>NC_090936.1:1114460989-1114773163 GCF_040938575.1 Ambystoma mexicanum
AAAGTGACGTGGTTGATCATTTGAATTGTTTTCATTCATAATGTTTTCGAATTAGATAAATTGCCTTCTGTCATTACAATAACACATTGTCCAACAAGAACGCCCCCTTTTTTATATTTACGGGTTTACTTCCCAATTCCTGTTGTGTTTGGGCATCCTGTCCTTCCTTTAGGCAGCATAGCTAATCTCTGCATTGCCTTGGACCTGCATTGCCTTGGATGCCACAGACCCTGCCAAGCTACCTGAAGTAGACAACAGACACTTTACCCCTTCCTTGGTTTGTGGGCAAACGAAAATGGTCAGTGGCCATATCGTCTATGGCAGGCCCCAGACGGCGCCAAGCCATTCAAAGTAGACACTCAGGCTAGCCCTATGCAAACATACAAAGAACAGCCTAGGCAGGAGAGTGTTACATTTAGAGGGCATAACAATTAGCCAGGTTTGCTCCCCAATACAGGTGGAAGCACTTCTAAGGGAATTCGTGAACAGATTTCATGACAAGGAAGCGGCCAGGCTGCCACTGGAAGGTTTTTCAGAGCGATTTGGAATGCCCTAGAAGGATCCCACTGTAGATAGGCCAGGGAAGACTAACACATGTTAAGTAGCATGTCTGAGGTAGTGGCACACAAACCTGAAGATGGCGCTAGGCTGTATTGAGAGTATTTTCACTGCCATCCCATACCAGGGTTTATGGTTTCCCTTGTGTGAGTGGCCCAGAAGAAGGAAACGGGCCAGTTCAGGATCATACACCATTTTCCTTTCCGTAGGGTGACTCAGTGAATGACTGGTTGGATGAAGAGCAACACTCTGTGCCAAATACCTCATTTGATGGGGCGGTAAGGAGTGAACATGTCTTTTTAAATAAACAAATTTAAAAAGACACATTTTGAATGAACGCTCAGTCTTTGTAAATTGAACTGTCAGCCTCAGCGATGCAAACGAGTACGCGCAGGGGCTGACAGGCAGCGAGTGGCCTGAAAGAGGCGTTTCAGGGTATGTCTTTTTTTAAATGTTGTGTGTCTGTGTGTGTGTGTCTGTGTCTGAGTGTGTGTCTGTTGGGGAGAGTGGAGAAGGGAGACGGCGAGGGAGTGGGTAAATATGTAAACGTGTGTTTGTGTTTGCGTGTTTGTGTATCGGAAACAGTGTGTCAGTATTGGGGGAATGATTTGTGGGGGGGAGGGAGGCAGCCGGTGAGGAAAGGGGAGGTTTGAGGGGTTTCTCACCTCAATTTCAGAGAAAACCCACCAACGTAGGTGAAGATGGAGGTGGTGGCAAGCTGGGGAACGGCTTGCCTGGTGTTGGGGGTGACCCCCACCCCAAATGTGGCACCAAAAAGGGACTCCTCCATCCATCTCAAACAGGGGTTAGGAAGAATTATAATATTTCCCACCCGATCTGGGTTATACAGACGCTTATATCTGATTCTTGGCAATATCCCGACTCCCAACTGTACATATGTTTTGTGGATTATTCCGGATCATTTGATTGTGTCATACACTGCCCATTTTGGGCGAAATTAGTTTGATGGGCCATTGACCCCTCACTTCTTTATTTTATCAAATTGCTACATTCAGACCCGAAATTTCGAATATGGGTATCCCAGGAGGGGCAACTATCCAACCCCTACCCTACAAACAAGGGGCTGAAACAGGGTTGTGCCTTAGCATCCTTGATGTACAATCTGTATGTTGCAGACTTCCACAAGCATCTTCATAGTCCTAGAAATAAACTCCCTCCAACCTATAGTAATATGAGCCTGCCCTGCCTGACACATGCAGATGACGCGTTGATGCTGGCCAGAACACTGATTGTCCTACAGCGCGCTCTTGATGCTCTTTTGCTATATGCCAAATGGAATGGCCTTGTGATAAATGCACACAAAACCAAGATCTTTGGGAGGAACGCCATACAAAATAAAAAGTTCACCTAGTGAGTACACATACTTGGGTGTCTACTTACGGAATAACCCTCCTGCCACACATCTATCAAATAATATCCAGAACAGGGCCTGGAAGAAGTGGCTGGCACTCAGGTGGACCATGAATACGATTGGGGGAGGCTCTATTGAGGCTAGGGTCCGGCCTACAGGATGACAATGGTACCCACTATACTCTATGGCCCAGAGAACTACCCTGAACATTCCGGTAAGTGGTTGGTACCATTAGATGCCAAAATACTCCGCTCTCTCTTGTGTTTACCCAGTGCCACCCAGTGGAGTTTATCAGGCTTGAGCTGGGATTTCAATCACTATTGGCGGGCTGGAAAATCTCTGCTTGTAGACTATGGGTGAATATTACCTACCCTGAGGGGAATCACAATCCATTACTAAGGCTAGTTAAGGTACATCAGGAGAGGCACTCTCACAGCTGTTGCTTCACTGAGTTGGATCACATGCTTAGACACCACCTCTTTGAAATAGGGGTGGATAATCCCCGGACCACCGTTATTGATTTCCATCTATCACATTACGTAAAAAGAACTAAGGCATGGGACAGAATTCAGTCCCTTACCTACCTGTCAGGCAAAGCTAAGTGTGTGAAAAATACCCACCAAGGTAATTTTCTTAACGTCCTCCGTAGAAAATTACCTTATTTAGAGCTATTTGCTGCCGCTTATACGATTAGGTCTTTACTTGCATAGCGAACAGCTGCCAGTCTTTGTCAACACAGGTGCCTGGACCGGGATGCCCAAGGAGGACCGACTATGAAGGATATGTAATCTAGACATCGCAACCACTCGGCATGTGCTCACCAACTGTAGACTCTTGACCAATTTCAATTCTAAAAGCTATCAGAAATTTGGTGAATACAGTTCGGACCAATTTTGGAGTGCCATTTATTGCACCGAATCCTTGGTCACTACCGCGGCTGCATACCACATTTGGAACCGTATCAAGGACAAGCTTACCTGATTCTCCCAACTTTCCACCAATTTTGCACACAACCGTCATCTACGATGAACCTACATTGATCCCCTATTGTTTTATCCTCCCAGCACCCCTTTTTAGTACGTTCTTTAAACTTTGATATTCTTCTTTTAGCAGAACAGGGTATTATCAGTTTGCGACGGCTGTTTTTACTCAGTGAAGGTTTTTACTCAGTGAATGTCATGGTCTTATGGCTAGGGTGCTTTTCTTGATTTTATGCATTTCATTATCTGTTTTCCCCTGTTTTTCTTAGATGTGTTTATGTGTAAAAGGTTGAATTGCCAAATGCAGAATAAAGAATAAAACTAAAAAGGTATGTACACTTTTTGAAGGTTGCACAGAAACAGTTGAAATACATTGGTCTGTTTGTTATGCGGCCTTCAAAAAGTGACAATATAACTCGTACGTGGGTTGTGCATCAAGGGTGAGAACCAACAGAGGGAAGGCAACCCACTACAAGGTGATTTTATTTTAGGTCATGGCAGATTTAGAAGATTGCAGGGTGACACTGGCAGCCTTTGAGAAGTTGGCAGCCGTGGGGGGTCTGGGCTTACCATTAGCTGGTGAGTGGGACCAGTAACAACATTGACATCCTTGGGCATTAAAAGGGGTTCATTCGAGGGTGCTTGCACGCTACCAATGGTGAAAGTTGATGTGTTACACGTAGGAATTCAAGCTTGGATATCTAAGAAAAAGCCTTCACAAGAAAAATTGATTGGGCAACTAAATTTTGCAACAAAGTTTTTACCGGCGGGCAAGGTATTTGCATGGGGCCAGGTATTTGCTTGCCCACTATGTTGTAAAATGGCAGGATTATGGCCGAAGCATCGCTTTGTGATGTTGGGAGCTGAAGTCTAGAAGGACCTGGCTGTGTGGGAAGATTTCTTGGTACATTTCATCAGCACTTTTGTATGGGGAGTGGCTTGGCAGACTAGTAAGGAACTGGAGCTTTCCATGGACGCTTCAAGAGTTAAGGCTTAGCGGCTTTCCTAGGCAATGAGCGGTGGGCAAAGCCTGGACCCAAGGATTGGAAAAGAATTGGAATGATAAAGGGCATTAATGTTTTGGTGCTGTTTCTGATTGTAGTGGCCCTTCAGATACGCGCATCGCAGCTGAGGAACAAATACATTATATTGCGGTGTGATAATCATGCAGTGGTTTAGGTGGTGCGCAGAGGCTCGGCCAGGTTCCCGGGGATTTTCGCATTGCTAAGTGCTTTGACAGCCATACTGTTAAGAATAAATGCTAAGGTGCACATCCCTCGTAACCTACGTTTTAGTAACAATGTAGCCAATGCTTTGTTTGCAGTGGCTCTGGCTCAGAGATCTGGCCCCTGACTCAAAGGAGGGGATGGCCAATTTCCTGGCATGGCTGTTTGTGGTAGCGAAGTAGTCCTATTGATGCTGTTCAAGGGCTCCCTCACCCTAGGTTCTCTGAAACAGTATAGATAGAATTAAACCACATTTAGGGACATGAAAGCCATAGTGCCAGGAGCCGCAATGGGAAAGAGTCAGGTGAGAGCTTTGCCGGGTCAAGACTACTCAGTGAAGAAATCTGGCAAATTAGGCAACTTCCCATCTGTCAAGTGAGGCAAATTTTGAAAAATGGGACTCATTAGCTGATCCGAGCTTGAGGCTCTATGTGAAGGGCAGCACTGAAACTTTGGAGGAGACTTCAAGGTAGAAAAGTGGATCGAATTGTGCTGGTGTCTTTTAGACATCTCATAACATTAATGTTATCTTTACTTGGTATTTACCTAGACGACAAATCTCCAACTTTATGAGGCTGCCTTTTCCTTGGCTGTATTTGAGGCTTTCCTGGTTAGTGAGTTGGTGTCATCCAACCAAGAGTGCAACTGTCCAGGGTGGGGAGAAGGACTCTTGCTTGAGGGGAGGATGAACCGAGGGTGAAGAGCATGAGATCAAAACAAGAGCAAGCGCGTAATGAGCGATGGGACCAGTTCATATGTAAATCTGATGAGCAAGTATGCACAGTGCACCAATTACGATCCTTCTTACGGGAATGGTCTTGTCCCACCAGTGTACAACTACTGATGGTCCGGTGGTGGCTTTATGGTGGGTCAGGCCATGGGGAGGGCTAGCAATGGAGAGGGTGTGTGTGTTTGCCATTGGCACTTACCTGAAGTTCCTGAAGGTCTGGCTCCCATTCTATAATTGGGTAAAGCATAGAGAGCATCATTATTTCAGACAATCACTGCTTAAGAACTTTTCAGTATTAGGAATGGATCACCACAATGTGCATCTGATGATTGAACAATTCCGCTTCATCGTTGTATCGAGCGAATCGTCCTTACCACAATTGTTGCTTGATTTTTTGTTTGTTCAGTTACAATGTTATCATGGTCATGCACTGACAATCTAATGAGCAGCCCTAAACATCCCCAAAGTTCAACACGTCACTACAGGTCGTAAAAAAGCACACTGGCTTCCTATTCGTTAATGGATCCTATTCAAATCAATGTCTATCACGCCTAGGTGCCTGTCCAGGGATGCCCCTCCCTAACCAGCACGAAAAATCTTAAAGGCTCTTCAAGACCTACCAAAGCAGCCCACGCCCAGTACAATGTCCAGCCCAAAATTAAACAGGCCAAAGCTCCATCTTCCCGACCTTCGCAACCAAACACTGGAACCTTCTCCCCCCTACCCTGCGTGCTGATCACTCCTACTGGACTTTCTGAAAAACGCTAAAAACATTGCTGTTCTTGTAAATTTGCCCCGATAAGTGCTGTGAAACTCCATTAATCACAGACACTGGATCACATTAGTTGTGAAAAAATGTACGTATTCTTGACTGAATAACTGGCTCATATGGACATTTGTGTAAAATGTGTATATCGCTGATTCGAGTAACAGGTCATGTAATTCAGCACCTTGATGCCTATGGGCTTAGCACGCTATACAAATTCAAAAATAAATAAATACATAAATTAAATTGTGCAGGCTCTGAGAGACAATATCGAGTATCACTGGATATGGTATCTGCAAACATTTGGGGCAAACGAATGTCATAGGCTTCATTTGCTTATGGAGCTCTACTAAGAAAGACAGTTTAGGAAGGGGCTGGCGATTTCTAGTGTCTCCGCAGATCGGGCTTCCATTCATTCGGTTGCAGTTTTGGGTGGTTGTGAAGAGCTCCCTGGCCGGGACATGGCTGACCCCAGCTGCTTTTGGGACTCACTTAGAATAGGCAGTGTTAAGGCTGCTGCGCAAAAGGGAGCATTGGTGGAGAAGATGAAGGAAAATGAAAATCTAACTATCATAGTAGATAGGTGAGGGGAGGAGAGATTTTCGGGTAATTTCCAATTTCCCCTTATGATTTCACAGCAAAAAGGAGGAATGCCATGTGATTGGCTATTCTTTCATAAAAAGGCTGGAAAAGTGGACATGATTCCAATATGGTGGAAGGGAGCCTAGATTTCAAAAGTCAGAGCTATTTTATGTATTTAATTGTTTTTATAACGTGCCTAATACCATACCTGAGTCCGGTTTCTAAGCACGGACCCGGGATTTGAATCTCTGTTGCTCAGTGTGGTTTTGCTTCCAAGACCAGCGCATTGTCCCTATGATATCCTCTGTTCACTTCGGAACAGTGGTTCGGGGGGTCAGGCATGAAATGTGGACAATTGGAGAAGGTTGTATCGATGATATTGGAACAGCAACCCCTCTGTTTGCCCTCATAGTATACTTTGTGGCAATTGCCTCACATGCATGGGGAGTGGCAGATATGGATGGCAATGTCGCAGTCGTTATGGTGACTTAGCAAGCGGTTAGGTGACTAAACACTTATGGTTGTAGGTATTTCCCAGAAATGATTGTCAAGGTGCGGAGTCGCACAGGGACGAAGAGAAGTTAAGGGAGAAAGCAAACTTGTCAATGGTGATGTTCTGCAGGACTGCTGGATTTGCCATGAAATGGCAGTTTGATACATTTGAACGCACCAGGCTATTTTGACAAAGAGGGGGTGCAACACCCCGACATTGGGGAAGACCTATTTTTACCAAACTTTGAGGATGCCCTGGCTGAGAGGGGTTTCACGTGAAAGGAGTAAGGGTGCCAGTCGCACAGTGAATCAAGCAGAAAAGAATTAGCCACACAAAAGAGCGAAATGGAGGAACGATGCTTCCTCGCGGCTTTGGAGACCTGACCCGGTGGAGCTTGCATCAGCTGCGGCCTCACGGCTTCTGAGCTCGATAATGTATAGTATATGGCATACCTTACAGCTCACACCTGAGGCAACACGCTTGGAAGATAGAGGAGGCCCAGGGTCGCGTGGGCAATAGGACGAATTATTATGCAATACTGGATTGGTAAAAAGGGGATGCTGCTTGAACCCGAAGTTACTCCTTATACAGAACAAGATTCTTGGTTTATACACCTGTCTGCCTGAGCATGTTGAAGTACATATTAAATAAAACTGCGTCCAAAATATGTCCACAAATTATGAGCGTTTGCCCGGAAGACAGGAGTGGAGTTGGACATCCTGTTGCTGTTGGGAAAGGATGAAACAGGGGGTCTCCAAAAGTGGATGACTGCCTATGTTATGAAAGGCAGATGTGGTGTTAAGACTTTACGGTATGATGAGCAGTGCAACAATGGCTGCCATCAGTAAAAATGTCTGCCACACGCATGGGCAGGAAGCGCGCGGAGACCTCTCTGGATTCCCATAACCACGCAGTGACTCTCAAATTCGTCTGTGCTGCTGAGTGTGAAGATGGATCAGAATGGTTGGGCCATAGGCTTCCACGCTGATATGTCACATGACCAGAGCTCTCAAGTTTCCTAGTGTTTTCCCCCTTTGGTTTCAGGGACTTGTAGTTTTTTTTTACACATCTGAAATTTAGGAAAACGACAACTGCCAGAATTCCAAGCAAAAACAGGACTCGGTGGCCTTTTCACACATGGACACAAGAATATGAGAGTGCCGCGTGGCTAGCAATTAGCCCGCAAGCAGGAAGACTGTAGAAGTTAGTGCTCTGTAACACAGAAATTAAACTCGCTATCTTTTCCACCTTTCATTTTAATTGTACCCTTGGAGTGGCCAAAGTATCTGATCCATCAAACTTTTCCACTCTTCCACTCAGTTAAGGGCTGGAGGGGTGATTTATAGCATACTTAAGGCCCTTTAAAACAAAGATCAAAGCTGTAATTACCCTTAAACCCCTGCACCAACTGATTATAACTTGAAGATGGCTTTCAGGTAGAGCAGGTGCCCCTGCTTTGGCCGGTTCCCCTGCAGCTAGCAGAGGATGCCTGGCGCTCCAGTGGGAAAGGTTGGGGCCTCACTGAGCTTCTTTCTCCTGCAGGCGCTGGGGCCAGGAGCTGTCAAGGAAACGGCGTCGCAAAGCTCAGAACTGAGCGGTCTCCTTTATCACTGGCAGTCCCTCTGCAACCGCAACTAGTCATTTCGCAGACGCAAAACACACGTTTCCAGAGACGCTCCCTAATTCTTTCTCATTCGAGTTTCCTAGTTGTATTTGTAAAGTAATAATTATTGCTCCGTTGCCTCCCATCTAAAGGCCCACAATCCTGGCACCTGTGCAGTGCCATTATCCACTGGCATTTACATGAGGTCAGGACAATTGCCAGAGTGCAGACAGTGATTGATATTTTATTTCTATCGCGCTCGTACACAAGTGTTTCAGAGCGGGACAAGGCAAGGGAGGGGAATAGGGGAGAACAAAACAGCGATCTTACTATGCCCAGTGACATTGAGAAAGCGCAAGTGCATGGGAGAGGGGGGAGGGGAAAAGTGCATGGAAGGGGGGAGAGGTGGAAAGTGCGAAGCAGAGGAGAAACAGATAAATAACAATAAATAAATAATAAAGGCAACAAACAGTGGTAATGCAGCCAGCATTTTGCAAGTGCTAGGTTTAAGGCAGCAGACAGGGTAGGTCTGATAAGTGCGGGAAGAAAATTGCAGCAATGCGTTTCTTCACCAGGCAATAGCTGTACACAATCAGGCATAATAATGGTGTTTATCGCGCACCTCTTCTTGTGGGTCAAGCTAGAAACTTTGTGGTTAGGTTCAAGGGAGGAGGTGCAAATTTAAACTTTAAATTGGAAGCTCTGACGGATAGAACATATGGGGCCAGATTACAGAAACTTTGTGCACGGTATTAGCACTGGGGCAAAGTTTGCCCTATTTTTAAAAACTGTGGCACACACTAGAAAACTACTGCACCATGACAAAGGCTAGGGAGACCAGACGTCCTGGTTTTCCCGGGACAGTCCGGGGAAATGACCGTCCGTCCCGGGGTCCTGGGAGTTTTTTCATTTTAGAAACCCTGTCCAGGGTTTGCATCTTTGGGTGGCTACGGTAATTAAAATTGTGGTTTTTACAACAAACACTTGCATGTTTGGGTGGCAACGGTAATTAAAATGGTCGTTTTTACAACAAACACTTTCAGAATTTTGAAGTTGGAGGATTGCCTGGAACCCCCAACCTTTCAGGTTGGCGTCACAACACTTAATGACTGTGCCACAGAGACTTGCTTGTAAATGATTGTACAGCAAAGCATTTAATAGCAATTAGAGAAAACGCTTGTTTTGAATTAACATGCCAAGATTCACAGACAAAACTGCACAAATGATATCATATACAGTTTATGGAAACGAGAAGTGCTGGAAATATTATTGGGTGGTGGTTGTAGGGGCGTGTTGGGGAGGGGCAGTAATTGATGGGCTGTGATGGGGTAGTCCCTCTTTTACATTGTTGGACGTCCCGGTTTTTCATTTTGGAAATCTGGTCACCCTAACAAAGGCAGTTTGGCATACTAAAAGCAACAGGGCAAACATTGCCCTAGTGCAAAAACGATACATTTCTACTGCATTTTTCTACCAGGGCAAAGTTTGCCCTAGTGCTAATAAGGAATGGTATTAGCACTAGGGCAAACTTTGCCCTGATACAAAAATGCATCAAAAATGTATCTTTTTTGCACTAGGGCAATTCTTGTCCTTGTGCTTTTAATATGTCAAACTGAACTTGTCATGGTGCAATAGTTTTTAAATGTGTCCCAGTGTATTTAAAAATAGGACACACTTTGCCCTAGTGCTAATACCGTGCAATTTTGCACTTGCACCGGTGAAATGTTTCTGTAATCTGGCCCATGGTCTATCCCAAGATCCACTGTCTAGACCAGGCTCTTTTTTTGAGCTTCTTTGGGAAACATATAAACCGATTAATAAACGAGGTCCTACCATATCTAAACATTGTCATCGATATGATTTGAAAATCGCAGATCGTAAAAAAGTCTTACGGCAAAATATATACCTAGTTTGCAAAGAGAGGGCTTGTCTCCTGATGTGCTGCTAAAAGAAGTGAAACTCCTGCGTAATAATCATCGAAATTGGTCAAAATCACACAGATTTGAAAGGGTGAATGCAGATGGTTTAATTAGACTAAAAAAGGTCACTAATTCGAAGTCCCGTAATTTTTAGGGTTTAATAAATGTTCCAGTGACTGTAATACCAACTTTGCAATCAAATTGCATTAGTGAGTCCACATGGAAAAATCATTTCTTGGGCATTTTTGAGGAATTGAATCCATGTAGATGTGGAATTGAACCAAAAAAAATGGGTGTAAGTTGGGAAAAAAAATGAAGACCTAATTTGCTGCTCCTCTACATCGAAAGCAACTGGGCCAAAAGGCCTTACCAATGAAACTGTACGCAATTCCATGACTATGTGGACTTCTATTCCTTTGAACGTATTCAATAACATCATAAAAACTGAACCCTCTCCCACCTAGAGTACGGTTATAATAATTTCAATCTTTAAAAAAGATGTTCGATCCAGTCCTTCAAAAAATCGCCCTAATGGATGTTGAAAGTAAAATCTTCACAAGGCTTGTCCTGAAAGATCTTGAAGAGTGGGCAGAGCAATCTAATATTATACCAAAATTCCAAACAGGCTTTCGAAAGAGTTTGTCGACATCCTTAAATGTTATGGTGCTAAATATGCTTAATTCTAAACAAAAACACCAGAAAGGTTATTTTGGGGTCTGGATTGATCTATCGTGGGCTTTTGATACGATTAACAGGGGAAAGCTATCGTGTAAATTGAGAGACAGGGGGATACCACACGGCAGTAGTGGAGTAACCCCCCTTTCATCAAACTCAAAAGGGGGCGTGGTTTGCATATTGTGACAGGTGGCCATGCCCCCTTTACCCGGAAGTCCCGCCCTAACCAGATGTCCCGCCCCTTGGGGTGTCCATGGTAACGCAGGTCCCTCCTTACCGGATGTCCTGTGCTGTAGTGACGTCATGTGTTGTGTTGAGGGGCGTGGTGGTGTAGGAAAGGGCGTTTCCCGGGGGTGATGTCGTGGGTGAGGTAATATTTTGGGGGCTAGGCGTGGTCCAGCAGGGATGGTGACATCACGGGCGTGTCCCTGAAGTTTCCCCTAAGGCCTTACCCAATAGTGACGTAATGCGTTGTGTTGAGGGGCGTGGTGGTGAAGGAAAGGGTGTTTCCTGGTGGTGATGTCGTGCATGAGGTAATATTATGGGGGCTAGGCGTGTCCCAGCAGGGATGGTGACATCACGGGCGTGTCCCTGAAGTTTTTTCTAAGGCCTAACCTAACAGTGACGTCATGGCTTGTGTTTAGGGCGTGGTGGTGTAGGAAAGGGTGTTTCCCGGTGGTGATGTCATGCATGAGGTAATATTTTGGGGGCTAGGCGTGGTCCAGCAGGGATGATGACATCCCTCTGGGGTCAAGGTCCAGGGTTTTGATGAGATGATGTAGGTATGAAGTTGTCATGTCAGGGGGGCAGGCCGGGGGGCGTTGTGGGGGTGATGTAGTTGTGGGTCCTCCCCTAGGGGTGGAGTATGGTGTATATATACAGAAGGAGCTCTGGAGAGAGGTAGATGGCGCTCTTGGAGTCTGACTGTACTATTTGCATAACGCTTACAATACCCCTGAATCATGAAGCGTTACAGCTACTACTCTAAGAATACAGGAGGGGAAGACATCAGCAACACCGCTGAAAAGGCTGATAGTCCTAGAAGTCCGACAACAATAATTCCTGTAGCTGATGAGGAATCGCAAGGTCCCACTTATAGTGGAATGGCGTATGAGGATGAGTTGAGCCAGGGCATTTTTTTTAATGAATCTGGGTGATATGACACCTCCTGATTCTTATCCCTTTAAAGATGCTGATGGTGTAGAGGCTGGTATAATGGATGCAGACTATACAGAGGCCGATCTGAAGGCTATGGACGAATCTATGAAGACTTTTGAAGAGCCTTTGTATGCGGATCTGGGGGTTTTGGACGAGCTGTTTCCAGAGGTAGCCATGACCCCGGAGTTGGAAACAAGCGCTGATGAATATAGGCTGTTTATGGAGACAGCAGATGCTGTGGAGGCCGGTTTGTCTATGGATGCAGCTGTTGCTATGGAGGCGGAGGCGGAGGGACCTGTTCTGTGTAAATTGGTATGTAGGAAAAGGGGTGTGTGTGTGTGTGTGTGTGTGAACTATGTGTTAAAAAAAATAAAAAAATAAAATATATATATATGTATAGAAGAGTTACATTTCTTTCTTTTTTGAATTGCAGAAAACGGCAGATAATGTTGACGGTACTGAAAGTCAGCGGTCTTCATTTAATACCGTCAATTTTTACTGTGTGTGCTGTTCAAAAATGATTGAAAGTCCAGCAACACAAGCCCGCAATATGTGTAAGAAGTGTGTTTGTTTAAAGCGCTTTGAAAGTTCTGATGAAGAAGAAGAGGAAGCTATGACTTTTTTGGAAACCTCAACTGTTCAGGCTTTTGCGGCCTGTGTAGTGAAAGTGTGTTTGAAGCGTGATTATTACCGCTGGTGTTATGGACATAAAAGCGATGACCCGCAACAGGATGCTCATGACTGTTTACTTCTGAATTATCACGCTAGAGCAATACGTCGGATATGTTTTCTGTTGAATTCATATAAAGGTTTTCAGCTGCTTAAAGCTGTATATAAAGGCATGGGCATGCGTGTACATGCTAGTATGGAGAGTGTTCTATCTAAAACATGGATAGAAATATACCATTGCCGCAATCCCGAGAAAAATTGAGATCTTTACACATGGCTGGTCCTGTGCGTTTTAGAAACAGGGTAGCCCGTTTAATGGGTAAAGATTTTTGTGACCTATACACTTTTGGGAATCCCCTGAAGCCTTGTGTAGCACGCCGTAAACTGTTTTAAAGAGAGAGGAGAAATAAACAGAGTTTTGTTTCTTATATGTGAATATTTGTTTCTAGGATAAGATTTCTGAAGGGCCAGCAAGGCGTGTGGATCGTAAACTGAAACCAGGCCGTGTATGTGTGGAAAAACTGTTATACGCTATGCTGAAAGAGCAGATATCGGAAGTTGCCCCAGATACCCTGAAATATCTACAGATACCTACCCCCCGACCAGAGCCTATTTGTAAAAGTTTGATGTGTATAGGTAACATATGTACCAACACATGGCTCTCGGTATTGGATGAATACTGGCATTTGTGCAAATATGATGTGGGTTCTTTATATTTACACCCTAGAGAGGTGTTACATCAGCTGTTGGAGCAATTGTATGAACATTACTTTAGCATTAAAGGATACGTTTTACAGGACCGCGAATTGTATGAACTTTTAAATGCCTCAAGTGTTTTATGTATACAGAGTTATATGCGGGGGGAACGGGGAGTTTTGTATAATGCTATTTATAAGGCTGCAGAAAAAATATCAAAAAGGGTCACGTTGTGCCAGACGCTATATGTATAAGAGTTGTAATAAAATCATCTTTCACCCATTATGCCTTTGTTTATTTTTTGAAGTGTTTCAGCGGTGAACATCTCTTATTGAAGCATGCATGAAAGTTATTATGATGAAAGCGGTGTTGGCAGTTATGGGGGTGTTGATGCTCTTTATAAAAAATTACAACATGACAAGAAACCTATCTCACGCGGAGCTGTTAAGGAATGGTTATCTGGTGAAGAGGCATATAGTCTTCATAAAAATGCTAGAAAACGTTTTAACAGAAGAAAAACAGTGGTTTCCCAAATAGACGAACAATGGCAGGGTGATATTGTGGATATGCGGACCTATGGGAAGCTGAACGACGGGGCGCAGTACATCTTGACGGTTATTGATATTTTATCAAAATACGCCTTTGCCAAAGTTTTGAAGGATAAGACTGGATCAAGAGTGACGGCAGCTTTTAAACATGTTTTTAGCAAAGGCCGGGTGCCTGTAAAATTACAAACGGATGCTGGTAAGGAGTTTTTAAATAGACCCTTCCAAAATCTTTTAAAACAACATAACTTGTATCATTTTGTAACGTATAACAAAGTTAAGGCGGCTGTTGTTGAGCGCTTTCATAGAACCTTAAAATCTAAGATTTGGCGATATTTTACAGCAAAGAATACACATCGTTATGTGGACGTATTACAACGTTTCATAGAGGCGTACAACCATAGCTATCATCGCTCTATAAAAATGACTCCAAATTCTGTAACGTCTGAAAATTCTCTAACTGTTTGGAAAAACTTGTACGCTGACATGGTAAAGAAGAAGGTCAAGAAACCATCCTTTCGCGTGGGGGACCATGTCCGAGTTTCTAAGCTTAAAGGTGTCTTTACAAAGGGGTATCAGCAATCATTTACGGATCAAATATTTATAGTGACCAAAGTAACTGTGAAAGAGAGGGTTGACATCTATCAGCTGGTTGATTATGATGGTGATGGTGTGAGCGGTAATTTTTATACCGAAGAGTTACAGAAGGTCACCAATGAGCCCCAACGCTTTTATAGGGTTGAGAAAATTCCTCAGAGTAAAGGTAAAGGAAATTGAAAAGTCTGGTAAAATGGACAGGGTGGCCTGAGAAATTTAACAGTTGGGTTAGCGCTTCATCTCTAAAGGATCTACAAAGCAAAGGCGCTCCCTGAGAAGATGGAAAGCAGTGGATTTTATATCACCTTACCCAGTAACGCTTCTCACGATACATTCCCAAACAATGAAATATCAAATTATTGTGTTAAAATGGCTAAACCCGTTGATTTACAAGGATTGTGGGAAGCGGGTCTAATGGAGATTCAATACCCCCATACCTGGGACACTGTGTCTAGAAGAGAGGCCAAATTTACCATCAAACGTGAAGGTCCTATCGAACTGTTACACGCCGGTTTTCCTCATGGATTTGACAGCAGTATACAAGTTTTGTTAGAGGCTATCAATAAAAGTCTCGCAAACATTGAACGCTATTCTGATATACAATTGTTTCTGGATAAGGTGCAGAGAAAAGTATTTCTAAAATCGACGGATCTTACCACCGAGTTTATATGCACTGGGAAACTTTTTCGTGTTTTGGGAACCGTTCAACATGTAAAAAGTACTAAAGATTTGGACAAAACACGAGCTGATATTGATGGGGGATTTTACAGTCTTATGATCTACAGTGATATAGTAGAATATCAAAGGGTCGGTGACTCGTACGCCCCGCTAATGAGAACAGCCCAGGTGAAAGGTGAAAATAATGGCATTGTTAATATACAATATATTAAACCTGATTATATACTGGTTTCTAAGAGTCATTTTGACACCATCAATATACAGATAAGGGATGATCAGGGGGAGTTGGTATCATTTAAATAAGGGAAGGTCCTAGTGAAACTACACCTCCGTCCTAGGCGAGAAAAAGACTATTAAAAAACATGGTATTTATGAAAAACTATGGGGAGCCGTACGTTTATAGGGATCATTACCGCCGACAAGCTGGTTATGGCAATCAACCTTACTTTCAAGGGGCACCCATTATGTATGGTGCGGGTTTCGGAAGTATTTTTAGAAGCCTCTTTCGAAGGGGTTTGAATTAGCCAAACCACATGTGAAAACAGCAGCCACAAATATTGCTAAAGATGTGGTGTCTACGGCTACAACATCCATCGCAAATCGTTTTAACCAACCACCACAAGAGGGTTCTGGGCTGGTTTATGTGAAAAACAACACAAACAAAAGAAAAAGGAAATCACTGCACAGATGGGGCCCTCCAGGAATGCATAAAAAACTAGGATCAGCAACGAAAACGGCTCAGAAGAGAAAAAGACCTCGCAAGAACAGATCGGTCAAGAAAAAAAAAAACAGCCCCGGCATTAATATTTTCTAAAAGATGGCGTTTATCAATTGTGCGTCGGGGGAATGTGTGAAATCTGAACTCGATCTGTTTGCTGTACCCCCGACACAATCTAGCATTGAAAACAGCTTTTTCATGGAAGTGGCTCCCCTTGCTGCACTATCTCCGCTAGCGCCTATAGAGTTTTATATATCAGGCTCAACAGAGATGTATCTGGATTTAAATGACACGTTACTTTACCTCACTTGTAAAATAACAAAAGCTGATGGATCAGCTATCCCCGCAACGGCTAAAGTTGCTACGATTGCTTACCCTGTGGCTACCCTCTTTAATCAAGTGGATATTACTCTAGGCGACCGGCTGATTACACAGAGCGACAACATGTATGCGTACAGGGCCTATAAAGAAAGCATTTTGAACTACAGCAATGACGCTTTGGACACTCAGTTTACAGCGGGGCTTTTCTATAAGGACACAGCAGGCCATATGGAGGATTATGCTCTAGATGGGGCTAATGCAGGTTTTATAAAAAGAGCTACACATGCCAGAGGGAGCAGAAATTTTGATTTACTAGGCCGTCTACACTCCGATCTATTTTTCCAGGAGAAACTAATGGTAAACGGCGTTGATCTGAAAATTAAACTTTCTAGAAATAAAGATGCTTTTTGCCTCAACAGCGATGATGCTGAAGCCTACAAGCTGATTATAGTATCAGCTAGTTTATTTATTAAAAGGGTGAATGTGTCACCCACGGTCAGATTAGCTCATGCTGATGCTCTACAAGTATCAAACTTAAAATATCCGGTGGAGCGGACATCTTTGAAAATTTTCAGTGTTCCAGCGGGTAGCCGTGTCGCCAGTCAAGATAACTTATTCCTTGGACAGTTACCGAAAATAATCATCATTGGTTTGAAGTGGGAGAATGGAAGACCAGGCTCCCGTCCTTCCCCTCTCGCGCTTGGCCTAGAGGGTCACGACCCAGACACCCACCACGAGAAGAGTTTGTCCATTTACCAGATGACCAAATACCCTGGTATAGGAACATACGGATGTGTCCATCTGCCTGCCCAACAGCCCGCACTGGCCATGCCGACACCTGCGGCACGGACCAACTAGACTAAAATCTACACGTCGTTAGAGATGCCATGACGACCTAGACAACGGGAAGCACATCTGTACAAATATACACATTGGACATTCCCACACCGATCTACACGAAGAATATACTCAGTGCTATGACGTAGGCGACAGGCATATTCACGGACGTGCATCTTTATTATTTTTACATAGGCTTTCAGAATGCAGAAACGCAAGACGCGTCATGAACTCATCTACAAAGCTTGCTCACGCTTCTCTTGAAACCAGTTACCACCATAAGAACTATAATGAAGACACGATACTGGTCATGGAACTGTATGCTACTATAACTTAAAGCTCCCATGCACCAACCGGACCACTTATGCACCAGGCCCAAGTAGGCCTCAAACAAGAGCTCCCGTGGACGTTAACAAAGCAAGAGTCTGGTTGCTGATCCTGCAGAATGGGCCTGGTGAAACAACCAGCCAAGGTCGCGATGTTGCAAACCCACATTCCAAGAACAAAGCATCAAAGGCACGATGTTGCAGCCTCGCACTCCGCGCACCAACGTTAAGGTCACACCTGCAAATTAAACCAGACACACAGTGGAAAAGCAATATTAATTGTGCAGAATTCTGCCTCGAACACGGTCCCTCCCCACGTGACCAAGCCGAACCTGACGAGATGCCAAACCCAGGAGAGAAAAGGCGTCTAGATCCCTCGCTACGAGACACAGGCAGATACACTTGAAAGGATCAATGGACATCTGCGACAGTGGGAGCGGTCAGCCTTCCAACTATGAATAAATCCTCACATTGTCTGCACGTACCCATATTGAAACATTGTTGCAATCGCAGGTACACCGAGAGCTGGGAACAACGGTGGTCCCAGGCTGGGAAGCTCACGGGTGCACCAATCAGAACATGGGGCTCTTATCTCAGACGTCAGTAATATTAACCAATCCTCAGGAGTCTTCATGTAACAATTTTCATGTATCTAATTGTAGGGACAACCCAGATATATCACCTGACTACCCTTTGTCCAGTAACATTGTCCTCTATATGTGCGCTATACTAACCCTACCACTCGAGCAACCAATTAAGAGTGGCGATAGGTTTTTTGTTAACTTTCTGAAGTGACGCGGATAGCGCGTCATAATGCAGTAAAAAGGGCCTGCGAGCCCCACGATTGTGTGTGTGTCAGGACGGACGCGTACGTTCCTTGACCCATCCCTGCCGTTTTTGTCTAATAAACAGCAGAGTCACCTTGCTCCTTGTGTGTGTCTCGCGCTCTGTCTCAACTGGGATACACGGGAGGAGTTGGGGCCTCCCTGCCTGGAGGTCTGCGGACGGCCCGGCCGACCCCGGCAGAATTTCCCCCCGACAAGTTGGAGGCACTGCTGAGATCTGTTTAAGATCGACCTTTTATTTTTTACTTCGACCTTCTAGTTTTAATTTTTCCAGGCACTCCCGTTGCGAGGAGGCCCGGCGGCGCGGCCCCCTCTGCCGTTGCCCCCTTCTGAGGACTACAGGACCATCGCGGAGCTGCGAGAAGACCGGACAGCGCAATCCGGATATTGGCCCTCGGGAGCCGGTTGAGAAGTATCCCGCCCGCGGTTGGCGAGTGTCCAGACGTGGTCCAGACGAGGGGAGGTGGCGAGCCGCTTGGAGGGGTGCACGCAGTCGAGCGGCGCTATACTAACATCGAGAGAACTTGGTGAGCATGACACGCACAACAAGCAATGCGAAATTGTGAGGGAGGTGGGAGGAAGTGAATGAGGGAGGTGTTGTACAGATGCGCGGCGAAGGTCTAAAAACTTAGTGTTGCCAATGGAATGAATGGTAGCGAAACGAGTGCGAGAGCAGTCGGCTACGTTACGCGGAAGAGGGAGGGTGGAGCACGAAAACAACACGAGCGGCCGCTCGTAAGGCACTGATTGGCCTAAGTCGTGACTACGTGTAAGGGTGGGGGTGTGTGTGTGGTTTCCTACGATTTGGCATTTATTGATCAATGAGTAGATGAGGATCCCTATTGTTCGAGCAAGAAACTCGATAGGTAGATGACGATTCCCTGTAGGCGGTGGCTAGTTAACTAAGTTGCCCAATACGGAAGATAATTGGCTGGTTAAGCCCTCCTGTTGAGGGGCGTATAACACGCGAGGCGACGCAGCGTGCGCAGTCCGATTATATTATTGATTTGATTACCTTGTTCCAGGAGTGACAGGAAGACAGCTGTAGGGTTAGCGGGGGTAGGTTGCAAGTGTATTTTGAACTTAAAAGAACATAATAAGAATGTACCAGTAGCTCGAAGAGATCGGTGACGTCACCAGTAGGGACTTAATAGGATAGCGCGAACACAAGGAAGTTTGGTTTTGGGAGTGGTGGGGAAGAGAAATGTGATAAGGGAGCGGGCGCGGAGATAAACGATAAACGAGTGGATCGGGAAAAGGAGAAGGGGAAAGGGGCGTGGCTGCGCACGGAAAACGCCGGCCACGGCAAGTGTAACAGGGGGAGGAGAACGGGGAAACAGGACGACTGTATAAGAGCGTCGTAAAGGGTACGCAGCCGCAGGGGGCTGAGTGCGCTTCGGCCGCAGGGGGCCGTAAGGGTGTAGTAACAGAAGGGAATCGACAAATGTAAAACCATACATAACGGATTGTCGTAAGTCCCCATACTTACGGGGCCAGGTAAACAATATAAGGTTGTATATTGTAAACTACTAGTGAAGGGAAGGATAACAAGTGGAGCGTCACTATGTCATACGGGACAGGGTCGGGAGGGTGGGGGAACACCCTCACTACACCATTACAACACATATGCACCACACTGCCACCCCATAGGGAGAAATTAATTAAGTACAGTATAGAGTGGACCCAGGGGACGGATAATAAAATGTTAACACCATGGCCGCCTAATGGGAGTTTCAATCCATATGCCCAACATTCACTGCTAAACCATCTGCACAATACATACAAGGGGAAGAAGTTGGCAAACCATGTGGAGGTGTTTAACTTATGAAGGATGTTCCAGGGGTCCCGACCGGGACCAAATGGAATGTTCACTATGGGGGAAACACCGGAAGAAAAGGAGATTAAGAAAGAAGGAGAGGATGGGAAACAGGGGCGTGAAAGCACAAAGAATACGGGGAACGGAGGAGAGGGAGGAGAAAAGAGTGTTAAATCAGACAACATAAAAAAGGAACCGAACAACGAGATACCCATAACACCGGGAGTGAAAACGGAGGGAGGAGGGTTGTACCCGTTAAGAGAATTAGGAGAAATACAAGGACAGTTAAGGGCGGCTGAAGGATACTCGAACCCGGCATACAGCCCTCCACCATATGTGGCTCATAGGAAAATGGCAGTGGGAGAGGGGAAGATTGGAGAGGAGCAGACTGTAGAGATAGGACATGATGAGTGGGTAGCTGCACAGATATTATTAAAATTACGGGGTTCACTAACTGGAGAAGAGAGGGAGGTAGTAAAGAGAACAGACGAGGATAGTGCAAGAGAGAGTGAAATGAGGGGGGAGGAGCTATTACGACAAAAGGAAGAGATTTTGGAGGAAAGATTAGCGAAGCTAAGGGATGAGCAGAATGAACTGACCAAACAGCTTGAGAGGGAGGAAAAAGAGAGAGTGAGGAAAAGGAAAGAAGGTAAGAACGAATTGGAAAAATTAAGGGAACAAAATGAGGAGCAAAGGAGAGAAGCTGAAAGGGTAAAAGCAGCAGCAGACAGGGTATCAAGAGTAGTGTTGAGAGAGAAGAAGAAGGAAGAAGAAGAAAGAGAAAAGGAAATGGCAATATGGAAGAGGAGGGTACTATCAGAGACAGCTAAGAAATATGAAGAGGGGAAAATAATAGAAAGTATAGTAGAGAGAGAAAGAGTGAAATGGGAAAGGAAGAAAGAGGATGAAAGAATATTGGAACAGATGAGCAACGAAGTGATGGAGGAATTGAAAAGGAAGAGGGAGGAAAATAGTAGGGAGATGGAGGAGAAAAGTGAAGGAGAAAGAGAAGGGAGGAGTAGGGAGAGTGAAAGATGGGGGGATGTATATAGAAGTAGAGAAGTAGCAACAACATCAGCACTAGGGGGAGCGGTTGATAGCAAAAGAAAAGGAGAAATAGACCTAATAGAATTAGAGACAGTAACAATAAAAGGGAAAAAGGCAGAGTGGGGGGTGCCATTTATGAATGATTTTTGCAGTGAGGAGGAAGAAGGAGTGGAGAGAGAAGGAAGAAAGAGTGAAAGGGAAAGCTTAGATAAGCTATACCTCACTCGAACAAACATAGACTCGCCATGGATCAGTAGGAGAAGGGAGGACTTGGAGAGAAGTGAGGAGGGAGTGAAAGGATTAGTGGAAAGACAAACCCATGAAAACACACCATCCCCATCTCCATCACGCCCTCCCCCATCGCACCCTACATGCTCAACCACCGCACGCTCGCTGCGCAGAATAAAGCTCGCGCCCTTCATGGACGAACTGACACCCTATGCATGTAGACTTAGAGACCTCCCTAGTCGCAGGCAAGACAGACAAATAAACACGCCCACATTAACTACAGGAAATGACGAAAGGGGAAAGGATGGAGAAGGAGTTAGGAGCAGGGGTAATAAGGACGAAATTGAAGAGGTAAAGGAACCGGAAGAAGAGGAGGGGTGTGAAGACTCGATATTGTGGAACATAAAGGGTGACACCAGACACAACTTAATGCCACTGTTGGAGAGAGGAGGGGTTAGACCACAGTACGTCCCTTGGAAGCATACGGATAAGGAAAATATAAAATGTAGGCTCCCATCACTAAGTGGAGGTGCGGGTAAGTGGATATATGAAATGTAAAAACACACCGCAGGACAGAAACTAGCAGTAGGAGATGTAAAGGGCCTGTTAATATCAATATTAGGGGATAGAGCGGATGACATTTGGAAGAGAGCGGGATTCCATGGGGTAACAATAACAAACACATCGCATGATGGGGCACCATTTGCAAACTGCAGACATGCGCTATGGCAGGCACTGAGAGTACAATACCCAGACACATCAGACATAGGAGCAATTACTTCCCATAAGATGCGTGAGAATGAGGATCCTGTTGATTATATCCAGGATATCCAAGAGAAGTGGCGCATGGAAACTAGAGAACAATGGGACAAAACACCAGCCATATTTTATCATATACTAGTACAAGGGCTCCCAGAAGGAGTTCAGAAACAACTAAAGAAAGTAGTGGGAATGGAAGCAAAACCATGGCCAGAAATACAACTGACTATAGTACATCACTGCAGGACATGGCAAGGAAAGATGAAACAAAAAGAAGAAGACAGGAAAAGAGAAGAGGCTAAACTAGTACAGAAAAAACTTACTAAATACACAATGGAAGGGGCACTAATAACTACGCCCACACCAATGGCCCAAAGCCCAATACAAGTAGTGGCTGCACAAGATCCTGCTCAAATAGCACCTCCACAGATTATAACACAACAAGTCCCAGTCCCACCACTGCAATTACACGCACCAAACATGGGAGGAGGGTACCCAATGCAAGGATCTGGGTATTATAGTTATAATAGGGGGAGAGGAGGATTTATGAGAGGGAGAGGATACGGATATAATGCCCAACAGCAGGTGGGAGGACTTAGACATTCCTACCCCACAGGGCAACCAGTATACCAGGACAACACAGGGAGCTTCCCATGGCAAAGCAGGGAACCACCCGTATGTTGGAGTTGTGGGTTATTAGGACACATGTCACGTACGTGTAGGGTCAGGCCAGGAACACCAGCATGGAATGAACAAGCACAACCTAGGACCTCACAAGAACAGCAGGGCATACAACAACAGCAGACGTTACAACAAGGAAGTGACCCACAACAACAACAAATACCACAACAACAGCCACTGCCACAACAACAAGTAACCTTAACACAGCAACCCCAAACTCAACAAACGCAATTGGGTAGGGTGACGGTCTTGGGACACAACCCTTACACCGGGAATGGCCAATCATTGTACCCACAATAGGACAGCCCACAGACGGCCTTGGTGTGTCCCATCCTGTCAGTAATACCTAATAGTGCGGAGGAGCCACGCATAGAGGTAACGATAGGTGACAAAAAATTATCATTCCTTGTTGACACCGGGGCAACCCGGTCTTGCATAAGGGAAGGTAAATTTAAGATGTCAGGCAAAGCCATGAACACCCAAGGATTTTCTGGGGCTAAAGGGTTGGTTCCCTTTACTGATAACGTTCCCTTATCTATTGGAGATTATGATCTGTCAGTTCCACTTTTATATTATAGTGCCTCCCCAGTGAATATACTGGAGAGGGACATAATGAACAGGTTGAATATGATGATCTCCTTTACAGAGGATGGCATTATTTGCTCTACTCCAGGGATTAACATGCTCGCAGCACGACAGATTATGCAAGCATACTGTGGACAGACAGCGATTAGGGCGGAGCCAGTAGATGGCGAGCTATTCCAGTATGGAACAGACATGGCGTTTGCATGGATGCCAGGGATAGAAGGGAAAATATGGAGGAGGCCAGCAGCCTATCTGTTCCGACCAGAAACACCTGTTAATGAACCAGAAGGAAAGGTGTTTGTAATGGACATTGAGAGCATTATTGCAACAGCTGATTATATTGCTGTACATGCCCAAGATAAAGAAGGGAGAGCATGGAGGGCAGTGATAGCACTAGCAGAAGGATGTAGGCTGACCCAGGTGTCAGATGAGGAGCTGTTCTCAGAAGAAAAGGAGGAAGGTGAAATGGTGTTCATGATGAGTGTAGGAATATGGCTAAGGGTGGCTCACAAACAAGTAGCACAGAAAATTGCAATGGCACTTGAGGCACCCACATGCACCCCAGTCCCCTTCTTTGAGGAGGATATGTCAAGGGTGCCCAAATCATTATGGACTACCAGCCCTTATGACGTGGGATGCATAAAAAGCATAGGGGGTGTAAGGATAAAATTGAAAAAAGGTGCAATACTACCAAGAGTGAAACAGTACCCACTGTCAAGAGAGGCAGATGAGGGCATATATGAAACCATAACGGCCCTTATAAACAATGGCATATTGGTCCCCTCAGAGTCACCCTGCAACACGGCTGTGTACCCAGTGCGCAAGGCTAAAGGGGGGTCTTGGCGCTTCATACAGGACCTCAGGCCCTTGAATAACATAGTGGAAGCAGAGTATCCAGTAACAGCAAACCCGGCAACAATATTGTGTGGCATTCCAGCAGAAGCATCACGGTTTACAGTGATTGACATTAAAAATGCTTTCTTCTCAATACCATTACACCCAGACTCACAAGATCTGACAAGCTTCACTTACCGAAATACAAAGTGGAAACATACCAGATTGCCACAGGGGTATTGTGAATCACCCTCAATTTTCAATAGAGTAATACAGATGGATTTGAGTAACGTTGAAATGGAAAGCACAGTGTTACAGTATGTGGATGACATAATAATTTGCAGTACAAACGAAAGTAAATGTAGAGAGGACTCCTTAAAAATGTTGACGATATTGGCTGAAAAAGGGTACAAGGTAGACATGAATAAGATACAATACTGTCAGGAACAGGTACTTTACAATGGCCAACTAATATCCCAACATGGAAGAAAGAGTGCACCACAAAGAGCACAGGCCATTTCAAGCACCCCAATGCCACAGACTGTGAGAGAACTGCAGCAATTTCTGGGGCTGTGCAACTACTGTAGAGCATGGGTATTTGATTACAGTTCATACATAGGACCCCTGCTTGAGGGTTTGAGAGAAGCAAATAAAGGGGAGAAAAAGTTGAGGTGGACTATGGAAATGAGGGAGGCCTTTGATGAATTGAAAGACGCAATTTCAACTGCTCCGGTACTGGCATCCCCAGATTATGAGCGACGATTCTTTATATTTTCACATTGCGACTCAGCAGTGATGAAGGCAGTATTGGCCCAGAAAACGAGCATGGGCTATAAACCAGTAGCATTTTACAGCGGTCATTTAGACCCTGTGATGTTAGGCCACTTCCCTTGCGAACAAGGTCTCGCTGCAGCTGCGTTTGCAGTGGAAAAAGCATCAGCAATAACCATGGGGTGTCCGACTACACTGTTTGTGGAACATGCACTATTTGCAATATTGAATAAACCTAAGTCCACACTAACAACGCAAAGGGCATCAGGTTATGAGATCATCTTGTCTAGAGCTGAACTAGCAATTGTTAGATGTAGCACGGTTAACCCTGCAAGGTTCCTAGCAGAAGTAATCGAGGAGGGAGATTATGCCCATGATTGCACCCAAATAACTGAAATGTACTTGTGTACTAGAAAAGTTGAAGAAAACGCACTAGAGGGAGGTGAGCTTTTGTTTATTGATGGGTCATCAACTATTGATCAAGGAGATGGGATAAGGAGGACGGGGGCAGCAGTGGTTAAAATGATGGAGGCGCCGGTGTGTGTGGCTATGAAATGTGTACAATTACCACAGCATTATTCTGCTCAAGCCGCAGAACTGGTTGCACTAATATTGGCATTGAAGGAACGTTTTGACAAACGAGTAACAATATATTCCGACAGTGCATATTTACATCCACTGTCCACTCAGGGCTATCAAAATGGAGAAGAAGAGGGTTTAGGAGAGCTGATGGCACTCCAGTGCAACATGCCCTCTTATTAGCTGAACTAATTGAAGTAATAAATGACCCCCAAGAACTAGCCCTGGTAAAATGCACCGCACACACCAATGGGGAAGATCACATCTCAAAAGGGAATGCAGCAGCAGACGCACATGCGAAATATGCTGCATACTTTGGTGAGATATGGAACCCTACAGACTCACAGAGAGGGAGAGGGAGGGGAATGGCTAGGGAGATGTTGATAAGAGAAGGGTACACCCATCTTCCAGCCACACAAATTATGGAGCTACAAGCGGCTGCATCAATGGCCGAAAAAGAAATATGGGTAAAAAGAGGATGTACAATGTCACCAACCGACGCATTATGGCGCCAGAGCAGCACTGGGAAAGTTGTAATACCATTGGCACTTTTAAACACCGCCCTAAGCCAATTACATCACCCAGCCCATACAGGCAAGGAAATAATTGCAGCACGAATTAGAGAAGATTGGTTCTGTCCTGAGTTAAATTCTCATGTGTCAAATTTTATTAGCAATTGTCTTACATGTCAGCAGTTTACGGCCGGTCATACCCTAAAGGTGATAAGAGGTACCATACCCCGGCCAGAGGGACCTTTTCGGCACCTTCACATTGACTATGTTGATATGATCAACATATGTCAAGGTAATAGGTATATGATTGTAGTAGTATGCCCATTCTCTAGATGGATTGAAGCAGGGCCCTGTTCACACCCAGATGCATTTAGAGCAGCCAAATTCCTAGTAAGGGAGGTCTTCCCCAGGTGGGGAGTGTGCAAGGTGTTAAGGTCAGACAACGGCCCACATTTCGCAAACGAAATGTTCCAACATATTACATCCTTGCTGAACATAAAACATAAATTTGCATGTGCATACCACCCACAGGCTAACGGTGTATGTGAACGCCTGAATGGCCTACTGAAGGAGGCAATTGCAAAAATACAACAAACAACAAAGAAAAGCTGGTTGTATTGCCTTCCATTAGCCCTATTCGAATTAAGGAATAGGCCAGGGTCCGACCACCACCTCACCCCGCACGAGGTGGTTACTGGACGTCAAATGCGCCTTCCCCTAACGCCAACGTCAAGGGCATTCACTGACCACGAAAGTTCAGCAAGTGTGTTAGGTGATGAAATGTATCAATATGTGTCTTCTTTGATTACTAGTGTTGTGTTTGTGTCTCAACAGCTCGAGCGCACACGGGGCGGGTCCACCAGCAATCAAGAAGAAGGCGCCAGTACCGAATTAGAAAAGGAGAACTTGGGCAAACTTGCCCAAGGTGACCACGTGCTACTTCGCAATTTCAATAGGAAGTGGAACGATAAGAGGTTTACTGGCCCCCATCTGGTAGAGGACGTATCAACACGAGCAGTAAAACTAAAAGACAAGCGTGCCTGGAACCACTTACATGATGTAAAGATCTGCAAACTGCAGACCCGCCCCAGCGCCAACGACAGGTCCAGTGGAAGAGCAGCAACAACATCCCCTACAGAGGAAGGAAGTTCTACCACAGACAACGACCCAATTGTTCCCTTACCGTGTCACTACCCAACTTCCCCGGAGACAATAACTGACGAAGAAAGGAGTGATACCCATATTGCCCACCCAATGGTCACACGCTCAAGGAGTAAAAATACTTCCGCCACCTGAGCCCAAACCCCCGCCCATTGACCCCCAAGTTCAGTCATAACCGACCTGAAAGACATTGCCTCACAAATACACCTGTAAACACGTGAATGTTCTCTTTTTCTCTCGCACATACAGGAACTGCGTATTGTACTGTTAAGAAAATAGCTTACTAACAAGTTCACTGCCCAGGTGTAGATGGTACTCCCAGATGATAACTACCCAGAAGAATTGTCACACCAATTTGTATACGAAATAAAAAGGCCAACGTACCTAAAACGGAGAAGGGTGCATGTCTACTACACAGCATTCCTCTTGGCCATAGAATATTCCATGCCCCACCTCCGCCCATACTTGCCGATCCTAAGAGACAGATCACTTAGAGTAGCGTGGGAACAGCTCTTCGCCTGGCCACTGAATGACTATTTGATAGGGAGAGCTTAAAGGAAACAAAACACTAACATTTAGTAACCAGCATTTTGAGAATTTTCAGGTGGGCAACTTTAACGTCGCAAGAATACGCTGCCAGGACTGCAGCAAGGTAAGAGCAAAATGCCGGTGAGACTAGCATATGTAATAAAGGTAATAGGGATTTTGATGATCACCGGGTTCTTGGCTGCTTCTGTATGGCAGTACAGCTATGCTATTACTTTTATTGCCGCACCTAAACCTAATATACCCCCGTCCCCTGCTGCAACAGGTGTTACGTCAGGTGATAGTAGTAACTTTGCACCCAAGCAAAATAGAGTTAAACGCAGCACATACTCAGACAATAAAGGTATTGATAATTTTATACAACATTCAGCACACGTCACAAACAACATATGGTACCAACACATGACCCGCATTGGTAAACAGACAACTGAGGACAGCTGCTACGTTTGCTCATTAATACCATACGCCATGAGTGCTTCACGAACATTTGATGCCACAGAAATTGATGAAAAGATAGCACAATGCATAATATACTTGGCACTGTTCCAAACGAAAGGAAGATTTCAAGGGACGGTAGTGCACATGACATGGAAAACACGAGACTCATATCCATATGAAAACAACTTCCTCAAGACCTATTTGAGTTACCACAAGACCAGTTTACATGCAGAAGCATTCAGATACATAACAAGTGGCCCTGCAAAAGGAGAAACAAAGAAAGTAACACTGCAGTATCTACCATGTGATTGGTACGCCACCGAAGTTCCGGGTAAACAAGGATGTTGGGAGAGGGCGCTGGTGACGATAACAGGAAAGGTGTATCTGGACAACAGCTGGGAGATAGGAGTGATTGGCAGCAACATGGTAACAAAAGAAACTATCTCAACTATCGAGGCCCACAATCACCGATGTTGGACGACGTGGATCAAGTATGTACCAATGCTCACGTGGGTAGAAACAGATGAAGACCCAATAACAATACTACCGTTGACTGCGCCCAAGGTATGCTACCAGCATAAAGGAGAGGTGGACGTAGGATATAACACCAATTGTGCAAGTGTGACGGAGTTACCTGAGGGGGGAGCAGGAACAGCAGTAATAATGGACCATTATTGGGCCTGTGGAGAAAAGGCATACCATACACTGCCCCCCCTGTGGAATGGTGTGTGCACAATGGTGCACGTCAATGTACCATCACTAGTGGTACCTAAGAAGCATGTTAACGTGGCGAACTTTCCCAAAATGGATGAAGGGGACAAGAGAAAAAAGAGATCTGCACCACTTAAGGAGGAGCAAGGGAACAGGACCAACAACAATGATACTGTTCTAAAAAGAAGGAAAAGACAAGGAGAGCCATTGACGGGAAATTACCTGTGGGGAAGGTCGGAAACGGAACTAACCTCCATACCGCCAGAACACAGACTATTCAGCAGAGCAGCAATGTTCTTCTCTTCAATAATACACCCGGGACTGCAGGCTTACGCAAACGCGAAATGGCTCCAAATAACTAGATGGGAACTAATGATGACCATCAATTCTACAGTAAATGGGTTTAACGCAATAAAAGAGGAGCTGCGAGCTATAAGAATGGTAGCACTCCAGAACAGATATGTATTGGACCTTCTCACAGCAATGGAAGGAGGAGTTTGTGCAAAGATAGGACAATCATGCTGCACGTTCATACCTGCCAACGATGCTGATAATGGTACACTGACTGAAGCAGTTTCACAATTGGCCCAGATGCACTCCAAAATGATGGATGAAAGTAACGGTGTAAACAAGGATAAGAGCTGGTTCTCAATATTATGGTCATGGATGCCATCCTGGCTGTCAGATGGACTGAAAATAATAGTGGGTTGTACTATTTTGGCTGGAGCTACGCTGATCATAATTAGATTTTGGAAGGCCCGGAAGGCACGCACCACTGACGAGTTGATCGAAATGGTGGGAATGCACCCCCTGATGCCAGCAGATGACGGCCAACATACAGGTGTGATAATACAGGAGAGGGAGAAGCTGCGCACCCAAATAATCACCAACCATCTAGACCCACCATCAGTGAAGGTCGAGAACCCGAGAAACCCCAGGAGTTACATAGGGAAATGGGTATACTGTACACCTGGAGGAACCTGTGAATATATGTATTGGTCATTTGAAGATCATGTGAACCATTATGGACATCTAGGAGGAATAACTAAGATATGGCGAGTAAGAGGAGATAACGAGAAGGATAGGTTTGTGGTCGACAAGTCGACCAGAGGGGGGACTGAAGTGGGAGAATGGAAGACCAGGCTCCCGTCCTTCCCCTCTCGCGCTTGGCCTAGAGGGTCACGACCCAGACACCCGCCACGAGAAGAGTTTGTCCATTTACTAGATGACCAAATACCCTGGTATAGGAACATACGGATGTGTCCATCTGCCTGCCCAACAGCCCGCACTGGCCATGCCGACACCTGCGGCACGGACCAACTAGACTAAAATCTACACGTCGTTAGAGATGCCATGACGACCCAGACAACGGGAAGCACATCTGTACAAATATACACATTGGACATTCCCACACCGATCTACACGAAGAATATACTCAGTGCTATGACGTAGGCGACAGGCATATTCACGGACGTGCATCTTTATTATTTTTACATAGGCTTTCAGAATGCAGAAACGCAAGACGCGTCATGAACTCATCTACAAAGCTTGCTCACGCTTCTCTTGAAACCAGTTACCACCATAAGAACTATAATGAAGACACGATACTGGTCATGGAACTGTATGCTACTATAACTTAAAGCTCCCATGTACCAACCGGACCACTTATGCACCAGGCCCAAGTAGGCCTCAAACAAGAGCTCCCGTGGACGTTAACAAAGCAAGAGTCTGGTTGCTGATCCTGCAGAATGGGCCCGGTGAAACAACCAGCCAAGGTCGCGATGTTGCAAACCCACATTCCAAGAACAAAGCATCAAAGGCACGATGTTGCAGCCTCGCACTCCGCGCACCAACGTTAAGGTCACACCTGCAAATTAAACCAGACACACAGTGGAAAAGCAATATTAATTGTGCAGAATTCTGCCTCGAACACGGTCCCTCCCCATGTGACCAAGCCGAACCTGACGAGATGCCAAACCCAGGAGAGAAAAGGCGTCTGGATCCCTCGCTACGAGACACAGGCAGATACACTTGAAAGGATCAATGGACATCTGCGACAGTGGGAGCGGTCAGCCTTCCAACTATGAATAAATCCTCACATTGTCTGCACGTACCCATATTGAAACATTGTTGCAATCGCAGGTACACCGAGAGCTGGGAACAACGGTGGTCCCAGGCTGGGAAGCTCACGGGTGCACCAATCAGAACATGGGGCTCTTATCTCAGACGTCAGTAATATTAACCAATCCTCAGGAGTCTTCATGTAACAATTTTCATGTATCTAATTGTAGGGACAACCCAGATATATCACCTGACTACCCTTTGTCCAGTAACATTGTCCTCTATATGTGCGCTATACTAACCCTACCACTCGAGCAACCAATTAAGAGTGGCGATAGGTTTTTTGTTAACTTTCTGAAGTGACGCGGATAGCGCGTCATAATGCAGTAAAAAGGGCCTGCGAGCCCCACGATTGTGTGTGTGTCAGGACGGACGCGTACGTTCCTTGACCCATCCCTGCCGTTTTTGTCTAATAAACAGCAGAGTCACCTTGCTCCTTGTGTGTGTCTCGCTCTCTGTCTCAACTGGGATACACGGGAGGAGTTGGGGCCTCCCTGCCTGGAGGTCTGCGGACGGCCCGGCCGACCCCGGCAGAATTTCCCCCCGACAGGTTTTGTAGACTACACAGCTTTTTCTGGGGCTTACGCCAGCAACCCTTTTCATTTTAAACATTACAACATCAACTACGCAGCTCTTTTTAAAGACGTGGTTGTTATACCGTCTAAAGCCTACAGTCCCAGTTTTCAACAAAAAAATACAATTAGGGAGTATTTGGGACTTGTCTCCATCAGCGGTAAACATCTGCATGATAAAGGTTTTGTGATACCCCGGGACGATTATGATGGGGGTTATACTCTCTTAGCTTTTGATTTGAGACCTGATAATACATCAACCGGCCATTATAATCTTATTAGAAATGGTAATCTACGCATAGAGGTACGCTTTGCTGCAAATTTACCCAACACAGTGAATCTAATTATTATGGCTCTATTTGACTCGGTTATGGAACTCAACAATCAACGACAAGTCCTGTACGACATGTAATGGATACTTACCAGATCAAGCGTTTTCTAAGTAAAGACAAACACGCTAAGAACACATTCAAGGGTGTGTATTCATGTGATAACCTTCCAAGAGACATAAGTAATGAGCGACCCATTAGTCTTGTGGCGAACACTGATCCCCAAGATCAGGAAGGCACCCATTGGATAGGTATGTTTATAAACAAGGATACAATAACAGTCTTTGATAGCCTCGGGTGTTTCCCAAGCCACCCCATATACAGAGGCACTATCCTGGACTATATGAAGGATATAGCACCCGTTATACATTATAATAAAACACCTGTGCAAAATCCTGAAGACATCACATGTGGCCAGCACTCCTGTTACTTTGTATCTAACATTTCTGAGAAACACTCGCTGATAAGGGTTATGCAGACCTATTCACTGGACCTCCGGCAAAATGATGTCATGCTTACTGCTTTTGTGAATAAGAACAGCTTTCGGAGATCCCCTGTAAATGTTTTTGATCGTTGGCAAAAATGTACTCTTATTACTAAACCTTAAATTGTGTACACATATAAATAAACACATTTTCTTTTTAATTAAAACAGTCTTTTTTGTCTTATTTTTTCGTTTATTTAATATTTTATAAACATGTTAGACATGATCAAAATGATTAGACATAACGCCTTTGAAAGTATGAATAATATTTTTATTGCAATGAACTTATTATTATTTTTTTTTTGCAGACTGGAAAAGTAATAGTAAAAAAATAAAAAAATAAAAAAAGATATACATGTATATACATATTTTACAACGGTTAAAGATTTTGTTAAAGAAAAAAAAAGAAAATGAGGTTACACGTTAAACCAAGAGGCTCGTTTACTGGCTTTAATTTTTTTTCTTTTTTTTATTGACATTTTAGATGATTCAATAGCTGCTCTTAAAGGTTTGATCACAGAGTCTTTTAAATTTTCCAACAGTTTGCGATGTTCCATATGTCCAATTAAAGTTGCGGGCAGGTTCACATCGGCAGCTGCTTGCGTAAACAGGTCCCAACCTCGAGGTTTTGTGTGTCTTCCAAAAGCCTGAGGGTTGGTAATGCTGCGAACTAAATCGTGAACATTTGATCCTTTAACAACTGTTCCTTTATAGATAAATTCTCCCTTGTTGTTCCATGTTGCCACGTTTTTTTCACTTCCCATTTTGTTCATCAAAAGTTCTGCATTTTTCCGATAACGGGGGTTAATAGTGTCCAAAACCTCCATTACGATAGGATCCGGGACAGAGGTTGAAAGGGAGGGCTTAGAGCTAATTGCAGGGTCTTCAGGGGGCATGTACAACATCAGTTTATTTTTCTCATTTTCGACCTGTCTAAAGTATGTTAAGTATTTTTGTAGAATAGTTGAATAGAGCCCCACTTTATCATAGTCTGATAAATCATGCCGCTTTAAAACCTCTTGCATTTCAGAGTCAAGCCTTAAAGTGTCAGATTTTCGGATATCTGCTTCTTCCCGCTTCGGGGTACTTATACCCTCCAACTGACGTTTGTCAACCAAATACATCTTTTGTGCATGCTCCATTAACCACCCCCTAAAAGCCTAGTATTTAGAGGCAATGCCAAACCTAGGAGTGCCCCTATAAAACCCCCAGATTGTTTTAGAAGCTTTCTTTTGATTTTTATAGACAACCTCTTGCTACTCAGCTTTTTAAGGAGGGTTTTTTTCTTTTTTAAAACGCCTAGTTGCTGGGTGGATAACGGAATGTTACCTTTTATAGTGTTGAAGGCAATCTCTGCTATAGCCGATACTAGATCATCAGAGGCTGAGCACAAAATGGCCTTCCGTTGTTGGGCTGGAGCTGTTACTAGCATTTTAAGAAGAGCAAAATTCCTACGTATGCGGGCCGTCATGGTAGCTGGTCGTTGTCGCTAATGAGGAAAGATTGTTTTTCACTGTGGTTTTCTAGACGTCTTTTGTACGTAAACCACGGGTATATCAGGAGGGAAAACACCGGTCCTCAATCTGTAGTCTTCTAAAGTGTTTGTTTTTAGATCCACCAAGAGGTAACCGTAAGGTTTTAAGGTAGCGTCTTCAAAAGCCTCCATAAAAAAACGGGTATTACCCGGGTACATCTGTCTCGCTAGGACGGTTAGTTGATGTTTATCTCTAGGGTTTTTAAACAACACTATATAGCTGGCATTTAATGTTATGGAGCGGTTGCCCTTTCCGCGGTAGAATACATTTTGAACAATGTAGCAAATGCTAACGTTCCTGTGATGTGAGTATTGTGTAAAAGCTTTCTCGATTTCCGAGCTATGCCCTCCTTCATCATAAGATCATCTACAATAATCATATTAACAAGATTTGGTGGTAGCAAGCGGTCGTCATTCAAAGAATTTGGTAAGCCCTCCACAAACTTCAGATGTGGTATTTTAGATGCCAATTCATTATACAAGGGCTGCCAGCAAGAAAAAAACCAGATAACATTTTCAGGAATGGTATTCATAACAGAGGGTGCGTTTTCTAATATCTGCTTAATAAAATAGCTTTTACCACAGCTAGAAGGTCCCGCTAACACGCATGAAAAAGGGTGTTGTAACCGAGTATCCATCGTATACGTTGTTCCCTTTTCAATAACCATAGGGTAATGTTTTGTAATTAGCAGTAAGCACACGCTTATCAAATACTACCCTCAAGGTTTTTTGCAGCCTTTCACTCATAATCTCCCATTGTTTCTTTTTATGCACTATTGAAGGTTGATGAACTGTGATATTTTCGGTTATGTTGTTTAAAGAGTATTCTTGCACCAGATCCTTTAAACTGTCAAAATTAATTTTTTATACTATTGCTAACATTTAAAGTGATACCCTTTACTTTCATACAGACAACACCGTTGGATGTCCTAGAGGAATAGGTTTTGGGACCTGCAGAAACAAATTCTACAATGTGCTCTCCCGGAGCTAGTTCGCTTGTTAAATGACCTAGATAATCACCCAGGGGCGGGTCCTCGTCACCGGGTGAGGTGACAAAAATAACAGAGTCAGTATCGTGGTACAAACAACGGTCTTGGAGGGCATCCATGACTTTATAAAGCTCCAAACGGGCGTGGGCTGTTGTAAAACATGCAATAAAAATGTTTATGTTGTTGGAGCACGTTGGGAACTCTTTGGCATACTTCCAGCAAAGACACGCTGTTTCCTCATCTATAAACTGTAACCTTAAAATGTCATAGCGCAGGTCAAAAAGATAAGCGGTCAACTCTTCGGGGTCTGTTATAATGGTTGTGTTTGGAAGGTTGGTTCTTTGCGCAAATTTACCCCATAAGGAATTTAAACACAGTTTAGCTAACTGACGTCTAGAGGGATTGTTTTCAATAAACTCGGGTCTTAACCGTATCCCTTGGTGTTTGTAATGCTCGTCTATATACCGCTGTCGGGATTCATCATCCTTGCAACTTTCGGGGTAACCCGACGCTTCCCGTTTGTCTCGAAGAAAAAAACAAATGTATTTTGTGAACAGCTCTACTGTAGCTTTCCCAAAGTGCCATATTTCATAAATCCTACCCAGCCGGTATCCTTTCTGTAAGGCCACTTGTATCTCAACAGTACACCAGGTACCAGTAATAGAGCGTTCCTCGTCACTGTGTGTGCATTTCTCAGTTTGTTTTGTAGTGGCACAAGTCATACAAAGTGGGAACATTAGTTTTCCAGAAACTCTTTGAGGGGGCACTGGGAAATAAAGTTTTTTAGGGGGGTACACCTGACATTTAATCAGTCCAAAATATTGTTTAACATCTCCAAAATCTTCATAGATAATTTTGGGGTGTCCTAGCGGGTATGGTTTTGAATTGTTAACAAAGGGGTAGAGACTGGTGTAGTCAAAGTAATGTATCTTTTCACCAGGAGCTATCGCGTGGTAAAGTTTAACAGCATTAGTCCTTCCCCCAAAGAGAGAATCACGGGGTTCTAAGGGTTCTGGTAGATTTGTTTGTTTCCAAAAAATGTTTAGCCCCTCATCGTTTTTTAGCATATCTGTCCATTCATGTTCCCAAAGTGTAATAACGCGCAAACCCTTGTTTTCAAGAAAATTCTTTTTTAAAAGTGTTCTTCTATGTAAATGGTCAGTACAGCCCATCATGGTGTTATAGTCATTTTCCTTATAGCATCGGGGGCACCCGTGAAAAAAACAACCATTAAATCCGTAGGCCAATTCCTCCCCATTTAGACACGCATAACCATCTAGAAAATAGGGACCAATCTTTTTTTCCCCTCCACGCAGGGCATGTTGTATAGGTATACCATCTTGATGGGACAAGTACATCAACCACTGTATAGAAGGGGTAGAAAAACGTTTTTGTTTTCCATGATACAAGTCGATTGGCACTAGGGCTATTGTTTCAGGCTCAAGAAACAGTTGTTTATATATATGCATACACATGCTAGCTAGCGTGATAAAAGTGAATGGATCAACATACGTCACATATTTTAACTCCTCAGGAGTATTGCGTTTCAGAATGTGCTCCTTTTGGGTTAGCTCAATGATACAGTTTCTAAAAATGTTACAGGCTGTTCTCAAAATATTAACATCTTCGCGACAATACCTTTTTAGCTCCCTCTTAAAATCAAAAACATCTTTACGGGCCTCTGAGTACCATTTTAGAAATGCCTCCTTTTCTTCAGACATCATAAATTCTGAACCATAGCACTCCACAAGAGGAATAGGACCCACATAGTTTTGATTCTGCTGGGTATTAAAAAAATGCGGAAAATAACCTTTCTACCCTGGAAATCCAAAAGCTTTAGGCAACTTACTTAACTTCATAGGCAAAAAATGTAAGCCTCGACGTGTATCAATTAAAGCTGTTTTAGTACCCTTTTGCTTTAATCTATACCTCTGGCAGCCTAAGTTTACTTTCTTCTGTATACCTGGTAGATGTTTTCCTTTTTTACTATTTAATACATCTACCTCAAATAATCGCTTAGCAGTGTCACCCCTTTTATAACAGGGAACCGTCACCCGGGCGGCTGGTGTGTTAACATGTTTAAAGGTATGTCGGGGAGACAACGGTTTATTATCAAGCTTGTGAAAATTGTTCACTGCACACACCCGTTTGTTCACACCATTTGGCCCTGTGATTGAAAGATCTAACGGCTTAGGGGGGTCATTTAACCTACAAATAACAGAGGCATATACAAATTCTTCACAAGCTAATTTTATGTGGGAGTCTGAGTTAACTATAATAGGCTCTTTCATAGGGGGATTTACAACAGGCTCTTTTATAGGTGGATTTACAATAGGCTCTTTTACAGGTGAGTCTATAATTATTATAACAGGTTCAGAAGCATGGGCTGTTGGTATATCTGGTACCAAAGGGACCTGTTTGAAATTCTGGAAAATTTCAGCACACTGTTCACTGTTGGGGCTTGTAGGTAAACACGTATGGGGTATTGAATAATCTCCACAATCCAGAGACTGTTGCCTAATGGTATCCTGTATTGGGTCTAAAGCAGGAAAATCTCCAAGAGGTTCTTTTATAGGGGAGTCTATAATTATTATAACATTTTCAGAATCAGGGGCTACTGGTACACCTGGTACCTCCAACGCTGGTTCTAAATTTTGGGGAATATCAACATACCTCTCACTGCTGGGGATTGTGGGTGAATAGGTATGGGGCGGTGTACAGTATCCATAATCAGGAGACCGTGCCCTAACGACAGCCTGTATTGGGTCTAAAGGGGCTACTACCTTTAAAGATGAAAGCACATTAGACGGGGTAATATCGCCACAACCTATACTCTCCAGCTGCGATCTATTAGCTGATGGGTCTATAGGTGGTATAACCTTTACACGAGACCTTGTTTTTTTATCACATCTAACAGACCGGGCCTGAGGAGGATCAGCCGGAGTTACCTGAATACTTTGATCTTCCACAGCTTCATAGTTAGTCATATTTAAAACAGGTTGAATCCCTGTAAACCGTACATCTTTTTTCAAACTTAGTTTAGAGTTCTTTAAACATTTTTGGAACCCCAAACACTCCTGATAACCCCCCTCCCGTGTTGTGCTAAAGTGTTCTGTGTAGGGCTGACCTGTTTTCTTCACACGAGTCATTGATGGGACCGCAAAGGGCGTAAGCGCAACACTAGACCCTAAAAATAAACATAATTAAAAGAACATTACAAACTCGAAGCAAAAGCCTATTCCTTATAAACATACACCATCCTATAACCTAATACATGCTTCCTTTTAAAACAATAAAATCACATAAACACCTATGATGATATAATATGATATGATATGATATGATATGGTATTTGTAACGCGCCTATACACAGGTGTTTCAAGGCGCGACGAGGCAGGGAGGGGAGGAACAAGGGGAGACAGACAACGATCCTACTAGGCCAGGTGTCATTCAGATCGCGCAGGGGTGGGGGAGGGGGAAAAGTGCAAGGGGAAGGGGAGGGGGGAAGTGCAGTACAAGGTAAGTGGCGTAAAGTAATAAATAAATAGGGCCAGCTGGTGGCAAGTGCAAGATAAGTGCAGAACAAGTGCTGGGGAAGGGGGGGGGGCTGTAGGGATACAGAGACAGTCCCGCAGTGCAGAGGGGTTCAAGGGCATCAGTGCAAGTGGAGAGTGGCTGGGCCCAGGACTGAGGCCGTTTAGAGTGGTCCAGTTGCAGGATCAGTGCAGTTTCAGTGAAGAATTAATTTGCTGTTCAGCAGGGGAGAGGGAGAGAGAAAGCAGAAGCAAAGAGGAAGGTTTTGAGGTGCTTCCGGAACCGGAGATGGTTCTCCTCAAGTTTCAGGGAGGCAGGAAGGCTGTTCTAGAGGGAGGCCCCTGCCGCGGAGAGAGATCTACCCCCAGCTCGTTGCTATAATAATATATCCCCTAGATACCTTTATAAACCTTTAATCTATAAAGCTAGCAAGCATCAATAACATACCTTGCGTGCTGTCCCCTGAATAGGTCCTTTTCAAAATCCCCTTAAAATGCTCTAAGTTCTGGCCTGTTTTTTTCACACGATTGCGGCCTGCCATCCAGAGGTACCATGTGCTAATCCTTTAGACTTCTTCACAACACTAGACCCTAAAAAATTGACCATAACATAATCAGATACATGTTTACAAAACTAAAACATAAGTGTGATTCCTTATAACCAAAGAAGCTCATAAATACTAATAATTGTTTCCTTCTAAAGCATACAAAACCCATAAAAAGTAAAAAAATAAACTATAATAAGCCTTAAAGCTGCTAAGCAAACATAAATCACGTACCATGCGTATCCACCTCTAAGCGCTTTCTTTTCGGCTGACCCTCAACATGTTCTGCTTTTCCCAACAATTGTAAATGTACATAACAACATTATAACATTAATCCTTACATACTGCAGCCAAACACACACACAAACACACACCACTATAAAATTAAAATTAATTGGATTACCTTTCGTACACGCCGGTGTGTCTTTCACAAGTTTAGAATTTGCAGCATTTACATGCTTCCTCTTTTGGGAAGCCTTTTTCCCATAGACACGGTCTACTATAATGTTAATACAAAAGCATACATTTTTAATTCATATGTGATTACACCTTGAACCCTAATATCGTAAGACTTCAGGTGTTCAAATAAAAAACACTCTAAAATATCATTTACAAAACACACGTGTCTAAATACATAAGCCGCCTCGTGTCTTTACACAGTGTAACAAACGCACCATAACCAAATACAAACTCAAAATACCGTTTAAAGGTTGCACCCTCCACTTTAAAACTTCATGTTTCTATTACAGCTTTAAACTAAACACATTTTTCATAAAAGCCATTAACTTGTAACCCAAATGATTAATTTTAAAAAGTTACGATGGCCATGTCCATTTATACACTGCTGTTCAATATTTATCCACGGTGTCCTGGTCACAGAAAAAATCAATATTATAGATTGGCTAGTCAAATACAGCTTCTTTTTTTTTTACATTGCACGGGTCCCATAAGCATCTGAAACATCTTTATTTTATCTAAAATAGCATGTGGCCGCTGTTTTCTTTTTTTTTTCATTCATTTCTAGAATAAAAATATATTTTATTTGAATAGGCTCAAATAATTGTCTGTCCACCCTACATTTAAAACTCTCAAATTCACAAGTCTAAAACAATGACTGCCTGAAACCTTTCAAAAACTCAAAGTCCTTCGCTCTCCACCGCGTGTCTAACTAATCAATATTAGAGATTACCTACACATATATCTTTACAAAGCGGCAAACAACAAACAGGTTTTAAGCATCCAGATTACCTTGTAAAGCGCCTATGTTCTCATCTTTAGTCGCATCTATTATAAATAAAACACACAGTATAGCTTTATTAGCCTCATACACAAACCCTAAATACAATTCTTTTGGTTTTGCAGAACCTCCTACGTTTACATTGCCTTTTGTTTTACTCACGGGACTCTTTTTCAAGCAATTTAACCTTTTTCCAAGTATAACATTAATTCTACACTTAGAAAACAAAGTACACATACCCTTGTCTAATATTTTTTGGCAGTCAAATTCATCATAAAAGGACGGTGCTTCGCATCTCTAAATAAAAGGAATCAATAATTATACACCTTGAATCATTTTTTGAAGATAAAAAAAAAAAAAAAAAAAAATGCACTTACTTCGTTTCCAAACTCCATGACTTCAGGCGCAAAAGTGTAAATGAAAAGGCTGCTTTCCTGTTACCGGTATATTTATAACCTAGACTGTTTAATGTTTAGCTAGTCAGCCCACTTTATATCAATTTACATAGAAACGTATATCGTCAGAGACAGGACCCTAACCTCTTAGATCTGCGGACGTGGCCTTTTCCAAATGGTACACGTACACTCTACAAATACATGCAATGACACGGCTTAAAACTCCATGCTCCATACAAAACGAAAGTAAGACTTGTTTTACAAACATGAGCCAATGCTACACATCAGAGTACAACCGAAATATTGATCGTTCCCTCAACGTCACAAAGCTTCTTTAAAGACTCCAGTTAACTCTACATTGCCTGGATGATTCATCCATAAAAAACCAAAGCTTTTTTTTTTCTGCACCACATTTTACCACAACACAGCTCAACATTTATAACTGTTAATCTTTTCTTATTTTCTAAGCACACACACACTCACACACACACACACACACACACACCCAAACACACAACCACACACACACACACACACAGCCACACACCCAAACACACAGCCACACACACACAGCCACACACCCAAACACACAGCCACACACACAGCCACACACACCCAAACACACAGCCATACACACCCAAACACACAGCCACACACACACACGCACACACACACACACACACACATATATATATACCTAAACTTACAGGTTTTGGAAATATATTTATCAATTAAAAAAGATCCATAGCCCACCTAAACATAGGGTCAGACCATGCATACTAGCGCAGACTCCAAGAGCGCCGTCTACCTCTCTCCAGAGCTCCTTCTGTATATATACACCACACTCCACCGCTAGGGGAGGACCCACAACTACATCACCCCCACAACGCCCCCTGGCCTGCCCCCCTGACATCACAACTTCATACCTACATCATCTCATCAAAACCCTGGACCTTGACCACAGAGGGATGTCATCATCCCTGCTGGACCACGCCTAGCCCCCAAAATATTATCTCATGCACGACATCACCACCGGGAAACACCCTTTCCTACACCACCACGCCCTAAACACAAGCCATGACGTCACTGTTAGGTTAGGCCTTAGGAAAAACTTCAGGGACACGCCTGTGATGTCACCATCCCTGCTGGGACACGCCTAGCCCCCAAAATATTACCTCATCCACGACATCACCACCGGGAAACGCCCTTATCTACACCACAACGCCCTAAACACAAGCCATGACATCACTATTGGGTTAGGCCTTACAAAAAAAATCAGGGACACGCCCGTGATGTCACCATCCCTGCTGGACCACGCCTAGCCCCCAAAATATTACCTCATGCACGACATCACCACCGGGAAACACCCTTTCCTTCACCACCACGCCCTAAACACAAACCATGACATCACTGTTAGGTTAGGCCTTACAAAAAAAAAATCAGGGACACGCCCGTGATGTCACCATCCCTGTTGGGACACGCCTAGCCCCCAAAATATTACCTCATGCACGACATCACCACCGGGAAACACCCTTTCCTACACCACCACGCCCCTCAACACAACGCATTACGTCACTATTGGGTTAGGCCTTAGGGGAAACTTCAGGGACACGCCCGTGATGTCACCATCCCTGCTGGACCACGCATAGCCCCCAAAATATTACCTCACCCAAGACATCACCCCCGGGAAACGCCCTTTCCTACACCACCACGCCCCTCAACACAACACATGACGTCACTACAGCACAGGACATCCGGTAAGGAGGGACCTGTGTTACCATGGACACCCCAAGGGGCGGGACATCCGGTTAGGGTGGGACTTCCGGGTAAAGGGGCGTGGCCACCTGTCACATTATGCAAACCACGCCCCCTTTTGAGTTTGATGAAAGGGGGGTTACTCCACTACTTACGGCTTATTGGCAATTCCTATCCACCTGCATGAGTCCACATCCATACAAGTTCGTCTGGATCTGGAGGGTAATTTAACATCGAAAATTGTAACATCTAAAGGTTTGAGACAGGGCTGTGTAGTAGCACCATATCTCTTTCCTAGTTATACTAGTTACATGTCCATTCTGCCCATTCCATGCTGGAGCAGGAGCTCCACAGCGTCGCCACGTGCTGCAGGAGCAGCACCCCCACCTGTAATTCGCCCGTGATGCAGAGGTAAGCTCCAGGCATATTACCTGCTGCCTAGAAGCCCCTCAGAGCCCCGCCGATCTGCGTCCTGCAATCTTCAACCATCCGTTGGGCTCAATAATTCCTTAATATGCAGATGACTACTTTACATCTCATCTGCTTCGCTATCTGTGGAATTATAAATGGCATCCAATGAAATTAACTAAGCAACCTGCCTCTAAAATAGCCGCCGCAACGACAGCACCCCGTGCCTGGCCCTTTCCTATTAAGTGCCTGTCCTCATCTGGGCCCCAGGACCGAGCGGATTGGCTGCTGCCTACTACTTTGCCATCCACCAATCGCCGGCATGCGCGAGCCGGCCTATGAAGTAAGGCCTAGGAAAGAAGGCCTCCTGACTAAGCTGACCGAGCATGCCGCGCTGCGAGCTGCTCCAAGTCCTTAAACTCTTAAGGCTCTGCGGTCCACACTTCTTCACTTCAGCCTGTAAGCTCACCAGCCGACCCGATCTATGGCCCTCAGAGTCACACGTGGTGAGATTTTACCGCCTTCCCAACTTAACATTGTCCATGCATGCCCCACTTTACTGTGATCATTACACCACAGCGCTCGAACCTCCCAGAGACTACCAGCACTGACTCTTTCTCATGTGGCGCTGCATACTCACGGCCACCTCATCCCCACACGGATCTCTGCATCCATCACACGTACTCATTTTTATAATGTTGATACCGCTATTGGTCTAAGTACCTATGCCCACATTACCATCAGGCATCTCATATTTGAAATACATGTACAATGTTTTTCTAACTGTATAAGTAACTGTAATCCACTTTTACATATGTCGCAGATGTAATAACAATGCTGCTGCATGTTATACCTTATGCGTTCCGAAATGGTTTTGTTTATTGTACACCATATCCAGCCTGCTACTAGGCTATCTTTCTACTGTGACTGCACTGTATTTTACAATTAGCCTGGGTCCAGCCCCATTGTGCCATCACTAACCTCGGTATTGAACATTGAATTAGCTTCCACTTTGGGCTCCTCACTGAACATTATGAATCTGTACACTGCATCCACCTTGCATATCTATGGTCCCCAGTTTGCCCACAATAGCCCACGCTACTAATGTTAGCTTTGCATACGGCATCTAGCCTGTGCATACCTGCCCACTGTGCCATTACTGTGCACTGCTTTGTACCTCGCATCAAGCCTCCATCCTAATCTAGCCACCTTACATTGTGTCAATACTGCTTATTGTACCTAGCTTGGAACCTTATTTTACAGAGTATGCTACGTCCGCGCAATGTATCCAGCATGCTAATCTCTAAAATGCAGCCACGATTGAAAAAGCGCACTATGTACACCATACTCCTCACACTGCCATTACTGTTTGCTCACACCATAATTGACATCTGGCTGACATCTGGCAGACCCCTGAGCTAGACCCGATCAAACTACAGTCGTGCCCCAACATGATCCCTAGTGAAATTACAGCTCCTAGGATCAAAGCCACCCCTTTCTTACCAGCATTGAACATCAACTTCTTGAATGCCACACTCAAGCCCACCACATTCCTACCAAAATTACACATAGACACATTGAGGAATAAAAAGGTGACGGCACTTAATCCCATCACAACTAAGAGCACCACAAGTCTCTCTTCAGACTTATCGACCACTTGCCCTAGTTCTAATGACAGAAATCTTAGACTCTGCACCAGGCTGCCATCACACTATCAACCTGCACCCAACAGTTACCATATCAAATCAGCCCTTAAAAATATAATAACCCCCCCACCCCCAGGGACTTCTTGCCACCAAACTAACCCATCGCAGCCAAAATGAGAACCAGAAACAACTCAAAGCTGGTATCGTACCGGACAACCCCATACAGTCAGTCCATCAAAGGAGCCTTAATTAATGCAAGTTCTACAGTAGCTCACGCTACTTACATAGCCGATATCATATTATCCAACAACCTGGACTTTCTAGCAGTAACAGAATCTTGGCTGCATGCTGCAGCGGGACATTCACTTCTATTAGCAGTCCCAGATAATTACTCTATCATCAGAGCTAACAGATCTATATCCAGAGGTATTGCCCTCATCTTCAAAAACATGCTATACATGAGAATAGCTACTTCATCACCACTTTCCTCATGTGATCTTCTCTCAGCTAAACTCCAAACCTCGCACAAAAGCACCACCTCAATCCATCTAATCTACAGACCTCCTGGGCCCATAGGCTCATTCAAGGAGGACATAATGACTCTACTCTCCAACAACATCAAAACCACCTCGCAAACTTTAATCCTAGGAGATTTCAACCTAGGCTATAACGACCCTAATTACCTCCCATAAATCTCTCTAGCCAATGCCCTGGCTGAACATGGATTTATTCAAAAAATCACCCAACTCACGAGCGAGAAAGGAAGGACCCTTGACTGGGTAGCAGATCTAAATTGTAACATTTCAGTGAATGAAATCCTACCTCAATCATGGACTGACCACTACCTTCTCTCCTTTGAGTTTAGCAGCAACAAAGTACCAAACAAAACTTGTCCTATAGCACCACCGTGCCCCACCAGAATCAAACGCAACATTACTGCTGAGGCAATTATGCCTCTTGTAATCCCCACCGTAAGTGTTCTACTAAACACGAACGACCCCAACTTACTTATAGACGCTTGTAACTCATCTATGTCTAAAGCTATAGACACAGTCGCACCTCTTAAAATGCACAAAGGGAAACCAAGAGCACACGTGAATTCATGGTTTACCCCCGAGCTGAAAACTTGAAACAATCTGGAAACATACCCCCTCATCAGAGAACAAAACTAACCTAGCCAACATCTCTGCTAAATACAAAGAAGAGATTATTCACACTAAGCGAGATACCTTCAACAATTAAATAAATCAAGCGGGGTCCAGTACTAAAGAACTCTTCATCCTCTTGAGAGAAATGGAGACGCCCAACCCACCCACTGATGCATGCCTGAAAGACAAACTCTGGTGCACGAACATTCAAAATGCTCTCACCAATTAAATTGCCATTCTGCAGACTAAAATAGCAGACAAACGACTCCTCCTAAGTAACTCTGCCTCTTCCAACCATTCCCAGAACCCCTCACCCAACAGCCCCAAGGCTTTAAATTTACAAATGTGTTGGTACCTCAAGTACAAAAAATTATAGCCTAACTGAAACCCTCTAATTGCCAGGGTGATAGCTGTCCAGCACAGATCATCAAAGATGCGGCCAGAGACCTGGCCCCATTCATCGCCAAACTAATTAACACATAACTTTCAAGTGGCATTGTACCTAGTAACCTGAAGGAATCATGGATACTTCCGCTACTCAAAAAACAAATGCTAGATCCCACTATCCCTATGAACTATAGACCCATTACTACAGTCCCATTTTTGTTAAAAATCTTGGATAGGGTTGCATATTTGCTAATCCAAGACTATCTAGAGACCAACAAACTCCTGGGAACTCGGCAATCTGGCTTTAGACCGCGAAATGGGAAAGAAACTGCCCTTGTTGACCTAAAAAAACAGATTGACGATCTCAAAGACAAATGTAGACTTGCTATCCTGCTCCTCTTGGATCTGTCGGCTGCATTTAACCTGGTCGACCACAAGGTACTGTGTGATCACCTCACCTTAGCAACCCATTTTTCCAAGACTGCTATCACGTGGATTCAGTCTTTCCTAAATAATAGGACCATGCGAGTCTTCTCGCCGTCTGCAGCAACTGACCCCATACCTATCACCTGTGGTGTGCCCCAAGACTCAAGTGTTTCACCAACTTTGTATAACATCTTTACAAAGCCATTGTTTGATGAACTGGACCGTCTGGGTGTCACCTGCACTAATTATGCAGATGACACCCAGATACTCCTACCCCTTACAGGCATTTATGACACAGATGTACGATGTGTGAACAAAATCTACACTATCATTCAGGCATGGATGGACGTCCATGGCCTCTGCCTGAATGACGACAAAACGGAACTCCTCCTGGTAGGTTCTCCAGCCAACTTGAACAAATTAAGCCCTAACTACACTACTTTCAATATAGATAGGAACAACATCCCAATTGCCAAAGAAGTAAAAACACTAGGTTTCTATTTTGACGCTACCTTCAAACTAAACAAACAAGTGAATTTGGCCTGTAGGGACAAACTGATAAGGGCCTGCAGACCGATGTTGTCAACAGAAAGTTGTCTCATATTAGCCAGAGCACTCATATTGTCCAAACTGGACTACTGTAATGGTCTCTACTTAGGCACTAATAAGACTGTACTCAACAAACTACAGATAATTCAGAACAATGCTCTTAGAGCGGCATTAAATATACCAAGAAGTGAGCATATTTCAGCAACTAGAAAACACTGCAAATGGCTCTCTATAAAAGAAGAGATTGAACTTAAAAGTCTATGGCCCTCATTACGACTCCGGCATTAACCAATGGCGCTAATAGCGCCATGGTTAAAGTCAGTAACTTACCGATTCCGCCAATGGTAAATGGGGAATTACCACCCCATTCCAAGGTTGGCGGGGCGGTAATTCCCCATTTATCATTGGCCCTTCCCCATTCCCATTTTTGCCCTATAGGGCTCAATGGGACTGGGGAAGGCGGTAATTACGGTTGCGCAAATTGCGGTACCGTAATTACCTCAAAAGTCCCTTTGCGGGTCCCTACTTTAACAACTGGTCCAGACCAGCCGTTAAGGTCGGGAGCCGCAAAGGGACCTCGTAATCAGGCGTTAAGGGTTTAACGGCGCCGACACCTTTTACGGCGCCGTTAACCCCTTAATGCCAGGGTCGTAATGAGGGCCTATGTCTCACTTTTAAAGCACTGAACCATACAGCCCCTCCGTACCTCACTGTGAAATTCACCCTGAGATCATCCACACAAATCAGGTGCGCTATATAAATAAAATAAACAAACAAACAAACAAAAAACAAACTTCATGCCATGCAGGGTATTGAATCTCTTTTCATACATGTACGAATGTGCTGCCATGCCACATAGACCATCCAAGCAGACACACAACACACCTTATGGGGTGCCCTGAGTGAGTGTGCATATGTTCAGACTGTACACATCCCCGCTGCCCCAATAGCAATGACTCCAGAGACAAATCAATGTGACGCCTGTTCCCTGTTACCCTCCCACACTCTGCCGCTTACAGTGATATATCACCTGGGACTATTTGCTGTTTCCGTAATTTACAGCATGCTTGTTTGTCTACAGTCCCTGTATGAAGACAACACTGGTGTATCATGTGATGGATTCACCCTTGTATGTGCATATGTGTGGCTGCCTGTTGCCATGTAATGTAATTGTACGTCAAAGAGGCACATGTCCATGCCCATTTCACTGGTATTAGTCAACAGTGTGCCGTAACATGGCATCTAATGTGCTTCTTAACAACCCTGTTGGTTGGCAATGTGTCCACTGGCAGCTTGGCCCCTTGGCAGGGAATTTTGTGGCCAGTCTACATATGCCATGCTCACATTACATGTTGGCCAAAGTGTGTGGATTCTGTATTTCTTCTGACTACATGCCTTGCATTTTGTTGCATGACAGCTATGTGATACAAATGTTTATTATAGACACGTTGCACGTGACTCCACATGTCTTTTTCTGTCCATGTGCAGGTGAGGATGCAACAGATGCAGAGGAGGAGGAAGATGAATAAGAGTCTGTGGTGCTTCAGACCACCAGTGGAGGATGGGGCATGGCAGGCCGTGAGAACTCACTGGTGTTCCAGACCATCCTCAGCCGTGCTGTAGACTTGTCTGACTCTTTGGACTCACTGGCTCTGATGCTGGACCAGATGTGCAGTTCTCAATGCTGGTGACGGTGAGTGTACCAATGGGTGGAGCAGTTGGGGCCTACAGGAGGTCAGGTGCATTCACAAGGCCAGTCAGTGGTGACCTCCATGTCTGCTTTGGCTACGGCTGCAAGGCCACCCTCCAGTACTGGTTTCTGGTCCTGGGACATATGTCCAAGGGAGGGTTGCAGACCTGCAGCCAAGGACAGGGGCATTACAGGAAGGGCCATGCTCCCTTGCATCAGTCAGGCGTGGGCCCGCACACATGGGGGATGTGTGCAGACTGGGCTGACAGAGTGGGAGCAGTAGATGTTGCATTCCACCCACTGACAGGGTGATGCCTTTGAGAGTTTGGCTGAGGGCATGGATAGGGTGGCCACTTCTATGGCACCCCCGGCAACACAGGTGGTGCAACAGTTGCAGGTCATGCGGTCCACATGCTGCTCCCACGGATTGCTCATGGAGGCCAACATCAGGGGCCGATGGGCAGATCTGCATTGTCTGCAGGCATCCCTGCTTGCAGAGGGTTGTGCACACAGGGATGCCCTGAGGCGTGAGATGTTGGCCCACAGGACTTCAATCCAGGAGAAACACGCAGCCACCAGAAGACTGTTCCACCAGGAGGTGTTAGAATTGAGGCCGAATATCTCAGAGGAACTCTTTGAAACCTGTGAGGTTGTGCATAGTGACCTCACAGCCTTCAGTCTGCTGGTGCATTCATCAGTGTCACACATTGGCAGCTGCCACTGAGGACCAGGCCAGAGCACTGCATGGTCAGCCTCCAGCACCACTTCCACCTGCAGATTCAACGCAGGATGGGGGTGCAGCACAGACACGCCTCCGGGTCCACAGTAGCCGTGAGGTTCATGAGCCCATGGCTGATCTTTTTTCTTTCATTGGGTGTCGTTGATATTCTTCCTACCCTGCCCCCCTCCTGGGTGGACCCCCCACCCCTGTCCTTGATGGACATTTTTATTTTATTTTTGTTTTTGCCCCTTTTGTAGACCCCAGGCCTGGATGTTGGCATGTTATCATGTTATTTTTGAGTTGCCCTTTCCAGGTTTTTTTTTTTTTACTTGAGTTGTGCAGTTGCTCTCTCAAGGCCATGACATATGCCTTGGATACACTTCACCGATTCCGAAGGGCATTAAAAACGTTTCTTATTAGATAACTGAATACCACAATGTCACAACATGATCCTTTGTTCCGAATTTGATTTCAGCTACAGTCTGCTTAGTTAACCATGTTAATTTCCAGCTGCGCCACTATACGGTTTAGTCCGTCATGGACGTGATATAAATAGTTACAATCAAATCAAATCAGTGGTGGACATGCAGGCATGCAAAGTGAGGTCAACTTGCACGTTTGCATGGTGGTGCTCAGGATGGTATGTACAGGTAACTATGGGTTCAGTTTATCCTGACACATGTGTTCTCTGTGAATGGTACTTAACTATGCCTGTCGTAGTGCCTTGCCCCATGTTGTTTCAGTAATCCGTAATGAGGCAGTGACTGCTGTCCTGGGGGAGACACCCTGCACCCTTTGACCCTTTGACCTCCATGCCCCCCATGCCCTCCACCAGGCACTGGCCCTCCTGTCACTCATTTGGCGCAGCCCAAGGGGTTGGTAGGCCGACTACAACGTCTCCAGAATCTGGCATCAAGGGTGGCAACAGGTACCCCCTACTGGGCTCATATTTCCGTGGTATTGCGTTCCCTTCATTGGCTCCCAGTGATCCAGCACATTCAATGTAAAGCTCTATGCATGGTTCATTGTGCTTTACATGATCAGGGAGCAGAGTATCTGTGCACCAAGTTTGAGCGCTATGTCTCGAACCGGCCCCTGTGGTCAGCTGCTGCTGGCATGCTGTGTGTGCTTTCTTTTTGCCTCACTCAGGTGGGGGAGCATGCTTTTTCAATTGCAGCATCACAATTGTGGAATACTCTCCCACTATTTATGAAATCGATGTCAAATCATCTAGTGTTTCAGAAAGCATTAAAACCTCACCTGTCCTGATCTCCTAGCAATCCTGGTTCTGATGTGTTGTTCTGTGGGTGGTAACCTGCCTCTCTAGCACCATGATGCCTGTTGAACGACCATGCACTATACAAGTGACCATAACATAAAATAGCATGCAAGGCAGGTGGGTACCCTGTGCAGATAAGTGAAGGGCATTTGCAGACACTTGTGTGGTGTTTGGCTGGGAGTCTTGTACTGTGCCTGATTACTTTAGATTGACTTGTCTTGTGGGGCACCGGTACTACTTCCTGGGTGCATGTGTCACATGGTATGGTCCTGGCCATATTTATGGGCATGGAGTGGTTTCTATGGATTAATGGAGTCACAGGTTGCAGATTCCAAATTGTGGGAGTTCTAGCTGTGTGGGCCGTTCTTGGGTGTTTGGGAGTGGGTGGCAGGGCCAGCTGTTTGTGTCCGGTGGCCGGTGTTGATGGTTGTGCTGGTGTGTGTTTCATTGCACTTTACACATGTGTACTGAGTGACACTTCGCATACTATGCACGGTGTGTGGGGTGACGGTTCAACAGCACATTTGGCCTCTCTTGGTGAGGGTTCCCCATTGATGTTGTGCAGCCCCAGTTTCGATCCACAAACATGGAACTATTGATGCACATTTTTGGGATGCTATGTTATGAGCAGGCACACTAAGTTGTGCAGTGTTTCTGTTTTAGGATACATGTCCCATGCATGCTGCACCATGGTGTTTGCAGCTTCAAGTTGATTGCAGCTGGGTGCATGGTGCTGATGCATTCAATTGAATGCACAATTGAACCAATCGTGTGCTGTCACAATGAAGTCTGCATTGACCTTGCACTTTTCCCTTGTATCCTACCTTTTGCGTGCATTTATCCTTGATTGCAGTTTCACATAACCTTGTCATGTCTGCCTATGTCTTCCATGGCTTGCGTCGGTGGCCAACTTCCAGTCTGATATAGGCCTCTGTGAAATGTTGCCTCTAGCATGGCCCTGCATAGAGTGCAAGAGGTGAGTATTTGTGTACTGTTCTTCTTGTGCTTTGCATCATGGGCTCCCATGACTGTGCTCACTGCGCTGTCCCACTACTGTGCTGGTGATGGCATGCCTTGTCATGTCATTACTTGTCTTCCGGGGGGGTGGGGAGGTCTCTGGGTGGGGGGGGCCTGCTTGTTTTGGGGCTCAATTATCTGCATTTCTGATATCTTCTCATTTTCATGAAGCATGTTGACTGATGCCTTGGTTATGTATGTGCCATAGGCTTGGTAATGGGGATATGTGACAAGCACATTTGCTGCATGTCATTCAGGGGGTCAGGCAGTGTAGGGGTTGTGGTTGTATGTCAGTATGTGTGTTTTGTGTGTTTGAATTGCATGCAGTGTTCTGGTGTTGCTGCATGTGTACTGGGACACATGTTGATGGTTGTCTGGTGAGTTTGCATGTGTTGCATGTCACTGAGGGGGGCACAGGGCCTGTACCTTTTGGGTGCATGGATGTGTTGGCTGCACTCAGTTTGATGTTTTCCATTGTCTACAGATCCTTCGGTCAGGGAATCATGGCTATTTCATGGGACATTTATTGACTGTCGACTGCATGCCCAGGGGACAGATAAGATGTGCATTTATCTTGATCCATATGCAATGGCTTCATTGGTTGATACATGTCTGGAAGTGGCCATTCTGGTGTGTCGCTCTCTTTGTCACAATTGCCAATTCTCTCTTTTTCAGTGGTTCTTTTGGGATGGGGTGCATTGTTGTCATGTTGCCAGAATATATGTCACATGTGGAACCTTACTGCACTGCTTTTCCACACACCACAATAGGGACATGTCTGTGCACATCATGCACATTCTCGAACATGTGTGCAGAAATATGTCATTATGCTTCTTGTATTTTGGGGACAGGTGAATTTTGGAGGCCATGTATGGCTGGCAGCTTCGATATGATGGTTGGTGAGTATATGGAATTATCAGTGGTTACACATTTGATGGGTATGTTAGTTAGTCATATGGGATGTTTGGAGTGCCTAAGGGGTGATTTTATTAAATGGTTGCTATGGTGGTAGTGGAAACACCAACTGCATGTCTTTTTAGTTCTAATGGATGCACACAATTTTCCACTTCCAAGGGCACTTTCTCAGGGTTGTTTTGTGGGCATAATGCATTGTCCCATTGTCATCATTGAATTGCACCTGGGATTTTGTGGATCGTGTGCACTCCACAGGGGAAGGATTTTAGGTGAAAAAGGTTTGCACAAGCTGGGTACGTGCAGCCTCGCCATGTGCCCTTTGCCCAGCCATATGCAAGCAGTTTTCCTGTGGGTGTTGATGGTGGGCCACCACCATGTCCACTGCAACACCACGCCATGTTGTGACATTGTGCAGGACACATTCTGCCACAATGATCCTGCAGACTACTGGTGGTGCATACAACAAAAAGACCACCAGAGTGGTCAAGGGAGCGTAAAAGTGACTTGAGCACTCCAAATGTGCCCTGAGTCGCAATATGGAAGTGTTGTACCTTACCTCGGCAGGTGTGTTTGGGTTGCATATGGGCGGCATTGTGTATGTGCTCAGAGGGTAGGCACTGTCCTCTGTAGAGGTGAGACTGGTTGTCATTGTTATTTGTTGACAGTTGCCTATTGTCTGTGTGCAGCATGCATGCATGTGCATGGCCATTCATACTCACCAATGAGCCATGTGTTGCCATGCTTCCCAGCTTTCAAGGCCCGGTGTAGCGGGGACATCCTGAAGATGTAATTATCATGTGTGCTACCAGGATAGTTGGCATACACTTCAGTAATGATGTCCTTGGCATCACACACAATCTGAACATTGAAGGAGTGCCAATGTTTCTGGATGCCGTAGATGTGCTCTGTTGCTCTAGGTGGACGTAGAGCAACATGGGTGCAATCAATAGTACCTTGAACTTTTGCAAAGTGCACCCCCACCATAAAAATCCAAGACCACTGCTTGCCTTTCTATTGGTGTTCTGGACATATGGATATGCCAGCGAACAGAAGTCATGCAGTTATGATTGCCCACACCTGGTGTAGACAGCGAGACTGCGTGGAATGGGAGATGCCACCTACTCTGGTGGTGGTCCGAGCCAGTGGACAGAAAATGCAAAGCAGTGAGCACCTTTTGCAACGGACTCAGTGCTTGGGAGCACAGGGTGGGTGATGTGAGGTCATCTTCCCACTCTCTGACCAGGTCTAGGATGATATGGGGGGAACCTATGCCTGCCATAGACCTGGTCATCAGACATCCAAAAAAGGATGGTCTGTGGGTGGAAGATCCGTTCCCTGGTCATTCTCCTCCTGCGGTGTCCCTGAATAGTTGCTGCAACAAATGGTGCATTCATCGTGGCTGTATCTATGAATTTGTTATGCTTGCGTGCTTTACACACCTTTGTTAGGGTGCGTGTTGACGTTTACGCCTGCTATCGCATGGTGTAGGTGTTCCAGGATGTGTTTTTTCGCGGCCCAACGTTCCCAGTTCAATTCCATGAATACGTTTATTTTGCGTGAGTATGGGTGGTGTGATTGTATGACGGTGGAACGGTCCTCACAACACTCACATTTTTGCTTGTTCTTCCTCATTATGCATTTTCCGCCCCCTTTTTAGGGGGCAGCGCATGCCCGGCTCACCCTCTTCTTGGAGTCTCAGGCAAGGTGTTCCTCGAGTTGCAGTGATGTGGCGTACAGGTGCGGGTTCCTTGCAAGTCCCAGGTAAACCAGCCCCACGCATTGATTTATTTTGTCCCGTTCGTCACATGGGGCACCACCTCATAGCAGGGCTCACGCCAAATAAGGGTCTCTTCCGATGGCTCCGTCAGCCACATGGGGTAACTTACACATTACCACAGCCCCACGGCCACCAAGATCGTCTCTTTCGGTGCGTGCCCTGGGGAGCTGCCAATGACACTGCTGCATCTGCAGCACACATGTTGATCTTCGCCTCAGCCCCATGACCTGGGGGGCTGCTGCACTCACCATTGTGCCCCGGCACACTTGAAATTCTTCAGCAGGCCAGTCCCCATGCCCTGGCGGGGCAGCCCAAATCACTGCCATGCACAAGAATGTGGTGGTCCGGGACTTTCTCTGCACCACACACCCGATGCGGTGTACACTTCCGGCCCTCTCCTCCTTCTCTACACCGCCTGGGCCGCACCTGGCACACATGCCCTGGGAAGACTTTTTCTTCTGGGGCTGCCCCGTCTGGGCTGGGTAGCTCAGTTCAGGCTGCACGAGACACGGGGCCTGAGCTGGTCGGTAGCTATCTTCGCACAAAGCATTCTGCGCAGCAGCTTGTCTGGTATTTCACTGGTTGGGTCCATCTGTTCTGGCCCCCCAGGAGGGCAGACAGCGCGCACTGCCCCATGCAGAGCTGCACTGGCCTATAGGGAAATCTGGAGATTTCCCAGTAGGCCTCTGCACCCTGGGCCTCTTTTGTGTGGTATTGCTAAATTTCCCCATGGGAAAAGTGTTGGGCTTGCTGAAAATGTGTAATATGGGGCCACTTTGACAATTATTTCCATTGTTGCTTTTGGTTCCCAGTCCACCCCTGGCCCCATGGGTACCCGGGCTGCTCCTGGGATGCAGCTTGGGCCCACAGAAGATGCTGTTGTTTACTGCCTCTCTTTTCTCTTCCTCAATGGTCTTTTTTTTTTAGCAAGTTCACTCATTTACATTACATCTTTATGGAAACGCTTGGTGAATGTGAAAAATCATGTAAAGGAATTATCGAATTTGCAAGCTAAAATGCTCTATGCCCATTAGGCATTTTCCTAGCGTGAAATAAAGAGAACCACAATAGTGGAAGCCGACCACAGCCTATGTCCTCTTTATTCTGGGTCTAATTTTCAGCGAAGAGCGAATGCCCTTGGGTTGGGCACGCTATATAAATAACAAAATAAATATATAAATAAATACAATGCCAAGTCTTCATTTTAAAGGCCACTGATCCTTTGAGATGTGGGTGCCAGTGCGTAGTCACAGACAATCCAGAGTTCTGCAAGTCAGTGTTACAGCTGGTGACCAGAGTATGGTGGACTGTCGGGGTGCATGCGAATCTTGATACAAAAAACACAAGGAACAATTAGTGGTGAGTGTACCCAGGTGACTTCTGTTGAATGCAGCAGGTGTTGGCAGGAGCCTACCATTGTCCAATCATGTAACCTGCCCCGCTGGCTGGCTGTGCAAAGCACACCACACTCTGGTATTAATTGTACGAAGTGTGGTTAGAGTTAGAAATCTCCATTCAACATTTACGTTGTGTTTTACTTTGATATATTAAGCCAGCATCACCTGCCTTCCAGAAGGACTGGATCTATGCCCAAATTGCCCAGAGTAGGAGAACACTCTAGAAGGTCTTGATTTGTTGAGCAAGTTAGGACATTAAGCCCTGTGGAAGAATACTGCCCAGCTACTATAGAGGTTTTGATCTCCAATTTGGGATTAAAGATTGGCCAAATAAGCCCACATTACAAGCAAGCTGTTGGCTGCTCTGTCTCTTTCCGCTGCAATACCACCTCTCCTCTACTGCAAAATATTTTTTTAAATAAAACATTTGCAATTTCCTACTGCCTTTTCCACTCGTCATTCCCGCCCTCACTCTTGCTATCAACTGCTAGCAGCAATAGACATAAACAATGTCCTGCAGAGTAGACCTCCCGTTCTTATTTCTTAGGGCCCATCTTCTTTGTATTTTTATTGGTTGTGTGAAAAAAGCTTTTCTCCTTGCTTCAAAATCAGTAGCACCCGGAAGAGGTTTTCCAGCGTGCCAATGGCAAAATGACTGAATGGCGGGCCAAACCGATCAGTTGCGCCCTGCTACCCTCGTTGAGGTCCCTCTGTTTTTTTGGGGCTGTCAATTCAGGCACAGTTTGGTCCTGCCTGCTACTCTAGGTATTATTTCCTGAGTAGAGCTAATGCCGGCTACAGTGGCAGCTGGTGAATTTATTTACTGGTGAGGCATAAATGTTTCCAACAGATATGTAGAAGGGACCGAGTGAAGCGTGGTAGCCTGTACTAAACAAAGGAGGCTCGGATGCTTCTCCCCCGAGAGCATTTATGAAATAATGAGTTAAAATTGTACATTTTACAGCATGTTTTCTGTAAAAAAAAAGTTGGGTAGGAAAGGCACCGCCTATATGTCCATACAGGCTGCTCCAATAAATTCCTTTATTAATGCATAAGAACATACTCTCCTATTTGTCAGTAAAAATGCCATGCCACGGTAACACTACATGGCCAGACTGGCTGCAGCAATGTAGATTAGTGTAGCCAAGTAATAACATTCATCATGTTACCTTACCTCACCCTTCATACCATTAAAAAATGCCACAGTAAGAACATAATAATAATAATAGACGTTTGTATATGGCGCTAGCTCATCCGAGGGCCTCAAAGTGCTGTAATAAGAGTTGATATCATTACCTACCACAGCATACTCAATGTATTGACCTTTGAAGGGTGAAAGGCTGAGTTGGCCATACCGGGATTCAAACCTGTGTCAACAGGCTATGCACAGATGTCAAAAACGAGTGCTCAGCTCGCTGTGCTTTTTGACCGGCTATGTATCCAGACTAGCTAAACCTATGTAGGCCAGTCTAGCCAGTTAATAACAGTCAGCATGTTTGCTTCAACTTTGATGCCCAATGGAAAATGCCTTGCCACAGTAAGAAAATATAATAACCAGAGCGGCTGCACCAATATAGGCCAATTTAGCCACATAAAAACATTTGCCAGGTTTTTCTTTACCCTTAATGCCCAGTTAGAAATGCCATGCCACAGTAAGAAAATATGTTCAGACTGGCTGCACTTGTATAGGTCAGTCTAGCCATGTAATAACATGTATCATGTTTGCTTTACCCTTAATGTTCAATAAAGAAATGCCATGCCAAGAAAACATGTCCAGTTTAGCTGCACCAATATAGTGCAGTACAGCTATGAAATAACACTTAATCTGATCGCTTTACAGTTCATGCCCAGTAAAATATACCATGCCACAGTTAGAAAAGATGAATAGACTGGTTGCAACTATGCAGGCAATCAAGCTATGTATTAACATATCATGTTTGATTTACCATTGATGCACAGTAAAAAAATACTGTGCGATAGAAAGAAAATATATTATGACTGGCTGCACCAATGTAGGCTATTCTACCAATGTAATAAAATGTGTAATGTTTGCTTTACAGTTAATGGTGAGTAAAACATTTCATGCCACAGCCAGAAAAGAGGTTCAGACTGGCTGCACCAATGTAAGCCAGCCTAGACATGTAATAACACTTATCATGTGTTATTTACCTGTGATGTCCAGTAGAAAATGCCATGTCACAGTTAGAAAGTATAATCAGACTGGCTGTACCAAAGTTGGCCAGTTGAGGTATGAAAATACACTTATATTTCCTTTACCCGTGGTGCTGAGTAAAAATTGATATGCCACAATAAGAAAATATAACCAGTCAGGCTGCACCAATGTAGGCCAGTATAGCCATGTAAGAACTTTTATAATTTTTGCTTCACACTTTATGCCGATAAACATGCCTTGCCACAGTAAAGACTTGTATCCAGACTAGTGACACCAATGTAGGCAAGTTTAGCCACGTAATAACACTTGTCATGTTTCATTTACGTTTAATGCCCAGTACAAAATACAATCCCACAGTAAGAAAAGAAAACACGTGGTTGGCACCAATTTAGGCCGGTTTAGCCACATAATAACACTTAGCATATTTAATTTGCTCTTGATGTCCAGTTAAAAATACTATGCCTCAGCAAGACAATATAACCAATCTGGTTGCACCGATGTAGCCCTGTCTAGCCATGCAATAAAACTCATGATTATGCCTTTATCCTTGATATAAGTAGAAAATGTCATCAAACAGTACGAAAACATAATCAAACTGTCTAAAAAAGAAAATAACATTGAGTTCTTATATAGCACTTCAGTCCAGCCTCTAAGTGCGAGACAAGGGTTTCAAACCCATGTTGCTCAGCATTGTGTTCTGAGACAAATACATTGTCTCCTCCCGGTCTACAACTATGTCAGCCAGTATAACAACGAAAAAACACTTATCATGTTTGTTGACCCATGATCTCCAGTAAAAAATACCATGCCACAGTAGGAAAACATAACCAGGCTGGCTAAATCAATATACTACTGAATCAATATAGGCAAGGGCAGCAACTTAATAACAATTATCATATTGCTTTACTCTTGATGCTGAGTAGAAAATGCCATACCACAATATGAAAACATTCTAGACTGGCCGTACCTATGTAGGACAGTTTAGCCACATAATAACACTCATCCTCCTAGCTTTATCCTTTATTTCAAGCAGAAATGTCCTGCCCCAGTAAGGAAATATAACCAGACTGGCTACATTGGCCAGCTGCACAAATGTAAGGCCACCCACCCCCCAAATCCGGGGCCTGCTCCACAGCAAATGCACAAGCAAAACATGCATTCTATCAGCATTCATACATTCACTCGAACATCCAAACAACATTTATACACTCTTTTTCACCCACGCACGCTCAACCAAATAACATATACACATTTATTCAAATGCAGTCATGCACACATACACACATACATTTTTATTTTCCTGTCCTGCAACCCCAGTTCAGAATCAGCTCCACCTCAGGTTCTCACAATGCCTCTCTGGCTTCCGCACAGTACAACACATTAACCAGAAAGCACAGCAAGCTTTCTGGTTCCTGCACATGCATGAAGTAGATGGAGCGGCTGTAGCTCTAAGCTCCTGGACTGCTGAAAAGGAGGTGCAGGAATGCCCCCTCCATACATTCAGCCATTCAGCATCCCAGCCTGCATCCCCAATGGGCCGTGCAAGGCTAGGGAAACAACACTAGTGCATACTACAACTGTCAAATGTAAACCACGTTTCCCTTTGACAGGTAAAGCCAGCCCAGGAGTGCTCTGACAGCTGCTTGCTACAACTGTGAGAGCACACAATGTTTTCACTGGGCTGTCTTGGCTCATCCATAATAGGTGGTGGGCCAGTGCCCCTTTGCCCATTACGGACGAGCCACCTCTGGCAGGCTACAAAGGATGAGATTTGCAGTGATCATAGGCAGTATTACTTTGCCATGCTTCTGCCTTATGTTGCCACCACAGACAGAAAAGCGAATGAAACCAGTGGTGGTATAGAAGCATCCGTTTTATTTGAGCTTAAACATTAACCATTCCAAACATTAATTAAGCAAAATTGGACAATAATCAACTGAAATGTGGCGCTCCTTCTTTTAGGTATTGGGTGAGTGGTGGATAACCAGCACAGCCAATGCTGGCCGGGATATTTCCATGTCCAATCACTCCAGACTATGTTCTACTTCTCTGGGAGATATAGGACATCCGAAGACAGTTCTGCACCAGGTTTAGCAACATACAGCTCATCCGAGAAGACAAACCGTGGCACCAATCGTCCAGGATGAAGTCCTTGAGAAATGTATAGTTATACTTACTTTCCACATTATGGCCACGTACTGATTTGATCTCTTGTTTCATACTTTTTACTTTTGGCTATTAGGTGGTGCTAAAGTGCCATACATAAGCCGAAACTATTGTATTAGAGTACAGCTAGGGTTACATGATATATGAGGGAGGACACAAAGCTCCTAGTTTTTGTTTGGTTACTTACCCATCCATTGGCTGCCCGAGGCCGTGCAAATCCCTATAGCCATTCCCAATCCCAAATGCCACTCCCACCCCCATACCCACCACCTTCCTGCCACTACACACCCGAACTCCGAATCAAGATTCTCCATCAAACTGTGTGCTTGAAATTCATCCAAGTGTTTTTAAAGCAGTATTCTGAGAGTTAATGAGTTAATTGGAGCTGTGAACCTGCTACTGATGGAATAAGCATGCCTCAAACAGGTCTGCCGTCAGCCACTTGAATTATAAGCACTATGTGAGTCCTTCACTGAAGTCCTATTAAAATCAAGCATTGGCAAAGCCAACAGTTTTGTTTTGTGTATTAGTGTTACACATTTGCCAGGGACTGCTATTATATGCCCAGGTACTCGCACCATTTTGTATCTGCTACCACGGATTGCCAGATAATAAATACCACAGGGCAGAGCCTATGCCTTTCCCAGGCCTACACACAGACAGCAACTGTTGGCATTTCCAAGCTTGTTTCACATGAATTCAATCTCTCAAGATGCCGTTTGTCACATTTGGAACTCTTTTCAAGCTGTACGATTCTTTACCTTCCGTAGTAGGATTACCACGTGTGTCACTATGCCCAATAGTACTACCGGTCTGATAGCACAGCAAGTGGAGTGCTCGCTTTGACATCTGTGCAGAGCCTGCTGACACAGGTTCGAATCCTGGCAGTGCCAAACTCAGCCTTTTATCCTTCCGAGGTCGATAAATGAGCACCACACACCGTGGGTCGATAAATACTTTGGCCTCGGGCAGCCAATAAGCAGCGCCCAGATATCTGAGGCTTCGTAGCGCTATGTAAATGCTAACTTATTATTATTATTATTATGTAAGCAACATCCCTCTGTAACAAGACGTTGCTAACATGATTTTGCTCTTTCCCTCTATTGGGATTCCATTGCCTATGTTTGATTTGTTGAACACTTTGTCACTGGCTACTATTTCTTTACATAATTAACTATCTCTAACAATAGGGAGCTACATACAGTTAGACAGGCACGGTTCGCTGTGTTTCTGAATGTATATCACAGTATCACAAGAATCCCAGCTAGTGTGTGTGGGGGAGTGGAGGATTGTTTTACACCTTGGTAGTGATCACTTTTTATGCGAACTACAGCAATAATAATGCTCATTTTTTTATAGCGCTTCGAGACAGATTGCTCCCATTATTTAATTCTGCAACAATAGGTGTTATCATTACTTATTATTATTATTACTGTTATTATATATTATTTATTTATTTATTGTGGTATAGTTTCGAATAACCAAAACTTTTCACAAAAGAGAAAAAAAGAAAAGAAACAGAAAAAAAAAGAAAATGAAATGAGAGATATTTAAGAAAGTGAACCGACACAAAAAAAATATGAATGAAATCACATATATTCTTTATAGCACAAAACTAGCTCGTGAGCAATGGAGCGCTGTGCAGGTTAGAGAGGAAAGCATTTGTAGCGGGATTTGAACAGATAATCAAGTAAATAGGAGTAATTATTTTCACAGTAGAATCGGTCTCATTACAAGTTTGGCGGTAGCCTTGCCAGAAAAACCGGCAGACTGCCACCAAACTTGCAAATGTTTCCGGCACCCGCGAATGGGCAATTACCGGGTCATTACGGCCCTTTATTGGGCTCAGTGGGAATGGGGAGGTCGGCTGTACCGGCACCATTCATGATGGTGCCGGTGCATCCGACATGCTCTGCTTGCGGGTGCCGGTGTGGACGGGAAGGTACCCGCAAACAGAACTCGTAGTTTGCCGGTCCGGTAACAACGGTACCGGCAAGCTTACCGGTACCGTTGTTACCGGACCGGCAAATTTATAATGAGGCCCAGTGTATGGATGGGGACATGCTCAAGAGCCTGGAATCTAGTTTACACCAAGGTGTTGTTGGGGAGCCAGGTCTTTCCTAAAATGAAGGTGACTCAGAGCAGTTAGGACTGCCACCAGGATGGAATTCCAGAGGTCTGGAGTGTAGCATGAATTGGACTGTTTCCTAGTGTTCTCCTTGCAAGCTAATTTAATATTGTGTTAGCACCCCATTCCAAGGACTGGAACAGGGGGTTATGGCCCAGCAGCCTGATCAATAAGACTGAGCGGGACGAGGGCCTATAACGAGGGGCACAAGGATGTTATCCCCATTCCAGCCCAAAGCGGTAACCCGTGGTGCTAAAAAAAGTTTTTTCATTGATTGTATGCAACGCCGCACAGGTCCCATTCAATGAATGAAAATCTTCTACTAAGATGGTGCCATGGTTGTGGAAGGCGAGGCTCCATACGGAGTCCCTCTTCCATTACCATGGCAGCTGGAAAAAGCGAGCAGCAGAGAAGTTGCTGCGGCGACTCTGGGCGCCGCTGCAGCAATCAGTTAAGTGGGGCATCGGAGGGGGTTGGGGAAGAGTTTAAAAAGAAAGAAATAAAACAGGAGGGTGCGGTGCAGATGGGGTGGGTGGGGGGTCTCAGCCTGTGTCGGGGGAGGCAGCCTGCGGGTTCCTTCGAACACGAACTGAGATCAGAGATTTCAGTCTGCGATCCACAGAACCTGAGTGGCTGCGCCTCCCGCCATGGGTGCTAATGGTGCTTCTTTTGTCGACCAAAGATGGATGCAGAGACAAGTGGGTGCTGCAAGGATTCAAACCCTCAGATGACCGGGGCGTTTGCTTCACTCGGGAGCTATCTCAGACATGTTAAGTGTCAGGAATTAAGACATGTGAATGGTTCTAGATTCCCAAGGCACTGACTCTTGTGAATGCTTCAGGGATCACAAAATCCTTTTTAACTCCATCTCTTCTAACTCGGTGTCGTGCAGATCTCTTAGTTAGTCTGGCCTTTCTACACGGCCTCTCACCTGAATCCACCGCGCACATGGTCCAGCAGGATGGCGCGCTTTTCTCTACACTCTAGAAGCCAATCGATCACCCTCCAGATGTCATGGCCTATGAACTCCATCAGCCCAATGCTGCATAGTCAATGATGAGGCATCATGGGAGTTTGCAGGGTACACCATCTGGAGGGAGATCGGTTGGATACCCATGACCTTCAGAGTCAGAATAGGTACAGGTTACCTCTTAAAACAAAACAAAAAAACATTAAAACATCAGTAGTGGTCAATGTGTTCTTTCTTTCCAGATCCCAATGCGAAATAGAGCTTAATTTACCAGTAGAAGCTTAAGGCTGTGCTTTCCTGCAGAACATGGCAGGTGCGCAGGAGGCCCCGTTTATTAGCTCATGAAGTGGAAGATAATAATAATAATAATAATAATAATTATTATTATTATTATTATTATTATTATTATTATTATTATAACAATGAGTGAACAGGTGCAACACTCATTTGGGAAGCAGGGAGCATTCACACATTTAGGGTTGGGGGGGATTAGTAGAAGAGAGTCACGGGGGCACCCCTGTACATTTATGTTTGGAAACAATAGAAATGTTCTTACCTGGCCCTAACAAATCGAGGACGGGCAATCCGATGTTAATACAAATTCCAATTTTTGCGACTCCCTGAAAAGTTAACAAAATGTTCGAGCTTCTTGACACGGTTTTACAGGTATTATTCATGGGGGCACGGTTCATCCTGATGCCCCCTATCCTTAGCCCCCTTCTCCTCCTTTTCCAGGGCACCCTTTTACCCCATTAGTTTTCCTTTTTTTTCTTTTTTCCTTTCCTTTTCTTTCCTTCCTCACCCTTTTTTCCTTTCTCTCCCTTTCCTTTCTTCCCTTTCTTTTCCTTTTCTTGTATATGTATACCCCTTTTCATATCTATCTATATATATGTATATTTATAGATGTCTGTGTGCATGAGTATATACATATATTTATGTATTTGTGTGTATATAGAGATATATATTTTCATATATCTCTATATATGAATCTATTATACATGGTTAGCACGGAAATTGGTCAGAATGGGATAGATACGTTCTTTTTCTTTTTGCAAACTTATGACAACATGCACCTGCCACCGAGAATCCCCTCACGGGTTCACCCTGCGGCACTGGGGGCAGTGGGAGGCCGCGAGCAATCTCTGAGAGCCCCATTGCTGGTCCCCTCCCCAGCAAAGTGGTCAGAAGGAATCCCGGCCTTTATAAGTTTGTTGTGGGTTTGTCCCAGCTCCTTGTTAGCCCCGGGGTGGGCGGCTGCCACCTGAAGCAGCGCCATTGTCTGCCTCTTCAAACCCACTCCAGGCACTGAGAGCAACACGACGAGGCTTCTCGCTGGCGACATCTTGTGATCTCCGAGCCTCGCTTTGATGACGCAGCTAATGGCGGCTGAGGTGGCGCTCGCCTCTAGAGAGGCGGGAAAGTGATAATGTTCTCTGGAATGACTCGCGGGCATAGTTTACACTAGAGACCCCGTCAAGCCAAGCAGCATTCCTACTGCCAACGCCCGCTGGAATACGCAACTTTTCTTTTCAGCCGTTTGGCAAAAGAATGAACAGCATGCATCCAATCAAATGGCGGCTCTCCCTTTCACCTGATTTCTTTAAACTAGAAGGTCATGTCGAGTGGAGAAAGAAAGGGTGTTAAAAAAAGGGGCACAATACGTTTGGACAACACTAATAAAAGCACTGCACTATGCAGCCCCACGCTTATAACGCACTCTATCGAGTTGTTTTTAAGCACATTAACTGTTAGAGGGCGAGATAAGTTGGTGTGTACAGAATCACACAATTTCTTTGGTCGGGGCCTAGCTGAGATTAGATTTCGAAGTTGCAATGTAACAAAAGAGGGCATTAGACCACTTGCCTGTATTCTTTTTGTGGTCAAGCAGTATGTGTGTGGTGACAGTGCTGGAAATGGAAAAGAAATACTGGGGGAACTCTTTGCCCCTTGGGTGTGGTGGAGGTGGGGCTGTGGGGAGTAGCGGGCGGGACCAAGGGACGGGGCCCCTGGCCAGACCACCGCCTCAAGGAACAGAACAGAACACCTGTCCATTTCCATACAAGCAAAGAACATTATGGGATCACAAGACTGCCCCCAATTGCAAGTTTGAAAAAACATATCGCATAGTGATTTAGAAAGAAACCATTTTGAGCAAGTAATGGAAGTTGTCACAATGCTCACCCTAACAAAACTGTCTGTAAATTGCAAGTCATATACACCGATTTGGACAGCTGCTAAACAGTATGTGAGCCTTTCGCTGTCAATGCATTCAGTGTTCCCTGAAGCCCAACCCTCGAGAGCTCGCCTTGAGGACTTATCTGGGAGTATCCTGAGCTAGCGGCCTGGGTCTGTGGGACGCAGCAGAACTGCAGCAGCGCTCCGGCAAGACAACATTTGCAAGCACTCAGCTCTGTCTTGTCCCAACCCATTTCCTACAGTGGGTGGCGGCCTTGGTATGCTCAGGTCATTATGTCAAGAGTCACGGCAGCGGTTGCAAAGGGAGCCTTAGAGAGTTGGGACAGTCGAGAGAGCAGAGTGAGAGGCAAACAGCTGCTGATGGTAAGAACAGAGTTAAGAGGAACAGTGTTAGGGAGAATTCTCAGAAATGTGCTAATTCCCTTCTACCTAGAGGCCCCCAGCTCTTTTTGCTGGACTTTGCGACTTTTAATTTCTAACCTGGAGAGAGTGAGACCTTTTTCCCACTCATGTATTTTTCTGTGATATGGACTCTGTGTTTCTTTTGACTTTGGAGTCTGACAAACTCCATCGGCATCATCTTTACATTGTGCCACACAGCACCTTCAGTGCAATGGCACGGGGAAGTCTCTTAGATTTCCCAAAGGTTTAAATACCTTCTCTTGGTCAAACTACTGTTTCCAAGAGCAACAAAGTGAAATTGACTTTACTTACATTTTTGTAACTTTCTCGACCCAGCACACACTATCTTACCATAGGGTGCGGGAGGGGTTACTTAGTATCCCCTTTGTCTAGTTTCTCATGTAACATTTTTATGTTATCCTTTCTACAATTAATGGCTGTTGGCAGTGGTTTACATTGTACTACCATTGTGTGTTTTTAACGCGGGCTGCGTTCGCAGCTGCAGTAAGGCACCCATGGGTGCCCATTTTGTCAAAATAGCCCGGTCTTGTTTTTTTTGCCAATTCTTGTTGGAAAGGTCCTTCTTGAGATTTTCTCTGCGTGCCAAACCAGATTTGGTCCCTTTGTTTGTTTAGCCCTTAGCAGGATTCACAAGTCAAACTCGCCTCTGGCTTCAGTATGTCTGGCAGGGGCAGGAAGTGAGGGAGGTGCCTGAAACTCCCTGTGCTTAATCCCCTTGGTTACAGGAAGGCACCCAAACGTGATTGGCTGGCTGGCTGTCCTTCGAGGACAGCCACTCTGCTGTGTGATTGACATCTAGGCTGGAATTAATGGGAGAAACCTGCATAAAAGGCAAGGCTTTTTTGCTTGGAAGGCAGAGTCGACCACTAGACGAAGGAATCCAAAGAAGAACTTGGAAGAGACATTTGCTGCAACTCCTGGACCGTTGGTTTGCACTTTGAAGCTCTGCTGAAGCTCTGAATTTTCCTCAATTAGAGAAGCCCTGCAAGGATGACTTCTCCCCTTAGCTTGGTGGGACCAATCAACCCCAAAGTGAACTCGTCTGGACATCCTCTCGGAGCTGGCTGTACTTCCACTGCTGCTGCTGCTGAAACCAAAGTGCCAGGGAGGGGAACACCAGATTGAGTGCATCGCTTTTAAATTGGACCCGAGTGCCAGGAAGATCCTCCGGACTTCCCTGAAGCAGGACTGACCAAGCCTGAGCCACCTCAACAGAGTGCATGACCCCAGATGCGAGGAAAGTCTGAAGTGGTAGCTGAGAACCGCAGTGTTGCTATTTGCCATAGACGCGAGGAACCGCTGAATCAAAATTTGCCCATTGCTGCCGCCGACCTTCCCATTGCAGTGCGGGAGTCCCCAGACATCTTCCCTCTTGTGCCCACGACTGAGGCCCAGGAACAAGAGGATCTGCAGAGCTGCACAGGAACAGAAGCCAGCTGGAACCATTTCTTCCAACCAAAGGTACTGTAAACCTAAGAGGACTTACCTCTTGTGTAGCCTCACTTGTTCTCAGTTGAGACTTGTCTAGGTTGCCATTGCAGAGTTGCTTGCAGCTTTGCCCTTCACAAGCCTTCCAGTTTGTGGCCCTTTAAGTGAATCTTATTTCTACAAATGTTTCTAAAAACATTGTGTAAGACATTTTACTTACCTGCAAAGAAGACCTTCAGCCCACCTAGACTTTGCACAACTAACATTGGCTTACCTCTGACTTTGTGCTTTTGCCTTTCCTCCAGGAAAGGGTTAATTTACTTTTAGAAGGTTTAAAAAGTACTCACCAGTTTATGTATTATTTGTTAACCATTGTTTTATTCCTCTATCTAATCCTTTACACCAAAACTCTGTATTGCTCTAAATGTACCAGTGATAAATCAATGTCCACAGTGTCCTAGCTATTTAAGTCACCTGATGGTGTAGGGAGTTTCTGTGTGCCATCCCCAATGGGTATCATCTGATTTAGAGAAACAGAGTGTGTTTTGAAGTGTATTATAATTGTTACATGTTTTGCTCCCTTCTGAAGAAGGCTTATAGAACTGACTGTTAAATAAATTAATAAGTGTTAATCAAGAAACCTTGAGTAGTGTTTATTTGAATAACTGTCACTGTGAAACTCTGTGTTACAACCTTACAGCTCACATTGACCCCTCGAGATAAGCCGCGCTGCTCAACCACACTACCAACTTGTGTAGTACAGACTTATACCAAAGGTTGGGTCCCTATTGCCAGGAGGACAAGGTTGCTGTAGTCTCCCAAAGGGTACTGCACACAATCCTGCCTAACAAAGAGCCTGGGGAAGTGTACCTCAAACTGAGGTGAGAGGAGAGCGAGGTTGAGAGGCAAGAGACTAAGCAAGACTTCAACTCAGGAGTTCATAGAAGAGAAACTAATGTGTGCAGAGCAAAGCTTTACCACCAGTGCTCAATTAAGATGCTCTCAAGCAACCAGAAAGAGAGAATGTTGAAAAAGTGTATATAGGGGAACTCCCTCCCACTCGCCCTCAGATCTGAACCCTCACACCTTGCATTTCACAAAGCCATCAAAACTAGTTTATTTGTCTAAACTTCCCACGTAACCCACTATCGTCCCTAGGCTGAGCCAATTGTGCACGTAGACTATGATCAACTGTGTGTAATATTCAATGTAACAATATGCTAGACACTATGTAACCCTGTGCTGCCGTATCGCTCTACATTTAATACACCTTGCATAATTAATTACATCTATGTGCAAATGTAACTAAGCCGATTCCATGTAACAGCGCAGCAATGCTCTGGGCTGTTTTGTGTGCTTTATAAAGGCAAATAAATAAAATTAAAATAAATAGTTACATCTTGGGAACCGGAGTGCACGTTCTTAAAGCTAAGGAAGTAATTTGAGCAAGAAGGCCTGGACCCACAGTATGAGTTAGTTGTCATTCCCACCAAAACACTACATGCTTGGACTTGGAGTTTGACTTCCTTGAGCGAACTCAGAAAGTCATACCAATGAGAAACAATGCATGCAGGGATTCAGAGTGCAAGTATCTAGAGCAAACTAACAAAGGCATAAGAAAACACTACACAATGTCAATCCCTGAGAAAAGAACAGAGAATTAGCACAGATAGCACAGTGCAGCACTCTAAGTAATGAATCAGGGGTGTAAGGCAAGTAAAAACCAGACTGTTCTTAAAAATAATATGTTTCTTGCATGAAAAATGTGCAATAGTGACTTAAGCTGGACTATTGTAATAGCCTCTATCTTAATCTGCCTGCCTCTACTCTCCGCCCTCTTCAATTTATCCAGAACAGGACTGCGAGACTTATCCTTGGCCTCAAGCCAAGGGATCGTACCTCTCCAGGACTGAAACCCTGCACCGGCTACCAGTGGCTCCGAGGATTAAGTTCAAAACTCTTTGCATTGTCCACAAGGCCTTCTGGGGCCTAGGGCCGCATTACCTTCAACTCTCTCTTCCCAAATATCTTCCTTCTCAAGCTCTTTGCTCACCCGCCTCCAACTCCCTCAGGGTCAGTCGCTTCTCCAAGCAACGAGTTGGTGGTAGATCTCTCTCTTCAGCAGGGGCCTCCCTCTGGAACAGCCTTCCTGCCTCTCTGAAACTTGAGGAGAACCATCTCTGGTTCCGGAAGCACCTCAAAACCTTCCTCTTTGCCTCCGCCTTCTCTCCCTCTCTCCCCTGTTGAATTCCTGGCTGAAATTGCACTGGTTACCTGACCACCGTTTCTGATCTTGGGCTCAGGCCCTGCCAGCTGCACACCTGCACTGCCTCCCTGGCAACCCCTGGACTGTTTTCTGCATCCCTACAGTCCCCCTACTAGCACTTATGTCTGCACTTACCCCGCACTTGCCACCAGCTGGCCGTTTTATTATCTTATTTTTTCTATTATCCTTGTACTGCACTTTCCCCTCTCCCCTCACCCACGCACTTTCCCTCTCCCTCCTTCCCTGCACTTGCATGATTTGAATGACACCTGGCCTAGTAGGATCGTTGTCTGTCCTCCTTTTGTTCCCCCTCCCTTGCCTCATTGCGCCTTGAAACACTTGTTTATAGGTGCGTTATAAATGCCATATCATATCAAGCAGTCTCTAGGGCCCACCACTGGACCAAGGGGGGACCAAGAGGGCAATCAATAGTCAAATAGTACCTTTTTGCAGTACTTGACAGTTCAATAGCATCGATACCAGGTTTCATGCGCTTGTGCAAGCATTTCAAACCTGGTTCAAGGACTGTGCATAGAGTAGAGCTGGTGTCAAGACGGATCGTATACCGGAGCTCAGGAAAATGTGTACATGCATTGTCTCAAAGTCGAACCGGTTCGAGATGGGTGTATCTGCTGGTTAGGATCGATGAGTGACACTCCAGCAGATCGCACTGAGGTCCGCTATGGGTTTAGAGCAGTGATATTGATATTCAAGAATGCGGTTCGGTGAGTCCGTGGTTAGAGGTCAAGCAGGAGAGTGGAAAGCCAGCAAGGGAGTCAGCGAGTGATGTCCAAGCAGTTCGAGTCGAAAGCCGTCAAGGAGCGGTTGATTCAAGATGGGCAGGTGAGGGACTCAGCAGGGTACGAGGCAACATTGAGGTGGTTTGATCTGTACAAGCACGTCAGGTCGAAGAGTTTGAGGACAGCAGCTGCAGGGTTCCAGGTGGCGAGCAGCTCTGGAGCTGGGTTCAGGCAGATGTATGTTGCAGTTCAAAACAGTGCTTGAAGAGGCTGTGGTTCATAAGGGCCACCAGCGTTGGTTCGAACATCTAGGGGACATCAAGGATGCTGTCTTCTGGATGCGCAGGTAAGTTTGAGAAATTTGAGACGGCGCTCACAGATCGCTGTTCATCTGAGTGCCTAGGACCTGGCCGTCTGTCGATGAGGATCGGCAATGAAGGTGCTGGTTCGGAGGCTGTGGCTGGAACAAAGATATTGTGGTTCAAGACAAGGCAATGACATGCTCAGCTAGCATGGTGCCTTGACAAACATGTTCAAACATGCAGCAAAGCGGTTTGAGGTAGTAGAGCGCCAAAGTCAGGTCCAGAGGGTCCTGTAGATTCAAAGGTGTCAAATTGGGCTCGAATCACAGTTTGAAGTAATTTACTGGAGGGCACAGGATTCCTGACTGGCATGGTCCTCTGGTTACTGTGAGTCCCAATCCAGGGGCTCATGGATACGTTTGGGTACTTGCCCTCATTCTCCAAAGCACTAGGGAGGCTGGTTGACAACTTCAAGAGACCTACAACGAGGTGAGGTCCTGGGTACTGCTGTGGCTGGAAGAGAGGTAGTCTTGTCCCAGCAGCATATAATCCCCAAAGGCCTCTGGGGATGGTTAGAGGACAGAGATCGTCTCTGCCTTGGATTCTCAGTCTTCATCTCACTGATAGAGGACCTTGGAGAGATCACCTCTCCCAACAGATGGCCAATGAAGTCTTCCTCAGGTTTTGGTTCAAGAGTGAATCAACCAGGGCTTTAAGTGGGCCGGGGCCTGCCGGGGCCAGGCCCCGGCAGTCTCCAAAAAGTGGGACTGAGCCGGGGCCCTGCCGGGGCCCCCGTCCCACCACACGCAACATTGGCGGGATGCATTATCCCGTCGCGGCGGCAGCCGCGACGGGATATGCGCCTGCCATGAAGTCAGGCGATCTGACAGAAGTGGCAGACAGCCACAGAAATGCTGTGCCTGGCTGCCACTTCTGTAAATCATAGTAACTGCCTCTGGTGACCTCTCGCGCGAGGGGTCACCAGAGGCAGTTACTGTCCCTTTGTTTCCCCAGGTCGCCGAGGCGTCTTTAACCCTCGGCGGACCTGGGGATTCCTTGATATTTTTCGAGGTTTATGAAAGATGGCTTGAAAAGTACACAATTCAAGCCATCTTTTATAAAGCTTTGACTACGGACAATTTTGTCCGTAGTCAAAGCTTTATAAAAGATGGCTTGAATTGTGTACTTTCAAAGCCATCTTTTATAAAACCGAAATGTTTTTTTAAAAAAATGGCCTGAAAAGTAGGCAAACCGTAAGGTATGCACACACACATATATATTCATGTTATATACCTGTGTGCGTACCTTACTATGGTTTGTGTTCTTTGCAAGCCATCTTTTCAAAACATAGAAATACATATTTCTATGTTTAGAAAAGATGGCTTGCAAAGTACACAAACCATAGTAAGGTACGCACACAGATATATAACATGCATATATATGTGTGTGCATACCTTACGATTTGCGTACGTTTTAGGCCACGCCCCCACAAGCCACGCCCCCAAATGAGGGCCCCCCCTCGATTTCTTATCCCACTTAAAGCCCTGGAATCAACTAAGTGGTGGGAGACACCTCTATTAAAAGTAAAGGGTTGCAGATGATTGTTCTTGAAAGAAGTGGACTTTGCCCTTCTGACATCACACACAAAGTGGTTTGCTCTAGATGAAATGGTTGGGAAAGGAGAGAAAGATAGAGAGAGAAAGAGTGGTAGAGACAAACAAGATGGTGGAAGTCGTCCTCTACTGTATAGAGCCCTCCTGTGTATTGCAACCCCACCCACTTCCCTTCTCACTAGGATCAAAAGTCCTTTACTATTGCAGCACTGTGGTGTGAGGCTACTCCATTTGAATGGGTCTGCTCCTTTGATGCCTGGGCTCAGAACAGCTGCCTGTGGTGTGGCTGTCTCTGTAAGGGGGTGTTACCTACCCTCATAAAGTGATCAAAGGATAGACATGGCGATTCAGGTACCTGTACTGTCAGTTGGCAGGCTCAGCCATCTGGCTAGAATACATATCACTTTCCACAGCTGAGCTGGCTCATAGGAGCGTACACGTGTGAAATCAAATTGAATGTGGCTGCAATGATCTTGAATAGTATCATGCAACAATGCATAAGTCATCTTCAGAGTTTACCTTGCCACTAGCCTGGGCTGCTTATGATCATCATAGTTTTCGTACAGAGGTCCATATCTTAAATATAGCCCCTGCGCTGCATATACTTTGCTGTCACTGCAGCTGCCAAATTGGCACCTGTGACATCTGAGGTTAATGTGGGGACTGCACTCACTGTGCATGGCACTCTAAAAAAGTAACACAAAAGTATGCCTAGGTAGTACAATTCAGTGTAGGTGCAAACTGGTCAAAGGGTCTGCTCTCGACCACCTGTGACATCTAAACCTGCTCTCTGCCACTGGTAGAGCATACAGACCAGGATACTGATGCAGCAAGGAAGGTATACACACTATGCTTTTTGGCATGGAGTTTATGAAAGGAGAAACTGATCAGCAGATTATCCTTTCAGCTATGGAATTGCCCACATAATTTTATTAATTAATGCAAATTAAAAAATTCTGAGCTTCTACCCCTTTGCCAAATGGCAATCTGTCACAATAGGGGTTAAAAGTGTGAGGGTTTCATGTGTTCAAATCGCAGCAAAAATGGCTTTGGACACAAAATATCACGGCAAAAAGGCAGTGGTTTTGCCACCGCAATCCATGTAAAGGATGCGGAGGACACCCCAGCAACCCCCAGACCCATTATACCATTTAAGGAGAGCGGGGGACACCCCTGGAACCCCTGCTTGCCTTAAATGGTGTAATGGGGTACACCTTTAACGGGTCAAACTACAGCATTTTTGCTGGGATTCTTTGTACAGGCGACATTTTTGCCACAATTTGATCACTGCATACCAGTGTGAGTTCCTAGAGCTGACTAAGAAAGTCACACCAATGGAAAAGGCTGTATATAGGGACTCAGAGTGTGAACTACAAGCATGATTGAGCGAATCACCCAGACACTTAAAGGGTGCTAATGTGTTTTTAAAGGAAGTCAACTCTGCATACTGCACGTTAATTATTTCCATTAAACGAAAAATGCAAAACAAAATTGCTGGCGTAAGTAATAGCAAAATGACAATAGTCATTTTGCTGTTTCTGAGGCCTCACTGCACCGCCGGGTCACACAGAAAGGAGATGCTGGTGGATAGGTGAATGTGAGTCTGTGGCAGAGACAGGATGTGATTTTTGTGGGGGTCAGGGTGATTGGGTTAAGAGAGGCTGAGGATGGTAGGGAGAGGGGACTAATTGTTGCTCTGGTGAGTGAATCAGTAGGCAGGAATGGAACAGAAGATTATGCTTACAGATCAAGCTCATGTTCAGCCCTCCCTGTTTGGCTGGCACCACATCACCTGGTGCTAATACAAGTAAAGAAAGGAGGGTCCTTGCAAAGATGAGGCGGAGGCGGATGAACGTAAGATTTATACTTGTTTATTTCATCAGAGCCCACCGGCACATCCGCTCCTTCTCCCTCTCAGTCAACCGTCGCTCTCGTCATGCGAACTCCCGTCTCCAATGATAACAGTGAGGCAGGGGCTCGCGTGACGATGCACGCCGCTCAGCACATGTATTGAATGCTATTCTCTACATATCTTCCCCTTTTGGAAGAAAATAAACATTTCACACACCAAACTTACAAAAGAACATATTACATTTGTTTTTCCAAATAGGAAAATTATCAAGACATAACTGCTACTGTAAACTATAATAGGAACCTAAGATAATGTATTTAATAAAACACCACCGTTCAACGCTTTATTTGACATAGTCTTTTAACCAGATGGGTTTAGACCTCGACCTGCCTGTATTCTTGACTTCGTCCTCCTTCACTCATCTTTCTTCTCACAGTCACCTCTACCACAATTCTCTACTTTCTCTTCTCTTTCATTCACTCCACGCACTTTTGCAATTCTTCCTTTAGACCATACTTCTCCACCTTCCAAAATTACTACAGACTTCTTTACTGCAGAAATGTTCTTAGGCCCCAAGTATTTACTCTCTAAGCATTTGTTCACCAACCTGGGGTTCTTCACATATACTCTCTCCCCTACTCTCCACTCACGTTCTTTCACTTTCTCCCGAATATTGAAACTTGCTATATTCCTTTCTTGGTTGGCATTTATGAGTCTCATTATGCGTGCTCTATCCACTTGAACCACCTTGGCCACACCTAACCAACCCGGACACAATTTCATTCCTGGTTCCCTCCCTTTAAGGGATACAAACGGCGACACTCCTGTCACAGAATGTGGCGTTGTTACATAACTCCATGTCATTACATTCAAAACCTCTCTCCATGGTTGTTTCCCTCTCATAGCCAATTGTAAACCTTCTTTCAGCCAACGGTTTACCCTCTCAACTAGACCATTCGCTCTAGGATGATACAATGCTGTTTTGATGTGTCTTATACTGTAACTACCAAGAAATTTCTTCATAGCTTCTGACATAAATTGAACACCATTGTCCGATACCAGTTCAGTTGGTACTCCTTCTCTAAGAAATATCTTTTCCAGAAATGCTATCAACTCTCCTGCAGTGACTTCTCTGACCGCTTCCCACTCAACCCATTTTGAATGGTAATCCACAAGTACAAACAAAAATCTTAGACCCCCACCTAACCCTCTTATAGGCCCCATGATATCCACTGCAACCTTTGACCAAGGTTGAATAGGAACAGAATTGGGAACTAATGGGGTCTCACGCACTACTTTGGTCTTGTCACTCGCTTGGCATAACACACAATCCTTCGCCCACCCCTCAGTCATTTTGTCAATCTTAGGCCACCAATAATCCTTTCGCAGTTTCCTTTTCATGGCGCCCTCACCAGGGTGACCCTCATGAAACACAGAGGCTGCAGAAGCTAGCCCAAATAGCATTCTGCAATATTTGAAAGATCCAAAGGGCATTATGAACGCTGTGAGATGCTGGCAATCTTCTTTCAAAGGAATCTGATGATATGCCTGAGAAAGGTCGATCACCGAAAAAACTTTAGCTACATTGAGTGTGGATAATGCATCTCCAATTATTGGTAAGGGATGTCTGTCGATCAAAATGTTCCTATTGATATCTCTCATGTCTACACAAAGCCTTATTTGTTCATTGGGCTTCATTGCCACCACAATAGGAGACAACCACTCTGAACTCTCACTTTGTTCTATAATGCCCTTCTGTAACAGAGTTTCAATTTCCGCCTTCAATTTTCCTCTCAAGTCATGGGGTACAGGTCTTACTTTATGTACTTGTGGTATTGCACCAGCTTTCATTCGTATTTCGTGCTCAAATCCTCTAAGCATCCCCAACCCTGGTCGGAACACCTCTGGAAATGTATTTTCCCACTTGTCATTAACTTCTGCAACGGTTACCGGCTCCTCCGCATTTGCCTGTATACGTATACCCAGTTCATGTTGCTTACTCCACCCTAACAGGGAGGATCCTTCTTGTGTCACATATATGTCTGAGTCACAACTTCTTCCTTTGTATTCAACAGTTGCCTGGAATTTTCCTAAAATCTCGATTCTAACGTTGCCGTATGCATATGGTTCTATGCTGTGCTGTTTAAGATCATTGATTGAGTCATGCAGACAGTTCTCATAAGTCTTTTTGGATACTAAAGTCCAAGGTGAGCAACTATCCACCTTAAGCGTGACAACTCTTCCATTTATCAAGAATACTTCGGTAGGAGATTTCCCCTTGTTTGATAGATCCGCTATCTCCAACACATGTTTAGTTTGTAAGTTTTGAAGTGGACTTTCACTTTCTTCTTGTTCAGGCACTCTCATCCCTGGTTCAATATAGTTCACTTGGTTAGAACCTCTGCATACTCTAGAAAAATCCCCTTTCTTATTGCATTTTAAACACGAAGCATTTCTTGCAGGGCAAAATGCGCTCATGGAGATGTGTCGATTGCTGCCACACTTGTAGCACTTGGTCTCTTTATTCATATTGGTTTTTCTGATTCCTCTCACAGCTGCCACTTCGCCTTCTTGTTTTTCTCCTTTCATGGTAGCCACGTATTTATGTGTTTTCTCCATCCCTCTGGCAGTCTCCACCGCCACCTCGAGAGATGCATCTTTTGTCAACAATCTCTCCTGTATTTTCAAGTCACTAGTGCATCTCACTAATTGATCTCATATCAGCGAGTCTGTTAATTGACCAAATTCACATGTGTGACTCAGAGACCTCAATGCTGCAATAAAATTCTCCACTGGTTCACTGGGATCCTGTGTTCTCTGGAAAAACTTGTGTCTCTCGAACGTTATGTTTTTCTTTGCTTCAAAATGGATTTCCAGTTTTCTTTCTGCCAAGGTATACTGATCCACCTCACCTTGGCCTTCTAGCAGAGGTTGAGGGAGACCATCATATACACTGCGACCCTCCGTGCCCACATTATGTAGAAGTATTGCTTCTTTTTTGGACGCAGCAAATTTATCCCCTCCAATTGCCACTAAGTAAGTGTCAAATAATTTCTTCCACCTGTCCCATCTTATTGGTGGGACACCAGGTTCCATCACGAAAGGTGGAGGTGGGACATGCTAGCTGCTGCCATGTTGAGAAGCTCCGGTGCCCCTAATTTCCACTCAGTATGTATTATTTAATTTTGGAGCAGTGCAGACAATACAGTGATATATTTCTACTTTCTTTTTCCACTGTTTTTATTTTGCACAATTTTAACTCCTTCTCTCTGAGACTGCAAACTTTTACTCTCGGTTCCAATCAGAAGAATAGCCTCCATTTATTTACATGTTTTGTCTCTGGTCGTGGGCGTGTCACAGGAAGCAAGGCTTACGAGGCAACTTGATTGTAAACAGCGCCGCTGCAATCACTCTCCTGCCGATCGGTTCGCTCACCTCCCCGCTCCCTCTGTGTCCCTCCTCACCTGTCAGCCATCAGACGCCGGGGAGCGGGGCAGGGTTCCTGAACTTGCTGCCACTCGTGAGCGAGCTGTTAACAGGCTCTGCCGGCACCTCGCACTGTGCCCCCTCCCAGTCGGAGGCATAGGAGGCGCCGGAGCTCACAAACGTGTGGCCTAGAAGTGGATCGTGCTCCGTCGCGGGCTCTGTGTGCGGTCCTCTCCCTCATCGCCAATTGTAAAGATGAGGCGGAGGCAGATGAACTTAAGATTTATACTTGTTTATTTCATCAGAGCCCGCCGGCACAACCGCTCCTTCTCCCTCTCAGTCAACCGTCGCTCTCGTCACGCGTACTCCCGTCTCCAATGATAACAGTGAGGCAGGGGCTCGCGTGACAACGCGCGTGGCTCAGCACATGTATTGAATGCTATTCTCTACAGTCCTCTATGTAGAGTTCCCATTGGGATAAGAATGTTTGCTCTTGGTCACTCAGAGATCCAGAAATTGACTCCAGAGGTAATTAAAGCTCTTTCCATTGTCCCAAAGGCAGAAAGTGATTCTTATGGGATGGGGGAAGAGGTGGAGCCTACAGATCTCCCCTACAAAATCCCCCACTTTCAAAGTCCAGGTTATCTTCCAATATAACAAGGCCAAAGGTAATTTTTAATGACCCTGGCCGTTACTCTTAGAACTAGGGCTTTTCTCTTAAGCCAGTAGGTTTTATCTCAGGGCTAAGGGTTACATTTGGGTGGGTGTTTGGCCTTAGTCACATGGTTCGTGGCTTAGTGTAATGTAATGTAAACATATTTTATAAGAGCAAGCTCTGCCATTCTGCTGCCTCTTTGTGCACGTGGGTTTGTGCACCAGGATTGGGTGGTGAATATTTGTGGTTTAAGCCTAGGTTTCTCGGCTTAGGCTCAAGACATTAGGTTCCATTTCAGAGGTGCACATTAGACCTAGAGTCTTGGGGGTTAAACATGGGCTTATATGTTCAGTGTTTCAATTTTATATTTTATTTTTTATATAGAACAATAAAACACACACAATACAGGGATGTTTTAACACCTTTATTTGATCTCAGTGGGAAAATGGTTAGATGAATTCCTATTGAAAGCAATTCAATATGAAAGATTGTAAGACAACACTGGTAGGAAGGCGGGGCACATCAAGCCCAAAAGGACCAATGCTAAAAGTGCCTACTGTCCAGAGTCCAATATCCAGGCCCCAATCTAATCCACCAAATCTTAGGATTTAGCACCCAGGAAAGCATATTTGAAAGCACTCACATTCTCAGGGAATGCTTAAGAGCCCCAGAACACTTCTTAATTTGACATTGGCAGATGATCACAATGACAAGCAGTCTTTTGGGGATCACTATCCGTGATTCACTGCTACTGGGGCAAGACCTGTTATGTTACCCCTCTTGCCCTTGGAGGTTCTTACCTTCATTACCAGGGCGTGGTGCATGTACTTTTCCCGTTGTGCCTTAGGAATCTTCTGGGTTGGATATTGCTTGCCCTACCACGTTGCAGTGATCATAACCATTCAGCCAAGGATCTTCTCCGAGCTTCACAACTTCTTCAATTGGCCCTGGTGGCCTCCTGGCGCCTACCAGTATCTTAGTGAGGATCCCCAGAAGTTTACACTCAGGCTTCTTCCAGAGGCCTGGTTCATGTTAGCCTTTGGGTCATGCTGCCCTGTGGCTGCTTACTGTACCCTTTTCTATTTCCCCACCCTTACTATGGTGTGGCTCACTGAGCTTCGCCACCTCCTGTCATGTAGTTCTCCCAATATTAGGCCTATTAGGATTGTCCACCTCCGGCTATTCCTATCTATCGCTCCTACTCCTCACCTCACTGGTATCACACCAACACTCTGCAATGCCTGTCCCAACACCATCACAGTTTGGAGACTTGTATAGTTAGGCTTTGACACTAATTGTTTTAAGGAGCATCTTGGTTGGTTGGCCCTCATCTCAAATACATTTTAGTTGATGTGATTGGCGTGTGTCTAATGGTTCCACCTCCTCCCCAGGTGTATACACCTTGGTTCCACATATGTTCAGGTTGTCAAATAGCCTATCTGCAATCTGAATCAACCCCCGGTAAAGGCAACACACACACACCCTGGCATTCACCACTTCTCCAGCAATTGTTTGTATTCCCCCTAGCTTTGAACTGGACAGTGCACACAGCCATAACCATCCTGGACTACTACACAGCACTCACTCACCAACCTTTCCTAGAGATGCCTCATGGATATACTGGAAGGAAACCTCATCACCTTGTCATGCACATCCAAACCCTCAGAGAATGTCAATTTCCAGCTCAGGACACTCACCCTAACTGAGACCACCAGCACCCACGCACCACTGATACTTTAAGTCAAAAGTCCTAAACCCTCCACACCCTGGTACATACAAGAACTAATCTACAGCAACCACACCATATTCAGATTAGAAAATTAGTGCAGACAATTGCATCAATTGGGTAGGAGACCTAATAATTCTGAGAACCCTCCTCACATCCTGGCCATTCCAAACCTTACTTACTCACCTCCTTGACTTCTCTGCCGTGTTCGATAAAGTTGACTATGAAGCCTGCCCCAACATCATCACCATGTGCATGGGCTTCAATTAAACATTCCTGCAGTGGCTCACCTCCTACCTCTCCCGCAGAGATCAACTCATCCAGATGGACCCCAACAGAGCCCAGCACAGCCCAATAACCTGCAGATTTCCACAAGGCTCCATCCTGTCCCGCCATCTCCCACCTATAATTCTTCCACATGAAATCTCTTGGAGAACTCCTTGCCAACACCAACATTAAGGTACAATAATACCCAGATGACACACCGCTTTACTTAAAGATCAATTGTATCAGCAACATCCATCAACTCAAGCACTATCCGTCCCTCATGCAAACCTGGATGTCAAGCAATTACCTGAATCTCAACCCGACAAAGACTGAATTTATTCTCCTAGGAAACCCCACCAACTATGTCCAAGTTCAGGACAGGCTGACTGGCATGTAGCTCAACAGATTCATGCCCTAGATCTCACTTACTTCAAAATGTCTTAACTTTACCATCAACTGTGGCCTCCCGTTCAAAACAGATATCACCAAGACGATCAAAGCAGCATGGTACCAGCTTGTGTTCTCCCACAAAGTCAAGCCATTTAATCCTGCCCCAAAACAGTTGTCTAAGCCTTGATCATTTCCCACCAGGATAGTGGCAACGTCCTACCCACAGAAGTCCTAGATGCCACCATGACCCCTCTGAAAACCACCCAGCATGCAGCAGCACCCATCATCACAAGACTAGGAAAATTCAACCGCATGACCCCCATTCTCTGGAAGCGGCACTGGCAACCAATTCAAGCATGCATCATGTTCAAGGCACTCTGTGCCACCTGCAAAGCAGTCACAGCCAGAACACCTCTCTGATTGAGAGACTCTTCATCTGCAGAGGTTTTTTGCACCATCAGAAGCCTCAACATTGCCTGAATGGAAACAAAGAACCACAAGAAGAAAAAAACAGGAAATAGGCAATTTCCTGCCATGCACCCTGTCTCTGGAACCCATTACCAATGCAGATAAGACTGATATCCTTCAGACGGCACTTCAGGAAGAAACTGAAGACCCAACTCTTAAATTAACATCTTCCCAATCACTGTTATCTCCACTCAACCCTAATTCTCTCACTCTAGCGCTTCCCTTCCTCTAATTGCCTAATCTATCCTACCTCCACTTACAAAACACCCTTAACCACACCCCCTACATACAGAACTTTGTTACCCTTCAGCTAAGTTTACACATTATAAATCTTCTACATACACACAAACATACATTCATGAGACATAGTTCCTGTTGGGAGACACTATGGACAACTTTTATTTTAGTGTGAACTGCAAGGCACATGGTTGGACCTCTGAGGGAATAGCGGGGATGTCTTAATTAATACCCCATATACTACCTCCAGGGATTGTGTCACATAGCTGGTGGTTTTCCCTGGCACACAGAGTTCAATAGAGCCCCTACTTGGGCTTTGCAAAGGTGACTATGATGCATAACCTGGGATTGGACTTCTGTGTAAGAGATGGAATCCGTTTTTAGGGACTAGTGGCTCAGTCTATAAGGTTGGAATTCAGAGTGGGCATGTGGTTTTCCTTTTGTACGTCAATAGGTGGTGGGTGGTGGGTGCCATGTTTGACAGGTTTATAGGAAGTAGGAATCCAAATTGGCTTACATATATCTCTGGAGAAATTGGGGGGATGTTGGCAGGTATGTAGGTATAGGAGAAAAGGGGGCCCTGCATATAAGGTCTTTAAAAGACAAGAACATAATTGGCAGGTGTCAAATTCCGTGAAGAAGTAGAGTGGAGTTACCAGGGATATAATGTATGGGGAAAGCAGGACAGGTTTCCAGGAATATACACTTGCTGATACATGTGAACAAAACACAACCTTTAAACATGTCTTCCCTAGGGCCTCTCCATTGAGAGGGAAACTGTAGAGCATGTGACTGTACCAGATATAGAGGAGCACTTGGCTACAGGTCTGCTTCTGATAGCGCTTCAGCAGCCGCAGGGGTGAGCAAAGCCAGGAGAAGGTGAGAGGATCTGTCCCATCACACCACATTTCGATGGTAACAGAGGCGTGGCGTAACCCCCACTGATGTTTTATTCCCCCTGATCTCCACAAAGGGAAGTAATCCTCCCTCACCTTGTTACTATGCTTGTCACCCGGTAGAACATTGTATACTGCAGAAGGTCCAGTTGAGGGTTGTAATCTGGAGAAACTAAACATGCCCTTTGAGAGCTATGCCTGTATTCTGTCACATTGCCTGCAATCCCTCATACAGAGCCTTCAGGGATTCTACCAGATGTGCTACAAAGGGGGAGTATGGAGTACATAGCATTGCTACCCTTTTGCTTCTCAAAATTGTGTCCTGGTTTATAGGAAATTGAACTCTGATGGTGCAGGAAGAGTAGAACCAGAAAACAGATGTTTGTGTTCTATGCCCCAAGACTCTGGAACCTCCTCCCCATCGACACCAGACTCACCCCCTCGCTTCTACATTTCAGGAAGGAACTCAAGACTCTCCTCTTCAAAGAAAGGCTCCTCCCCCAACACCTAGGTCTGCAAACCCTCCACACTCCACCTCACCCGAGACTGGGTGATCTCCTGCCCCACGCTATTTCCTCCCCTGGTTGCTTGCCGATCCCTTGCTGCCAAATTGCCCACACTCCCCCGCTATTTACGCTTGTGCAGCTGCTTCCTGGACCCACACGTGGGAACAAGGAGCTGAACTGGCAGTGTAGATTCTTCTGTGAATTTTGGATCCGGGACCAGTATGACGTATTAACCCGTTTCAAAGACATTTGTCCAGGTACTCTGATTGGGATGATTAAGTTATTACACCCAGGGAGAGTTGATATAGATTTAGCCCTGAGGATGGACCACGTCTAAAATGCATTGGCTTCATGAATAATCTGTTTTCCTCGCTTTTTATTGTCATTTTTATTCCTATACATTTATGAATCATCTCTTTTGTCCATTTGTTATATTTTTTGAAAGGATCCATATGTGTATTTTAATATGTCGTTTGACTGAGTTGGTGAGCACCCATCACCACTTGGGTGTTCCTCTGGCTAGTATGTATGTGTTGTTTAAATGTCCTTGGATCCGGAAAATTTTCTCCACACTGCTCCATATCTTTCTTTTTATTTTGAATTTCTCTAATTTGAGTTGAACAACAGTGGTGTCCACCCTTCCACTTGTGTCGTGCCACACTCCCTGCCCCCATTGTTATCTCCCCCGTTGCTTGTCTCTCGGAGAACCATGTCTTCCCCTGTGACTTGTAAAGCATTTTGTTACTTCCCGAAGCTTGGTCCGCACTCAATAATAATAATGATAGGATAGTTTCAGATTTTTTCCTGGTGTATTTGTGAAGACAGCAATATACAAATGGGTGCTGTTTTCATTCATTTCGACATTTGTATAGACCCTTTCACCATAATTATGGTCCCCACGTGCTGTTGCTTGAACGCCCTCGGAGGGACCAAAGTCCAAAGTATGGCAAATTGGGAGGTACTCTTATGCGTGTGTGCATTTCGGCCATCAAAGTTATGAGAGAGTGGCCCAGATCCTGCTGGCATCCAGGTCTGAATGGCACGTGAATGGGTGAAAGGAGGCATATTGGAGTTAAGCGGGATGGTTGTGTGAGAGGGTAGATGGTTATGTGTGAAGCTACAGTTCGAATTGTTTGTCATGAAATGTAGCTGCATTGTGTTGTGCAACGGTGTTTGAGTTGTGTGTGAAAGCAGATGTGTGTGGGAGTGAGGCGGTGCCTTCAGCTAAGTTCCGAAGGTGCGCAGTGCACAAGGAATAAATGGGTTAACTATGCATTCGACAAGGCTTTCTCCCTGGATTCCAACTAGGTGCCAGTAGCAGTACTTAATCTCACATATGATCTGTAATAAATACTCTCCCTCTTTGTAGATCTTGGAGAGATGCATATTCCAACCCTGTGTCCTTCTATTGCGATGAAGTTGTCTAGAAGCAGCGACTAAGCCCGCCCTCGTATGCAATAGAGTATTCCCCATTGCCAAAGTCCATGTGAATCGAATGCAACTGTTCAATGATTTATTTATCCCCCTCCTCATCAAACCAATTGCTTCCATCTAAGTGTAGCACATTTCCTAACCCCAAAATACAGCTTTACTGGTCTACTTAGTCCAGATCCATGAAGGGAAATTATTTGAAATCCACGGTCCTCCTAATGAATTAATAGTCAAATTATGCAGATGCCTGTGCTGATTAGAAATCACTAGTTTGGCACTCTCTGATAGAGTGTATCCTTAGTGGCCTTGTAAATGAATGCTTAGTGTAGCCATTCTGTTCTTCCTTTGCACATCTAGTTTTGTATCATGCACATTTCTGACCTGGTAATATATTTTGCATATTTTATTATATGCACATTGGGCCTCATTACGAGTTTGGCGGTAGCCGTGCCTGTTCTACAGGCACGGCTACCGCCAAACTCGCTACCGGCACCGCCACCCGCGATTCGGCAATAACCCGCCCATTAGGAGTTGAATGGGCCGGTAATTGCCTATTCGCGGGTGGCGGTACTGCTGGGCTCTGCCCCCATAGGGCAGAATGGGGATGGAGAGCATGGTTGTACTGGCACCGTTGATAACGGCGTCGATGCAATTATGAGTTCTGCTCGCGGGTGCTGCACAGCCCGTCAGGTCAGACCTGGCGAGCTGTCAGGCAACCGCGAGCAGAACTCGTAATTCGGCGGTACGGTATGAACGGTGCCGGTGCCATAACGGCACCATTCATACTGTATCCGCCAACATTATAATGAGACCCATTGGCATAGGTAATACATATTTTTGTGACCTGTACATTTCTTTCTCTTTATGTTTTTTTATTATAAAAGTGAACACATTCAACAATAAGTGACATGAGCTGGAAATTCTTATGCATTTAAAAAAAAAAAGTTTGAGCACTAAAGACTGCTGCATACAGAATTTGTTTGTACCTCTATGGGAAATTGCTTTCACAGCAAAGATCCAATTGGGATTTTGCTTGCATTGTTTTCCGCGCATTAATAAGCCATTGTGCTCCGATCAATGTTTAGCTTTTCGGCGTACACCGGATGGGCACACATCTTACAGGACAAAGATAAACTATCTTTGCTCGGAGCAAAGTAAAACAACCAACACACACCTGAGTTCATAATTCATTTATTTTCAGACATGCTTTTTCTGTGGATCGCTTATTAAGGGCTTAACTCTGAAAGGGGAATTTATTCGTGACAAAAGGTGCGCAGTATTTAAGCTCCAAGTCTTAAGCATACTTGACTTTGTGACTAAAGGCCTGGGTCTTTAGGTTTCCTAGTTGGTATTTGCTAAAACACAAATTTAATCCTACTTAATTACTCTTCCCTGAGGTGAATTGTGCAATGGTACAATAACATTAAAACTTGCCAATTAGAGGGAACATCAGAACATAGTCTGAGTAGCATCAGGCCCTGACACTTTCGAATTCCAGTGGCTGGTTGTTGACAAAACTTGAAACTAAGAACTCATGCCCAGATGCTGTTGGAACGAGGAATGATTTCATTGGTGAATCGGCATTACTCATATCCGAGCGCGTAATCACCAGCCCTGAAGGTGGCATTCAGCGAAATTAGCAAAGACGCTGCTGACTAGACCATATATAAGCTGATAATTGAGCTATGGATTATCATTACCACATAAATAACCAGAGATCTACCCATCGACATAGAGATCATGTACACTGGTCATGGGACGTGCCAGCATGCATATGGGAAAGAAAAGCAAGTGGGACCGGTTGCTTTGGAGCTGGATTGAGCTTTATCACTACCACCAAGAGCCGCTGGGGGTGTTGCTGGGTCTGGAAAAGATCTGGGGCTACACTAATGTCAGGACTGTCGGCACTCGGGGCTTCCTAGCCTTTTGGTTGTAGCCCCTGAGCTTCCAAAAGATCCGAGGCTATAGTCCCCCCACCACCAACAACCCCCAGCAACACCTCTGCGCTGAGGAATAACCCAAAGATGAAAGCTCATTTTGAGGGTCAGAAGCCTGTTCAGAAGTGGCACAGTTCCGGAATTGGTGGAAAGAGATATTCCTTTTAGACAGGCCTAGCGAGGGATGACAATGTTAGTGGTGGTTGTGGCTAGTTTGTCACGAGATGCGTATCCGTTTTATTTTTTAACATTTATGTTTCATTGAATCGTACTGCACACTCTCCAAAGGAAATGGCTTCTAAGTGCTTCAGCAGTGTGTTTTGGTACTGGCCATTTCCAGATTTCAGGGGTTAAACAAAAAGGTTCTCTGCCTGGTGTGAGAAAGGCATGGTATCAAGGGAGGACACAGACAACAGATTCCAAGTTTCAAAGAACATTTTATTTCAATGTCAGGGTGGTGTAAGGACTAACTTGGCCTATAACTAAGCTAGGGATTCCTCCTGCCTAAAGAAAACTAAGGGAAATCTGTGTCTGTAAATCCAAATCTAAAAGTTTGTCTGTTTCAAGAATCCATGCTTATCCTAACAACTACAGAAACGTGGTGTGGGTTTTAGCCAACAGAATAGTGTTAAAAAATAAAGTCTCAGCAGATTTTAGCTTGAGAGTTCCACTTGGGTCCCCTTGCCCAAGTTCAATACAGTATAGTTCACACAAAAAGGAGGTCTTGAGGTTCCCTTTCCGAAGACATAGGGCCTGATCACGACCTCGGCGGTAACGCTAACGCTATTAGCGCGGGGGCTATTAGCGCGACCGCCATAGCCCCCGGCGCTAATAGCGTGGGATCACGAGTTGGGCGGACTTGGAAGTCCCCATTCCCCATTGAGCCCATTCGGGAATGCCCCATTCCCCATTGGGCTGAATGGGGAAATTTCGCGCTCATACCGCCGGCGGACTTCCCGCCGGCGGTATTAGCGCGAATTCTCGGCGGATTTCACACCAGCTCAGAGCTGGTTTGAAATCCGCTGAAGCCCTGATTCGGCGGACCCTTAAATCCGGCGGTAATAGCACTACCGCCGGATTTAAGGGTTACCGCCGAGGTCGTGATGAGGCCCATAGTCTCTTTATTCTTTCAACTCTCAGGGTTCCCTTCCCCAAGAATTCACTTTAGAAATTATACTGCTTTCATCTGCTCAATGTTCAATACAAGAAAACAATAGGTCTGCTTGACCCACCTTCTGACTTGCTTTTCCAATTGATTCACAGTTCTTCACGAATCATTTCCAATGTCCTTTGCTGGTTATCATTTAGGGCTCTCTGATTTAGACACAGTTGTCAGAAAACATGGTCCACCCATTACAGGTCACACAACCAGGAACCCTCAGCTTCTCCTTGACTTGATTTGTGATATCTGTGATCTTCGCAGTGGGGAACTCTCTGGTCTAGGCGCAGTTGTCAGACCACACGGGCCGCCCATTACAGATTGCACAATCATGAGTTCCCTTAACCTTGTTGAGCCCCTTTTAGGTTCTTCTGCCTCAGACTTCTGACTTCTCACAATTGTATGCATCAGTCTTTTGATTTACCATACACTTATGGGCCTTTCTCACACTGGGCCTCATCACGACTTCGGCGGTAACCCTTAAATCCGGCGCTAGCGCTATTACCGCCGGATTTAAGGGTCCGCCGAATCAGGGCTTTGGCGGATTTCGCCCCAGCTCTGAGCTGGGGGGAATCTGCCGAAAATTCGCGCTATTACCGCCGGCGGGAAATCCGCCGGCGGTATTAGCGTGAAGATTCCCCATTGAGCCCAATGGGGAATGGGGCATTCCCGAATGGGCTCAATGGGGAATGGGGACTTACATTACCGCCGAACTCGTGATCCGGTGCTATTAGCGCAGGGGAGTTCGGCGGTAGGGCTAATACCGCCCGCGCTAATAGCGTTACCGTTACCGCCCAAGTCGTGATGAGGCCCACTGATTGTTAGAATGCTTAAATGATTGTTCAATATTCCATATGCTTTTGTTTTGCCCACAGAGCTGCTTACATGCAGTCTGACGTTAAGTAAGTCTGTTTCACTTAAAATGTTTGGTCGATGTTTAATATGCTGTGATCTTATTCAAATAGCACTTGTTGGCTTCAAATGGTTCGTCGATTTTCAATATGCCATGATCGTATTCAAATAGCACTTTTTAACTTCAAATATGCAGTTGGGGTTCAATATACTCAATGGGTAGTTTCAATTCAGTTCGGTATTTAATATAGGTCACATTCACTTGGACCGTCACTTGCCTGTGGTCCCGGGAGTGCTCCGGTCTCTCTGTGTCCTCTGACACTCACCAGTGCCTCGTGTTTCTCCAGTGGCTACTCCTGTTGTTCTCACTTGCTACGTTTTTTCGGGCACACCACGACTGCACTAACCAGCTTTGCAATAGACGCAGACCACGTCTCCCTTGCTCTCGGCTGCTTTTGCTCCAGCTGCCTCTGGGTCTCGGTATGGATGGCATCTCTCTCTTCGGTTTGGCAGCACCAGCTGTCCTCCTTACAGTTCGAAGGCTCCCAGTCTGGCACCCACCAGCTGCAGGTCCACCAGGATCAATACCTGTGTCCAGATGTCTGAGTCTCTTCCCAACACAGCGGTTCACCTTCTCATTCTCCTTTTCCTTCTCCTCCTGCATGTTTGGGCCTTACCCTTTTATACACCTGAGCCCTAATATTGGGCCCGAGGTGTGAGCTGTTGGCTTGTCTTGCCTGACCATATTTAATCCAATCAATGGGACATGCCTGACCTTCAGTATTGGATTTATTCATACCCCCCTTCTTTGCCCCAGTATTAGAGTGGTGTTTGTAATAGGAAGCGTGTATTACTCCTAGCTGCTTCTTCCTCTTCTCAGTACTTGGTGGATAGTTAAAGGGGACAATAGAGCATTATTGGAAATACCTCATAAAGGTCGTGGGAAGGGAGGGTAAGTCAGTGTTAGGAAGAGGGGATACCATGTTTCTCCCAAGGGCAGCCCACTCCCAGTCCCCACAGACCCTCCATCGAGGCGATTCTCCCTCGCTTGTCCACCCCCAGGGTCAGGATCCAAGAGCGATGATCTTTCCCTGACCACCTGCACAAAGGACCCATGAGGGAAAGGAAGGAGAATACCCTCAGGTTTCTCATACTGGCCAGGAATGTCAGAAGGCTGTTTGCATATCTCAGGTATTCTGGTTGGGCCTTGGGGGTTGGCTTTTTCTTGGAACTAACAGGTGGATGTTTTGCTATCCCCTTAAAAGCAAAAGGAAGAGGAGTATTGTGATGCTCTAGTGACCCATAGGTTGTCCCTTCGTGCCCCAAATTCTAACCCATTAAGCATTATATTTTTCAGGATTGGTGAAATTTGCCTTGCTACCCATTCTTTCCTCGACCCACCGCATATTTGAGTTGGTGAGTTCCATTTAAATGCATGACAGCCCTGGCATTCTGGCCTTTTTGAGGGCAATGATTTTGTGTCACGCTTCGGAAATGTGATCTGATTTTTGTGTATCACTACTAGTGGTTGAGTCACAATATGATGTTGGATGAATATGAACGGTAGGTATAAAAACTGATTGATAAAAAACTATCCAAGGGGTCAAGGAAGAGTGCAAGCTTTGAAAGAAAAACACGTTTTATTTTATTTTTATTTTTATTTATTTGGATTTATAAAGCGCCAACGGCCCTAGGGCATTGTTGCGCTGTTACAGAATACCTCCTTACATGAACAACAATTAAACATATTGAAAACATAGTTTACATGTTCACATAACAGCAGGTTGCATAGCGAGCTATGGTGTGTAATACAATCATGTGATACAGTGTCAGCATTGCCAGTTATGTAATCATTCGGTGGAAAGGTTTAGCAAAAGAGTTGTGTTTTGAGGGCCTTGCGAAATGAAGTAAGTGATGTCTCTTTCCTGATGGCGGGTGGAAGCGCGTTCCAGTTTTTGGAGGCTAGGACAGGAAAACTGGAGCCTCCAGCTTTTTGTCATTTGAAGGTGGGGACTGCGAGTTGGTTGCAGTGTTGGGTCTAATTGGGTCTGTTAGAGGTGGCTCGGTGAATAGCTTCTGATAGGTAAGGAGGTGCTGTATGAGACAGGCAGGAGTGTCTGATGGAGAGTGATTTAAAGGGAATGCGCTCCTTCAATGGGAGCCTGGGAGATGTGCTCTGTCATGGAGATGCTGGGGGCTGCTCTAAGTGCACTGTTTTGTGTAGTTTGTAGCTTCTTCACGTTTATGGCTGATATGCCCAGGAACAGGCCATTTCAATAGTCTAACTTTGCTCCTACAGTAGCTCTAGCTAGCTATAGCCAGGCAGTTTTTGGTGGAGAGGTAGGGTTTGGCAGCGTTAATGATCTTAGTTGTTAGAGCAGCAGAGGAGGCGGTGGCGTTCACTTGCCGTGACATGGAGAGTGTGGAATCTAGGTATATGCCTAGAGTTTTGGCTGCAACCGCTGTGGATTTGGTTGTGTTGTCAATTTTGAAGGATGTGTATTTACTATCCAGTTTGGTAAGGTATTGTTTGGGACCGACCAGTAGAATTTCGGTCTTGTCTCCATTGAGGCATAAACCATTCGCCGCCATCCAGGCTTGGATGATGGCATAGATCTGGCTGAGTGTGGCTGCATCTTGATCATAGGAACCGTTGAGAGGGAGAAGAATTTGTGTATCATCAGCGTAGTTTGTATAAGCTATGCCGTGATCATCAAGGTCATTGAGGAGGGGAAGGGGGAAAATGTTGTAGAGGGTGGATGAGGTACAGGATCCCTTGGGGACACCACAGTGAATGGGGGTGGGTGTAGCACATGCCTGATCGGAGAATACTCTCATGAGTCTACCTTCCAGGAAGGAGGTGATCCATGAGGTGGCTTGATGGGAGAATTAGGCCGCATCCTTGAGGTGTTTGCATAAGGTTTTGTGGTCTACAAGATTGAAAGCAGCAGACAAGTCTAGGAATAGGAGCAGTGCTGGCTTTCCTTTGTCCATGGTTTGATCTCGCTGGATTTTGAGATCTAGTAAGGCGGTCTCAGTTCCGTAGCGTGGGCGGAAGCCTGACTGCCTTTTGCCCAGAATGTTGTTTTCTTTCAGGAAGTGTTGGATTTGTTGGTATGCTGCCTTATCTAATATCTTTAACAAGAAGGGAACGGTGCTGATAGGTCGGTAGTTGTTGGGTTGGTCCGTATCAAGGGAGGGTTTTTTCGGGAGTGGGCGCACCCAGGATTCTTTAAGTGATGGGGGGACGATGCCGGAGAAAAGTGAGGCATTGATAAAAGCTGTGAGCAATGGGGCTAGTGTTTCGGCGCAGCCTTTTATGAGAGTAGCGGGGCATACCTCACCTTTACAGGAGGATGGTTTGATGCCTTTCATGAGTGCAATGACTTCGGGTTCTGTTACTTCTCTGAAGGAGATTGGTTTGAAGTATTTGTTGTCCCTTTGGTTGGCCGGGGCAGGGGTGTGCTAGCTTTGGGAAGGGCGTTGAGGTGAGCTTTTATTTTGTCTTGGAGGGTGTTTATTTTTTTTAGCATAGCTGTTTGAATGATGTTGCACCATGTTTCATCTTTTACTGTTTTCTGGGTGTTTGTTGGTAGGGCTGCTAGTAGATTGAGAACATTTTCTTGGACTCCGATTTTGCGTTGGCGATTCTGGATTTGTAGGAAGAGGATTTGGCTAGGGTGATTTCTTTTGTGTATCATGTAGAGAGTGTTTTGTAGGCTTCTAGAGTGGTGGGGGAAGGGCAGGATTGCCAGGTCGTAAGCGCTGTTCGCTTCTTTGATCTTAGGTCTGATAGTTCTTGGGTGAACCAAGAGTTAAAGTGTTTCTTGTTTTTGGCTTTATTCAGCACTAGTGGGGCGATGGTATCGATGGCTAATTTGATGGTGGTGTTGTAACTGTCGACCAGCAATTACATGCAAATATGGCTGGGAGGGTCAGGCAGCTCTGTAGAGTTGGAAAATGGAAAACACTCTCAACACGCCCATTTCAATTACAAGTTTTATTGCAGAAAACCACAGATTCTACACATGCAACATTTATCCATTACAAGTCAAACCCACCTCTCCTCCTGGCTAGCCCCTATACAAAAAGCTAAACATTACCTATATTTTACTACCCCATTGGTCCATAACCTATCTGTGACAACATGTATACAACCCCCTGCAAATGACCTATATTCAGCAGAAAATAGTTTCTTCTAATTGGCAAATTTACACTCAGGTAACTTGTTACAACAATGGAATGTCCTTATTGGTCAGAACAACTTCAGATAATTTGTGATGTGCATGCCCCTTGAAGAAACCCAAACATGAGCGAGTGTGAACAGTGAAGTCAATGCACTGTGGCAATTAAGTGGACTTTCTCATGAGACCAGGCATCTTGGCAAACCTGAACCACTCTTTTGACCTTGTAGCTGCACCTTTTGACAACACCTCTTGCGACTCCCATCTTTCCTAGCACACATCCTTCCCTATCTCTCTTGGGAATGAGGTAGTGTTATAAAAAAAGTCAGACGAAACACTGCTCTTGGGGATTAATTTCTCTGATTTATTTGCTCTATTCAGTGTTTCTGCTTCAGTTCCAATGGTGTTGCCTCTTTGCAAAGGGAGAAGCATAACCCCAACCTATCTCCCTGCCTTGGCAATGCCTGGGCCTAGGCCGAGTTTTCAATAAGATGTGTCGTTCAGAGCTGCTGCAGTAATCTAATGGTGAAAAAAAATGGAAATAATGTACTCCGTTCACAGCTCCTGTGGACTGCTCAGCCTGGTACCATTAATTATTTTCTGCACAGCGCTTTGTAGGAATGCCTCCCTAGATGGTCACACCAGAAAAAATACAACCCACTAGGAAAAAAGGCCCAATACACCATTTGCAAGGATAACAAGGTTTAGTTCCACAAAAATAGATGCGCCAACAAAATACTCGGCTGCCTCGGAACGTTCTGCCAAAATCAGCACGAGCAGAACCGTATGAGGGTACAAGCCATCATCAGTGATCTAATCACATACACTAAAAACCCATGTGGGTGGTTGTTAGGACACTATACATGGGTGGTCTGCTCCATAGGGGATGCCAGGCAATTGGTCCCAGCCCCATCCGCCCATCTTCCTTCACGTGGGCAGTGTTTCATCCATCATCAGGGCGAAGCTGAGTAATTGACACAAATTCACAAACTAAACAATACATCTTTATCTATGTAACAAAGCACCCGGTATGAGCAGACAGGGGCCCAGGGAGACAGCTGAGGTCACACTAACTTACACACTTCGCTTGCTACCCAGGCAGGCCGGCACCACTCCAAGGTCTCCCACCCTTGTTCTGGGCTATTATTATATCCCTCCCTAAATCACACAGCACAAATCATGTGACCTAGAATTGAAGGCAGGAAAGCCCTGCTTTCTGATCTTTTTGATCGGTTGGGGATCCAACAGGTTTATGGTCAGTGGTCTGGTGTTATCTGGTACATTGTAATTCAGGGGTCCTAAAGCCAGGGCATTGGGTGCTATACCTTAGAATTGGGACTGGTGGGGGTTTGAGGCCTGTGCACTCCTTCTCATGGTATTGCACAATTCACAGACACACAGCCCTCCTCCCGTGACCTTACAGGGCACATTCTTCTCAGGGCGCGAAGGTTGGTAACATTCTCAGACAATTAAGGGTTTTATGGGGCTTTGCAGCTCTGGCCTTTCTCATCGATGTGTGAAATACAACCTATTCTCTTGCTCATGTTCGCGTCCTAGGCCTTGGTGTGCTGACTGACACGCTACATTTAAGCTTTGTACCGCAATATGGCTCCTATTCTCACAAATGTGTTGTGCCTACACATGCAACAATGTAATCTTAAAACAACATTAAGGTCCCCCCTCCCCCTGATCTCTTACAGTGCCTGCAGCGGTCTGTGCCTTATTATAAAGTGTCTGGGGGTGTGGGAAGACTGGGTCCCCTTCCCAACATTCCCTCTTTTTTCATTTATTCTACATTAATGAATTCCCACACCACCCTTCCACCTCCTCCTTTGCTCTTTGTTAATTTTCCAATCTATCAGCCTCTAAGTATGGTGGCGTTCCCTCTCTGGGTACCCATGCTCTGCAAACATGTCATAAACTCTGACTGATTGGGCATACGCCTCAGGTGTGCAAGTCACATATATAGAGCCTCCTTATCCTGCTAAATCAACCCAATGTTCGACATAGTGCTCAGGTTGAGGTGTGGGTGTAGTGATAGTACCAGGAGGGTGTAAGGACTGTTCTATCTGCGCCATCCTTGGCTTATTTGGGTCATAGATTTGGACAGCACTAACTTTTGTACCACAAGGTGCATTAGAAACCCCAATTTAAACAATCATCATTGCACTGTTAGGCACTGCTTTGGCACAACATCGAAGTCCCAGTTGACAGGCACAAAAAAGGACCAATACGAACAGAAGAACGGGCACCGGCATCTTCATGATAGCCCCCATCCAGGATGGTGCCCAGGCAAAAATGTTCTCAAACCAGTCATTGTTTTTGCATGTGCAAACCGAGGATTTGCAATGCTCCTATTATGTGTGTCAGGGAGCCCTTGTCAGCGTCATTTGGAGGCACAAATGTGCAACAGGAATCTGCGATTTTGCAGCAAACCCCTCCTTCAATTGCTGTTAGCAGGTCGAGCACATTTCTATTTCGGGTGGTCATGATTCTTATGGCAAGCATCTCAAACTTAATTGCATTTAGTCCTTGTTCTGTGGCATTCGTCAGCTGTATGCGCTCCCATCGCACTGGAGCCAAAAGGGATGTGAAAAAAGTTTCTTCTTTACAAAACAGACTATATTCATCTGGGATCACTTTTAACAGAGTCTTGAGACAGGTAATTTGATCTTCTTTTTCTACGTATCATCTGGTTCTTTTTCAGACAGGATACAGTAGATGGGGTGCTGTGTCAGGCTTCTGGTAGGTTCCCCTTTTGCTGCACTCAAGTCTCGGGGAAAGCCAGTTCTTTGAACCTACTGTGAGATGATCTTCAGGGATCAAGAGCAGGGATGAGTGCAACGTGACCAGCGAGCAGTAGCCCCTACATGATGGCAGAAGGTGCAAGAAGGCCTGCTGTCCACACACCCAATAATAGTCCATTACTGCAGCTGTGCCTTTTTTGAGGCCTGGGATGAACATTGTCTTATTGCACTTTGATTAGCCTCTACAAAGACTGTTCTTTCAATATAAAAACAAAGTATGTAACTCTCTTCCTTTTGCACCTTTACTGGCTTCTCCATTGCGTCAATCCAGGTGAGCTTTGCGATAGGTTAATTCCAGAATGATTCACATGCAGTATTCACTCGTGCCAGAACTCAGTCCCCGAACCCCAGTAGCCCTCCTGCCATGCAGCTTGTCATTGTTTCTTGCCACTTATTTGCCACATACTTTACCCCTTTCACTTTCAGGTATGGCCTCCACAGACACTGGATGCTTTTGGGATTTTAGGTGCACGATAACTGGTCTGGTTCCATAATTCCTAGTTACACACTCTGTGCCTGCAAAGTGCATCGCACCCACACAGTGCCAGATGAACCAGGCATTGAGCCTGTGAAACTGATCATTTTTGTGGTAGCAACACCTTGGGTGCCCCCAATGTGTGAGGTATCAAGGAACAAACATAACAACTTCCATTCACCCTTTTTCTTACTACTGAGCTCATGTCTGCGTACCAGATGTTTGAAAGTTCTGGATGGTGCTCATCTTCTATTAGGTCCCGGCCTAGGCCTCTATAGGCATCATACTTGGCCCTTCTAACTTGTCTTTTGGAACATGTTGCAACAATATTGTATGGAGCAATAGAAGAAAAGCTTGAATTCCTAATCATGTTAGAAAACCTCTTAGGAACAAATAAGGACATAGCTATATTAGTAAGCCTTTTCATTTTATCTTGGGTGGCATTCATGCTGAGAACGGTCTCATTATAAGTCATGCTAATATCAGTGGTATTGTTATTTCCAAATTGTACAAGTGATGAAGACATGTTAACTATATTGGGGTATGTTGATGAAATATCTACAAAACTGGCATTGCTAAAACTAACATTACTTTGTTCCACCATTTTATATGTTCAACCCATGTAAAAACACAACTCCGATATATACCTAGCCCAAATATAGACACAAAAAACACTGCAGCAATAAAATGGATTGTACATATATATGAATAGGAACATCTTAACATTGTATAATACACAGTACTCTTTATAATATACACAGAGTTGCTCGATCCAGTAGGGTCCATCACAAATTCACCTGTAAAACAAAGTTATCACACAACAAGAAGAGATGGAAAGAACAGAGAGAGAGAGAAAGAGAGAGACAGAGAGATAGAGGGAGACAAGTATGGGGGAGTGCGAGATTGCACTCCCTGTGCAAATGTAATGCGCAGCAGCGTTTGGAACCTTTTCACATGTGGTTCTTTTACTGAGTTAGAGGGTATTTATAGGTGATCATCACGTCCTCCAGGGATGGAGGTGGGCTAGTAAATCGTGTGTGTTCTTCTCAGGCTGGGGTGCTTTGCATACATCTGAGATGTTCACCCAGTAATGCAATTCCTTAACTTTCACTGCGAGGGGAGTGGCGTAGACAGCCTGATACAGTCGTTATATCAGGGTTCTGACCAGCGGCGGACAACATTTATAATATATTTCCATTGTCGGGGGACCAATTGCAGAGGGGGGTGACGCTGCTGGTGTGTCTGTTGCTGCACCGGCCATTTACTCTGTTTGGGGTGGAGCAATCTGATGGGAGACAAATTCTACCAGCATTTACAGTCTAACAAAAATCTTTGAGACATTAGAAAAACAAACTGACCAGCATACGACTCTACTGAAGTTACTATCTTCTAAAGCAACTAGCTGACAGCTGCAATGATACATCATGAACATGCATGTCTAAAAAACAACAAAAGCCTAATTGCTGTTCCTACTCAATGTGAAACCCTAGAGGGGGAATACAGCCCACTACTGACCCCGGGGGTAGGTTCCCAGACAAGTGGTGTAATAGAAATTCCGTGCTCCCTCTCCATCGGCTAGCATAATAGAGGTCATTGATCCAGAACAACAACAAGAACCACCATTTGATCTATTTCAGACACAGAAACGCAAAACAAAAAAAAATCTAGAAAAAAAAAAAAAAAAAAAGAAACAAAGAACCAGCCTCTTGCAGCTAGATCTATTACTAGCAAAACTAAAAAATACATTGATTTATTGACCAATCTGGCACGTCTTGCAACTTCCAACGTGCGATCCAAAACTGCTACACATGATGCTGTTGACACTCTGCATTCGATTTCTGAAATACAGGTCCAAAACCCCACTAGCATAGCGATCTCCTCCCCAACCCCCCGAAAGAACAGGAGGATGACGATAATGAAGAACTATTGAACTTTTCAACATACTCCATTACGTCCCTTCCTCTAACAAGTGAAGCACAAGATTCATTGACTCATACATTTCCTATAGAGAATGTTGGAGAGGATCAAAAAAATAATAACAATAGAGTTGAACTCGTGGATCATTATCCTAACTTCTTAACTATATAACAAAAAAGATCTTGAGACCCTAAACAATCTGCTAGTATCACACATAACGCTGATAACCGAGAACACTCCAATGCTTAGCAATCCTCGAATAAAGAGAGACATCCGCCTTCCCCTGCGAGGGAGCAGCTAGTTGCACCGCCAAAAGATGTTACTTTTAATCGCTCCGAACCAAATGGCAGGAATGACTATCATTCTAGTAATTCATCACTTAGACTCTCTGACATGTTAATGTTAACCATGATCAACAGGCAAAGAGCTGACCCATTTCCCAATCGTCCAACATTATTAACTGCATTCAAGACAATAAGTAACTTAAAACTGATAGAATCTCAAGATATCAACATATCAAATGCATCAATAACCCAAGAATGGACAATGTATGCTTATCCATACAGTCACAGATTGTCAAGGACTTACTTTGGAACACGAAGGATAAACTATAACATCATGGTTTTGATTTAGATCTACAAAAACCAATAAACGCAGCCAAATTGAGAGAGAAACTCCATCCCAGGCACTGACTCACCACAAGGTCTTAACTTTGAACCCTTCTTATCAATCGTCAAGGGCTTTGAGGCCAGTTATCATGTGTAGTTTATTTTAAAGAGATCCCTCCCTTCAGAAGAAGGTCCACCAACATGGCTGTGGCTGAAAAAAGCCATCCACAAAACAAATCATAGAAAAACTATTCATTTCAAGATACCATCTCAAACCGGAAACCTCGGGATGGCTGTATGCATCACCAGAGGATTTAAACATTGCTTCATTATAACGGAAAGATGTCTCTAGCCAAACTTTAAATTATTCTTTCACAGGAATCATGGATAACCACACAACCCATGTGGCCTAGTTATGAGGTTTCCTGGGCTCTGGCCACAAAGCAGGCAAAAGGGAGATCCTTGGTAGGCATGCTAACAGCTGTAAAACCGTATCTGGGTATAACATTAATGGATTGCATTAATGAATTGGGCAATGCACATCCTGGTATCCAATTAATGCAATTATCCTCAATAAACCATCTTCATGTAGAATCCTGAATCTATACTGGAATGCTTTGGCTATCTCGGATGACACATTCTTTGACATGATAACTAGGATGTTGGATCTGATTGCATACGACATGAATATTCACACACCAATAATTGTTGGGGATTTGAATATCAGATGCATCTCTATGACAAATAGTGTGCTCTCAAATAGAGCAGACAGATGGTTAAAACTAATGACTGCAAGGAACTTTACAATGGTAAAATGCACGGTTGACGGAGATATACCTCTAGCAACATTGTAGAATAGAGAATCGTCATGCACCATATTGGATTATGTTTTTATTTCCTCATGCTCTATCAATAAAATCCAAACCTTTGTAGTTGCTCCTATCGCAGCCAGTGACCATAACATATAACAAATCACTTGGCCAGAACATTCACAACGAGATTATTATACTTTCACCATTTAACTTGCATAGGGTGGAAATAGGATAAAACGGACAACATCCAAACTTGGGACTTTCTTAGAGCAACTACAGAGAGATCTTATCTTGTCACTCCCAACTGCAAATTCATCGTACACAGAAACCTTGCACCTTTATATTGAAAATTCCTATAAGGGATCTCGGTCGACGTTTTCTCACAAGTATCCTCACAACCGCATTATCCAAACTTTGAAAACCCAGTTGCGCAAAGATCTTAGAAACCTTAAACTAGGTAGCCCTAGAGAAATTAAGAGGAAAGCTTATTACAAAAATTCACAAATGACAATAATGCCATCAAGCAATGCAAAATATTAAAAAGGCAAACCGATGGCGAACAGATGTTGGCGGCCATAGCCAATAAGTCTAGTGCTCAAATTTGGGGATTACTTAGCCTCAATGCAACAGCATCCCTACTGCTAAATCCAGTAAGCGAACAAGCATGGATATACAATTTTTCAACTCTGTTTGCTAAGTCTTCTCGCCCTACCAATACTCCCCGGTTGTGTAAAAAGGATCTGGCCACATTAGTCTTTGAACTTGCGACATATACATGTTAATCAATACACTGGGTGCTTCAAGAGCCCCTGGCCCGGATGGGCACGCTATCATCACCCTTAAATCTCATCCTGACCAATAGGCTCCCATCCTAGACACTATATTTCGACACATCTTAGTGACGGCCTAATTCCTCTCTCATGGAAGAAATTTGTTATCATTCCTGTTCTTAAAAAGGGTAACCGCAATGATCCTATCAACTATCGCCCATTTGCCCTGCGGGACCTCCTGGTCAAAATGTGCACTCAATTTCTACTCCGAGAATTAAAGGAATGGTTTAAGGTAACATCTTTGTTGGATCCATATCACCCTGGCTTTGTCAAAGTCTTTGGAACATCAGTTACCTGTTCATCTTTTCAGCTATGAAAAAGCACGTTTTAATAATGAAACAACCCATATATCTAACTTTCATAGATTTTAAGCAAGCCTTTGACTCTATTTCGAGAGATCTATTGTGGACAAAATTATTTAAAGCAGGCTGCTCTTCTTTTATTCTGAATTGGCCTCATTACGAGTTTGGAGGTAGCCATGCCATTTTTAATGGCATGACTACCTCCAAACTCGGGTCTGGGTCCTGCAAAAGGGGACTTACCGGCCCATTCCGACCTTGGAGGGCCCGGTAATTCCCTTTCGCAGGACCCGGTACATCCCCATTCCCATTTGAGCCCCCTTATTGTTAGCGTCCTGTACTGCTAGCGGGTCGCGCTCTGCATGTCTGGTCTGACCAGGCATCCAGAGCGGGACCCGCTGCAGGACCCGTAATGTGGCGGCCCGGTATGAACGGTGCCGGTCCCTTACCGGCACTGTTCATACCATGGCCGCACTCGTTGTAATGAGGCCCAATGTATTATATCACTTCTATTCAAATACCTCTATCAGGGTAACATTAAATCAAGAGGGCCCACTATCTTAGTCCATCCCCACATATTGAGGCCTTAAAGGAATGGTTCGGTCAAATTTTTTTATTGTCCCTACGGGTCGGCCATGTGTTTTTAAGCCTAAGTTTCTCAATTTTAGAAGAATTTCCTATGGACCATACCCGAGTTTTCGTCCATTAAACGCACGCGAAAACAGGCACCAGGGTACTGCCATTTTGTGATAATCCTATCACTTGCCCCATCACCCTGGCTGACCTGCTTTTGTGGCACTAAATCATATCCCCCGCCCCTGAGAATGACACTATGAAAACATTCATATTCCCTGCCTCTATCCGTGTCGTTACTGTGCTGCGTAGGCAAACGCAGCCAGTCGTCTTCTACGCGACTTCACACAGAACCCGGAAACCAACACAGATCAACTCACAACACAGCGCGCCACAGTTCGGAATATGAAACTGTACTTTATAATCAAACAGCAATACGGTACATTTGGTAAAGTACATTTATTTGACATTAAATGTTTAGAGAATATTCAGCAATTGGCATATTAAACCAGAATGGAATTTGTTTTCTTTTCTCTCGAATCCGCAAATCCGGAAATGTTTATCGTGAGTCATGCGCTGTTCCTTTATGGTACATAGGGTGTTGGTTTTCGTTAAAAGAAGCACTTTGGACGCACGGTGAACCGCAAGGCTGTTCCATCAACTAGGCACTAGGCCTCCGTAAAGGTGGATATGTTGCTTCGAGCCGCTAGTACTGCGTAAGGGCATATGGCCCCTTGGCGATCGTCCCATAAAATGGACAACGTTGTGCAGTTGTTTACAAGAAGCTGCAGCTGGCGGTTGAAAAATCCGTCTGACGGGGTCTGGAATAGGTGGCAGTGGCAGTACAGTAACAACCGTTGTTAAAATATATGTGGTGTTTTATTTTGTTTCTTTTTTTGATGGCACACAAATACAAAACTTTACACATTGTACAGGTCAGGTTGCAGCACAGCGAGGGAAAATCCCCTGTACTGACCGCTGTCACTCGGGAAAGTTTCTTTTATGGCACGAACGGCACAGGCGGGTATTACTCTTCGAACGTGGTGTCCAAGCCTCCCGTGAAGCCACCATGTAAAGAAACGATAGGCCACCAGCCGGTACCACCTGTGAAAAATAATGATACAAACTGTTTTTAAATGACCAAGATAAGTTGATTAAACGTTTGTTGTCAATGACAATTCTTGTAACTAATGGCATTCTGCTTGGACAAATGCTATCTAGACAATGCACACTATTGAACGACTTTCATGTGTTGCAATGATATGTAGATTTAATTTTGGATATAGGAGACGACCATGAAATAGTAGTGGCATCACAAGCAGATTATACTTACTCGTTACTCGGATTACGAGGACGAACAGTTGCGTGAAGTTCATGCATAAGCACCATCATTATCTTCAACACGGACCGTGTGAGGCAGGCTGCCGTGAAGTCTGGCAGCTCGGTGATGCATTGCGGTCGTGGCTCGCCTTCCGAAATGTAGGCCATGCATCCTGAGTTTTCGCAGCAGTTCTCCTCCTCGGTTGGCATTAGCACGCACCGATTGCATGTGCACCAGGTGGAAACACTGTCCATGCGACTAGGTCCAGTGTCTTCATCCGTTGATTCGTCCTGCCAACTGCCGTCCGAAGCCCCATTGTTTTCGCATGTTTCCCTTTCCAGTAGTTCCTCCTCAGTATTCTCGGGCTCGTACATGTAGGGCATTATTGTAGCCATTGTGTAGTATACAAACTAAAATAATTTATAGCGATGGCACAGGTGTTCACACGGGCTACAAGCAGCAAAGGTAGCTGGCCAGAGCACAGAATCGAGTCACAGAATACTCAAAGTAACACAGAGAGAGGAATGGAATCGAAAATCTACTGCTGTGTGTTGTGAAACGGTCTGTTTATACTTATTGAGGAAAGAGGCGTCTTGCCATTTCCATGGCGACACGTCATTAGCTGAAGCGCAGCGATTGTTGACACGAGACGTGCTTTGGCATTTTGAAATGGGCAGTACGCGTCTGCTGATGACAGGCTCAGAGGCGGGGGATATGATTTAGTGCCACAAAAGCAGGTCAGCAGGGCGATGGGGCAAGTGTTAGGATTATCACAAAATGGCAGCGCCCTGGTGCCTGTTTTCGTGTGCGTTTAATGGACGAAAACTCGGGTAAGGTCCATAGGAAATTTTTCTAAAATCGAGTGACTTAGGCTTAAAAACACATGGCCGACCCTTAGGGACAATAAAAAATGTTGACAAACCATTCCTTTAAGCAAGGATGCATCTTAGCCTCCACCCTTTTTAATTTCCACATTAGGGAAATAAACAGACACTTAGAAGTGCCTAGATCCTTTCTGCCTAAACCTCGTAACTTTCCTGTCTCTTGGCTTCTTTATGCTGATGACCTTGTTTTAATTGACCAGACGCCTATAGGCCTTCAGAGAAAGCTTAGTGTGCTGGCATTTTATGCAGCAACCAATAGATTAGTAATTAACACCCAGAAATCAAATATCCTCATAATGCGCCCTCCAAAGAACAAATCGACTTTTAGGTGGGTAATTGGTACCCTTCCGGTTGAGATCATTCATGATTTTAAATACCTTGGTCAAAACATTAACAAGCATTCAGTAGACACTTCTTACAAAACTGAATTAAAACTCAAAATGCAAACAGTCACTTCCCGAGGAAAACTAATAAAAAGTAAATATGGTAAATTATCTTGGCTACCTGCCATAAACTTTATAAACAAAAGGTTGTACCCAATATTACATATGGAGCTCAGGCCAAACTTCCAGAGAATCACCCAAAATGGGAATATTTAGAAGGTATATACTGGAAAAACATACTATCTCTGCCAAAAAGTACACTTATTGACATAATTTGTTACGGACTAGGACTAGTATCTCTTGGTGCCATTGTATGCTGGCATTCAAAAACATTGCTCAGGAAATGCCTAATGAACCACATGTTTCAATCCAGCCTCTTCCCAGTTCTTGCTTCAGCCCTTGATGGACAGCAAGATAAATCTTTCGAAACGTGGAAAACTTATTTTATGACTTGTATGAAGAGTGCCGATATCAATGAACAACTGCTCTTAGACAATCCTGATCATGCCAAAAGGAAATTGTGGCTCGCTGATTGGTGCTTAACTTGGGACAAATGTACTCAGTATAGAATTTTTAAAAAGGGAAAATTCAGAATAAAATCACTGCATCAACTTCCAAAATATCTAATGAAATTCCCTAATCACAAATATGCTTCTCTCCTATTGAGATTATGCTTCAATCTGCAGCCCAGGAGAGCTCAAATTGCGTACCGCTCGAAAGACGCAAACATTGTCAAATCATGTAGATTTTGTAACCATATAAATCAATCTGAAACGCTAGAGCACCTATTAGTTGAATCCCCCAATTTATCCTCATTAAGGAAAGAGATTTTCAATAAGTACTTCCATGAATTTTCCATATTATCCCAAAAACAAATGTGGGAGCAGATTTCCTATGCGAATCATATTTCCCATAAACTATCTCTTAAGGTGAATATCCACAATGAAGTCTGCCAGTCGAATACCTTGTGGAGATACTTGATTGAGCATACCCGATGTCATTATACATAGCATTGCTTATAGTTATTGTTGAGCTAAAGTGATTTTACTAGAATGTCCATAACAAGAGAATCTTGCCTCTCGTATACTCGCATTATATAATTTCACCATATGGTAATCCTCGGAAATTGATGATTAACAATCTGCATTTTACTTATTAAACAACTGCACTTTACTTACTTGGTAAAAATGTATTACCACCATTTTGCCCTCCTAGGTTTCTTCTTTTTTATACTCTGACATGATTGTTTCAACCAAATGTAATTAATGCTTAACAACTTACAGCTCATTACTTCCATGTAATAATAATTTGGCACTTATATAGTGCTACGAACCCTCAGGTATCTGAGCGCTGCTTATTATTACCCACAGTGTGTGGTGCTCATTTATCGACCTCTGTGCACGGATGTCAAAGGCAGCGCTCTACTCGCTGCGCCACTTGACCAGATATCAATCAATCCTGTAAAAATGTATTTCTCCTTTCATTCTTGTTTTTTTAACCAAATCTAAAAGGAAAGTGTATAAAATTGTATTTACTAATATTTATTAGTTGTTCAAACAATTCCTAATTCGACTATTCTTCAAATACTTATTTATCCATTGTATTCATGTGTAATAATGTTATCTGATGTATTCTCTTGCTCATGTTTGAAAGGTTGTGATTCACAACCAAAACAAATAATAAAGAATAAAATAAATACATTAAAAAATACCTTTTGGAAGACTCACTGACAATAATATGCATAGATGGAACAATGCATTAGCTTTCAAAGTACCACAGATTTCTTAATCAGATGGTGCCTTTGCTCACAACATATTTTCATGCTGGCTGTGCCCATACATGTCCATGCTGGCTGTACGAATATATGCCAGTATTCCGATATAACAGCATTCTCATGTTTGCTTTGCCCATAATACCAGTATATAATACTGTAGTAAAACATGCTCAAGTTGGCTCTGACAACACATGCTAGTATTCCTACCTAGGAACATACCCCAGTTGGGTTTACCAGTAACAGCATTTTATTTTTGAAGTTATATAAGCATTATTTCTTATTTATTTTTTTATTATTAAAGTGTATTAGCTCAAAACAAAACGTTTACACATTATAAACATCAATAACAATACAGATAAAAAGTATATAATCCAATATCATAGCCATATAAAACTCATTTAAAATTCCTATGTACACAGAAAAAGCTCCATGGATTATGTGATACTTCAAATATCCCAGATTAAAAGAAGATAGTTAGTCTAATTCCTCTAGAACAAATGCTATGGCACAGCATGAACATATGCTCAGAGGGGCTCCACCAACCTATTTTTCTCATTGCATTATTCTATTTATATAACAGAAATCTAGGTTAGAAGCAGCAGATCGCTCTACAGAAGGAGTCAGGAAATTATAACAGGCAAGAGTGTTGAAGGGCGGATATTAACACAGTACTGTGTGTGTTCACAAAACTATTAATATGGTAGCACTGAGTTGACTTTGAGCTAGTCACCCCGTGACTGATGAGTAGCCTCAAAGCCTAGGTAATGTCAAGGTGTGACTGAAATAGCCAGGTTTACAGCTCTTTCTAGACCAGGAGGAGAGAGGGAGCGGTCAGGATTTCTACTGGTGTGGAATTCCATAGGACCAGATTATAGCATGAGCAAGACTGTTTCCTAGCTTTCTCCATGAAGGCCCATCTAGTCTACACAGTAGCAATTGACCTTTTGAGCATATCTTGCGATCAGTCAGAGGCGTTTAACTTACCTGCCAGGTAAGGTGGTGTGTCAACCGAGGCATCCTTGTATGTGAATATAGATATCGAAAAAATCAGGATGAGAGATCCTACAAGCAATGTGCGGTTCTGAACATATACATTTATTTCAAGAACACAAATGTATTCTTATTTAGTACACACAACTTTCGATAAGCACGAAAGTGAAATGACAACAGACAGGTGTGATTCTATACAGTGGAAATACCAAGTGTGTATCAACCTCTATGATGTTGAGGTAAAGGCTCCACAACAGGGCACAGACACATATGACAGTAGGGTAGACCTATAGTTAGACCAAAGTGCAACCGGGACAGGGGATGGTCTGGGGTGTAGTTAACACAGAGTGCACACAACAATATCTACATAACATACACAAAGATGGGTTTTTGCAGTTGTGTCACGGGGGATTGACACGGGTGTGTTTCTGCCATGTAGGGATGGATTGCAGCCTGTCTGGATAATGGCCTTCTTCAGGATTGACACCGGTTTGTGGTGATGTCCGTAATATATGCTGCTGTGATAACAGTGGTGATGCTGTATGTGGGACAATCCTTTGATTGATTGCTGGATTGGTGGTGCAAAAATGCACTCAGGGTAAGCCGTCGGTTCCTGATGGCTGTGAGAGTCTCAGGATCCAGTAGGCTTGATGAGGGCCTGAATAGGTCCCTGTTTGCGCTCGCACATGTGCGTGTGTCACCGGGGGCTCTGCAGCATCGACTGTTTGCTGTGCCTTGTATGTGATACAGGTATTTCTAAACAGGGACCTAGTTGGTAAGGGTAACCAGGACACCTCAAATGTGGAAGATGTGGTGAAATCTGCATGACCGGGCAATGAGATGTGCCACTGCATAGTGTGCCTTAAGGGGGACCAGTTATTTGGCTGGAAGCCCTTAAAGTAGGGCATATAACCCATCTATGTCAAAGATTACCAGAGCCTTACCTACCATTCGGAAGTTCTGGGGTGGCAGGGAGCGAATTAATTTGTGAAACAGGGTAATTTGATGCCACACTGTCTGGGCCTTTTTAGCCATGTGTTGATGAAAGGATAGTTTGCTGTCCACAATGACAGAATGGTCATGTAATAACACTCATTATGTTGGCTGTACCCTTAATGCCAGTAAAAAATACCATGACACAGAGGGAAAATATGTTGTAATTGCCTGCACCAATATAAGCCAATATGGCTGTGTGTAATGGATTTTATGACACGGCACACTCCAGCCAGGGACTTCTTCCACTGACTTTGAAGGTGGCGCACAATAAAACACGCCCTTTTATTTTTATTTGAACTCTGGGTTATTTCTTGAGAAGGTACCCAACCCGTCTCACACCCACCTTAACAAATACGCAGTTTCGCAATGGAACATGAACCAGGTCGGTGTGTAAAAATGAAAGATTTATTTATTTTTGGAATTCAAATGAAAAATCAGAGCAAAACAAAATTTAGGGCAGCAGCCACCAGGGTGTGCCAATACAAATGCAAAACCGTATATCACAGTTAATTCAACTTCTAACACAATATACATACACCTTTAAGAGAAATGGAAAGAAAATCACTTTTCTTCACAATCACAGATGGCACATAGGTTATGCACTCCCCCTGCAACACTTCCCCAAACACCTTCTGACTAAATTCGGTGTGGATGGAAAGCAGTGGGAAGGGGTCAGAAAGAAGAGGGAGGACTTGGATTGAAAATTCAGCCCACCACCCCAGAATGGGAGGTCAAAATGAGCAAAATGATATACTCAGATTTTACTGGTTATGTATAGATTAGTTTACACTTGCATCGGGATAGCTAGTAGAGACATTTGTGTGGCTGCACTAAAGAGACAAGGGTTCTTACAGGCTACTGAGCAGGGCACTAAAGCAATGTGAACACAGGTGAGAAAATCAATTTTGGGAGGAAATTAAAACAGCAGAACTCACACGCGGCAGAATTGCAATTTCTAATTTTAAACAGGATTTAAACTGGCAAACAGCTAAGAAAATGGGTTTAGCAGTGAAAATCGGAAATCGGTTTTTGGGATGAGGAACAAAGATGCAGAACAGATAGGATGCTGAGGGGAAGGGATGACTCTTTATAGGATGATAGTATAGGTATTTCTATATATATTTTATATTGTTTTTAAAGAAAAGCAAAATACACTGACAAATTCGGTTTTGGTTGCACAATGACAGGTTCTACTAATGCTATATTTTAATGATTATATTCTTAAGGAGAGACACTGCATGCAACGGGGTTAATTTCGAATTTCAACCAACTTGCACTACATACCTCCTTATAGGGGAATTAATTAATGTATCTAAAAATTGGTACTAAGGACTTACACAGATAACTAAAATAATTATAAAAGAAATATGCTAAGAGATATGGACTAACACAGATTCTTCTAAGGAAAGGGTAAACAGAGGATACCGGCAATTTGGGAAATTTCTAGGGTTATGCAGTTTTTGCGTACTGGGTGATGTGATACTTACAAGGTACACTTGAGTTTGGTAATTTGGATAGCCAGCAGGGTATGTAGACTGTGGGGCCAAGTATCTGATCACTGTGCAGCAGGGTCAAGAGATCTGGTTACTGGGTCAATTGGACACTCCGGAATGGGATCAGCTGGGCAAGGTCTGGTCACTGCAGACAGTGGGATGGGTCAGCCGGGCAAAGGGTCTGGTTACTTGATTCTCCTAAAGGGGATCAGCAGCATCTCCTCTTTTCTCCCTGAATTATTGGGTATGCCTGGATCTGGATGGGTGGTTCTGCCTGGATCTAGATGGTCCTGCCTGGATGGACTCAGCTACCTCTGGATCTGGTTTTGGAATCTGGGAATCTTGAATGTTGAATGTAGAATATCCCTTGCGTCTCTCTGTCTCCTACTTATATAGCCAGAGTGATCTCATAGCAATTTACAATATGGGGGGAAGTACCCAGGATTTAGTCCTATCCTGGTATAGGCCAGACTATCAGTCCTCCCACCTCCCTCTGGGCTGATTGGTCCAGGGGAAGTTACCTCATTTTATGTGTGTGCATTTTATAACTCTTTGTCTCACAAGCCTAATTTATGTAAAAAAATTAGTTATGGGACAAAACCTCATATTTAAACTAGTCACCATCATAAAAAGCAGATATGCAGATCCCATATTTCACAAGGAACTGGCCAGTTTGAACACCAATTCTGTGTGACGTTACAGCACCCTTTGGCACAATTTCACAGTTTTCAGGAGAAACATAACAAGTTTCATGTCTGTGGCATTTATGATTCACACCAAAATAAAAAAAAATCTGTCATTCCAGTTCACCATGGGCTAAAAAGGTGCAGATAGTCTCTTTGTGTGTGTCTAAAAAGCACATGATAACTGTCATAATATCACATTACTGCTTATTCAGGGTCGTGAGAGAAAAGTCTTAATGTAAAAAGTTCTTTAAAGTCTATGGAGGGAATTTGGCACTTTGTGGGCGGTCCTTTAAATCCCCACAGCCGAATTGCCTCCTCTGTGTCATTCTGAACAAAAGGGTTTCCACGGGACCCTTTGAAACCAGGCAGTAGTGGCTGGGGAGGGGCGACAAAAGAAATCACACCTCTTGGTGAAAATGCTAGTTCCCCCTGGGTCCATTGTCCCTTGCTGTAGAAATGCCAGCCAGTGATGAGGCCACAAACTTCCACACTTTGAGCCTTTCATATGCCCATGTGAGCAGGTCCACTTGGAGAGCTAATTCTGTTCCCATGGAAGGCAGGGCACCTTTGAAGTAATTGCCTGAGCCAAACCTGTTCTGTTGCATTCCCACATTTTTTTTCTTTCTTTCAACAGAAATCAAGTCTTTTTGTGAATAAATATCATGTACATTTTAGAGCAAATCCCCATATTCAATCACATTTCTGTGCAAGCACAGGCCATCATTTACCATTTCACTTTCAAAAGGCATTTTCGTACTTTGCAAAAGCACTGTTTTACACGTGGGTTAATTTTTCCTTTATGTCACTTTTAGAAATGCGGTTTTTGCCGCAAGTAGTTTCACTTCAATTAGCCTTCTGGAGGACTTTTACAGATACGGTCAGTTTCTGGACACATAAAGATATACTGTCCAGCATCTCTTGGAAATTGACATGAGACAAAGAAACACTGCGTTATTTCTTTCTTTTACTGCAGATTGTGAGCAATTAATTTATAGCAAAAGGAAACACAAGCCGTGGTTAAATGGAAATCCGAATTCTTTGCCTTTAAAGTGATTTTCCAGTACATCAACTGTCTAGAAATGTATTGCCTCACTTCCTGGTACTCAGCAGAAGTAAAGCATGTCAGGGTGGGTTTTCATGAAGAGCACAACTTCCTGATGTTTTAAAATGAAACCAAGAGCAAATTGCAAAGCCGTCTTGAATGTCATGTGTGCAGCTTTATAATTCAGAAATCAGAACAGCAAATGTGGTACCATTCTGCATGTAGGTCATTTCCAGATGATTTAAATGGAGGTAAACAATGCAGAGCGCTTCTTTTTCTGGTGGCATGCTTGTTTTCAGTGCTCACCACAAATATGCGCCCTGGAATGAAAAGCGCAGCCGTTTCTCTGCAATATTTCCATGCGGTTTTTTATTTGAAGGGGATTTCTGCAAGGGCATAAATGCACCCCACAGAATCCCTCCCTGCTCTCCCATGATTTTTTGTCAAGGGAGAGTAGGGCAGAGTGGGGTTCATTTGGTGGAGTTCTTCTTCATCAGGTAGTGGCACACCCGGATGCTCTTCTGTCTTTATGTTGGAGGGTATAGAGCGGCACCCCCTTTCCTTCCTTTTCTTTCCGGTCCCCGGGGTGGTCCACATCAAGCTAGGTGGTAATGGATTTAATTATGAGGTACAAGATAGATAAAAAGAAGTTTTAGGATATTTGAATGACAACATTCTCGGATGATTTACAACAGCAGAACAATGCTTACAGTTACAATTTTCTGTGGTCTTTTCCTTACATTTTGACAACAACATAAAGCAAATTACTTCACAGAAGAAGGTCCACAATTTGACTTTTACACCTTGGTTTCATTTTTACAATAACATCGAGCAACTTACTCAACAGGACCAGGACAGCAACTTGACCTTGAAAGCACCTTTTTGCATTTTTACAATAACAATAAGGAAAAATACTCCCTGTTATATAGATATACCTATGTACCTACATACTTCCTTCTGCTTTTTCTTTTTAACTGATTGATGTGGACCCATTTCTCTTCTGACAGCTCTCCTTTGGGGATGCGGGTCCTGTAGGCGACAGGTGAAATTTAGTCTAAAATTTCAAAGGGACCACGTCAGGAGGGGTGGAATTTCCGCTCCTTAGTATGGTCCTTCTGAAAATTGTACAAGTAGACCCTGTCTCCTACTTGGTATTCTTTTTTTGTTTTTTTTAAGTCATAGTGGGTTTTCATCCCCTCTGCCGATTTCTCCAGATTCCGCTAAGTGTATGCAAAGCATGCTGAAGGTGTTTTCTTAAATTCTCAACATATTCATGTGTTGTGGAGGCGTTAATCAGTGTCTGCTCTTGTGTTCTGTAGAGCAGATGCTGGGGTAGCACCATTCTTCGTACAGTCATTTGCTCAAATGGAGACATTTTGGTCACTGAAGATGGTGTAGGTCTGATGGCCATCAGGACAACCGGTAATCCGATGTACCAACTAGGCCCAGAGTCTGCCATAAACCTCTTAAGAATGTTCACAATGGTTTTATTGTACCTCTGAACTCCCTCACTAGAGGATGGGTGGTATGCAATATGAAGTTTCCGTTTTACCCCAAGTATCTCCCACATCTTTGTCATCACTTCGCTGGTGAAGTGACTTCCTCTGCCGACTCAATCCTCTGGGGAAGGCAAAAACGCGAGAAGATGTGGTTGATCATCAGGGCAGCTGCTGTTTCTGCCTTGCAATTTGGGGCCGGGAGACATTCTACCCATTAGGTAAACAAGTATATTACTGTTAACATGTACTTGTTCCCCCTAGAGGGGCGAATCATGGGTCCGATGAAATCTACTTGTAAATCGGACCAAGGCAGTGACATCCCCCTCTTCTGGAGGGGAGTTCAATCTGGGAGTGAACTTGGCTGAAATTGGTCACACACAAGACACACCTTCAAATATTGGTCGAGGTCCTGCCCCATATGTAGCCAGTATGCAACCGCCTGCACGATTTCTAGAGTAATGCGAAACCTCCGGTGACGGCTGTGGCCGCGTCATGGTCGTGACTTAGAATCAGGATTCGGAATGAGGTAGGTACCACCCACTGGTCACATGCAGAGATGGATCTCCTTACCAACAAACCGCCTTGGATTCAGAACATTTTAGGACGCTTCATCAACACCCGGAGATCCTCTTTCCCAATGTAATTGGTTTCCGTCACAGGAAAGTTCATGGGATCCTCAATGTGTTGGTAAAATTTCCCAATAATTGGGTCCCCTTTTTGTGCTGTGATAAAATCAGCATCTGGGGTCTCTTTACTCCACTGGGCAGTTGAGAGTTCATTGTGAGCAAGTGTTTGGGACCTGTTGACAGTAGTGACCTGGATTTCCCCCAACAGGGACTTGATCTCAAGGAGATCCCCCTGGATGGCTCAGGTTTTGGCCAACTGATCAGCCAGGTCGTTTCCAGTTTTGTCTGGTCCCTCTATTCTGGAATGACCCTTAATCGTTTTCCAATAGATGGCCATCCCATTAGAGGTGACCAGATCATTAATATTTTGTATGAGTTTGCCATGCTTGAGTGGTTTATTATTTGCACACAGCATGCCTCTGGTTTTCCAATTGATCAGGTGCTCGACAAACCCGTTCCGGACAAAATCTGAATCAGTGATTATGACCAGTTTGTGGAGTCGGTGTTGCATGGCAGCAAGGATGGCCTGGTGAACTGCCATCAACTCTGCCAACCTGACTACTGCAGAGAATGATCTTGTACCCAGCGGAGGGCTTGGGGCATCATTCACCCAGGCATTCCCAACGCCAGCAACCAGTTCCTTTTCCCTGTTGTTGTCAACATGGTAGGAGCACCCGTCCACATAAACTGTGGCATCCCCGTACATGTGTCCTCTTCATAGACCTTGTGCGGGGAATTCAGGTATGCCTCCATGTTGTCTTGGATTTTGAGACTTTTGTCCTTGAGACAGTTTTCTCTGGCACAATCATGCAAGTCAGCCAAACCTTGTGCGAGGGGACTCCTCTTGTTTTGGCCGTATCTGACCTCCACGGGAAAGCGTTGCATGGACAGAATCCGGTAAGTAATTCTGGAATTACTTATATTTCCTGCTTGTATTCTGTCACTTTGGAGGTATTGCAAAGGCTGGTGCGGAGTCTACACAATGATGTGCTCCCCCTGGATGAACAGGCGGTAATTTTTCAATGCCCACACCGTTGCCAGGAGTGCCTTCTCACAATCGTTGAATTGTTCCTCCTTTCCTCCACAGAAGATAACTCTTACTTGCATAGGAGATGACTTTATTTACCTTGTCATGCTTTTGATATAATACTGCTGTTAAGCATGTATTCGAGAACTCTGTCTCCAGGAACAGCTCCTTGATTTTGACAGGGTAAGCTAGACAAGGTGCTTGTGAGAGGCTTATTTTGAGTTGTTTCGCTGCCTTGGCTTGTTCTGGAACCCACTCCCACTTGACCCCCCCTTTTACAGATGTACCAGGGACCTTGTGACCTCTGCGCAATCCTCAATGAACTTCCTACTTTAATTAGTCAGTCCAAGACAGCTCCTTAGTTCACACAGAGCTGTGGGGTCTTTCAGTTTTAGTAGTGTTTCCACTTTCTTTGCCTGGGGACAGAGACACTCCGGGGTGATTTCATGTCCCAAAAAGTTTACACAGGTCCTACACCACTGTGCCTTCTGGAAGGACAGTTTTTCCCCGGCAACTTTCAACTGGGTATGAACATAGCGTATTTCCGCTATGGGTTCCTCCACATTTGAACTTTTAATCAGGACATCATCCACAAAGGCCAGGTTACCCCTTTCACCCATGCTGGGAATGGCCTTATGTAGGAAGATGTTGAATTCATTGCCAGAGTTTATGTATCACAAGTGAGTCCGGGTCCATGTGTACTGCTGCCCCCCAAAGGTGAAGGCCAGCTTGTACTGGTCCTCCCTACTGACAGGTACTGCCCAGTATCAATTGGTCAAGTCAATGGCGGTGTAAACCTTTGACCCCTGGATCAGGGCCACTTCTTGGTCAATGTAGGGAAGAGGCCATCGGGACGCATGGACCCATTTGTTCAGCTCCCTAAGGTCTGCGCAAAGTCTTCATTGGCCATTTGGTTTTAAAATCCACACTTTATTAAAGGTACTGTGGACTGGACTAATTATCCCACGGGACTGTAGGTTTTTTATAATTTTTGTAAGGGACACCATAGACACGAGAGGCAAGTGATATTGCTTCACCAATACAGGAGTCATTCCAGGGTCTGTAGAAATTGAGGTAGATTGTATCTCTGTGCGACCACAGTCGTACAAGTCCACAGCAAAGATATCTTGAAAATCTAAAAACACCTGTTTCAACTTTTACTTTTGTTCCTCTATCTCACAGCCATCAGCGAGGTTGACCCGTTCTTCAACCATCTGTCTGAAGCCTGGGAAGACCTCGGGTTACGTGATCTCAGCGGCCTCCTCCAGCTGTGTGGAGAGATCTCTGGTGAGGGTGTTGACCTGGACAGAGGGTTTCAGGTAGGAGAGGCAGTCATTGTGGAACTGGAATATCACCTCATTCTTCCTGATTTCATAGGTCACCTCTCCCCCCCCCCCTGCCGTAAGGAGGGCAGGAAGAGTACACCAGGAAATTCCCCCCTTGCCCTTGCTCCTTTTTGGCGGCATACCATTGTCACAGTCATAGTAGTCATTGGGGATTTGTCCTATAATTTCATTTCCTAAGTCCATGGAAAAATGCTGGTCATCAACCGCCATTCCAATAATGGTGCCTGCGCCCAGAGTGGTACTCCTAGGGTTGCTGTTATCCACCAATATTGGAATGGTGTTGTGTTCTAAGTTCACTAATGGTGTTGGGTTTATCCCCAACCCCTGCTGTTGGAGATGGTGATTCAGGTGTACATAAGTGTCTGGGTTTTGGAGTTTCTGTCCTCTTTTCAGTTTTAAGGAAAGTGGAAATTATTGGGTCCGTCCTGGGATGGTGACCTCCTCTCCAATTTGAACTTCCACTGCATACGGCAGCAATTGAGCTGACCGAAATGCTTTTTCAGAATTATCAAAGCCCATAGGGTTGCCCCCCAGTTGGAACCAGGCCTTGTAATTTATAAGGTCCAAATTAATTGCGAACCGATTGAGAATGTCACTGCCTAAACAAAATGCAGCAGGGACATCTCGCACGAACCAACAATTATGCTCTATGCTTTTATCACCTATTTAAATTTTTAGCATACACATGCTAGGCAGGAGATGTTTGGAATGGGGAGTTTCCAGGCCCATTTCCCACTTATCAATCAATTTAAATGTGGGAATGGTTGGATCTTTTGGTAGTTTCCTGGACAACGATTCGCTAATGCTTTTTCCATTATTCAGGCACACTCTGACAAGAATAGGTTCCCTCCCCTCATTTAAGTGAATAGGGAGGAACAGCTGCTCACCCATTTTCTGAATATCAGCCAGGCTTTGAGCTGTTTTTTTTAATCACTTTTGACTACGGGACTTCGATTTTCAGATTGGGGATCGCTATAAAATTGTAAGATATTTCCTTCCAGTTTGTAAGGTTGATTTTCAGGAATGGAGAGGAGTTCCCATCACCAGTTGTTTGTCCTAAAGCAATTATAGTAATGTCAGTTATTTGATTGTTTTGAAAATGGAACTCAATTTTGTCAGATGTATGCTCAACCATGTGGCGCGTGCCATTTAAACTTACATAGTTGATGCTTTGTTTTAATGTTATTGCCCGGTTAGTCTGAGTTCAGAGGACCTTGTTCACACAGTCTATCAGGGGAGACAACCTCCCAAGGAGGTGATTTCCTTATAGACGGGGGTTCCCTCTGAAGTCACGACTATTACTGGGTGCTTCACCTTACGTTGCCCAATTTTAATTTCCAGATCCGCAGTCCCCTTGACGGGAATTTCATTCCTGTCAAAGCTCTGAAGTTGTCCAGAAAGACGGGAGAGAGGGATCTGGTGTCTCTCCCCCTTCCTGAATTTAGCTGCTCAAAGACCCTTTTGGACAGAAGAGTGGCTTGGAACCCATTGTCTACCAGTGCTAAAATTTCACATTGCCCTTGCACTCGGACGGGGGCATAGAACCTACCTTCTTTCTCCTCTAAGGGGTAAAATAAATGGGCATTTTGGGCAAGCTGGGTGGTTAGTTTCTTTATTTTGGATTCCGACACTGTGGGGCTTTGGACAGTATTCTATGTCGGAGTTCAGGAATCTGTAAAGAAAATTTGGCATCCAGAAATAGATGGGATTTTGGAATCCCCTTTCTCCCTTAGCTCTGTGCTATCCCCCTTTCCCTGGAGACAGTCACTAGCACTGGTTTGTGGGGGGGATCCCTCAGTGATCGTTATGTTCCCTGGAGGACAATTCTGGGGTTCAGGGATGGGTGATTCTGATTCAGTCCCCACACCTACCCAGCTTGGATTATGGTATTTTGAGACCCATTTTTCTTTGGGAGGAATTCTCCCATCCCTGAAGGAGAAGTCTTTCTTCCCAGAATCCTCCAATGATTCTTCCCCTTCAAATTGGAGGATGCCGACTTCTTCCACAAAAAAATGGGTCTTTTTAGTCTCATTGTTTCTCCTACCCACCCTCTGTTTCCTGGGTTTCAGATTTTCGGGGACAGGAGATTTATGTTCCGGGATGTCTAGGGGCTTTTAACAGGTGAGGAAGGAAGCTTCCTCTGGGGCTTTGCATCCCCCTTCCTCCCGTGCCTCCTCCTCTGGAGCCGGTTGGTTATCAGGGTTCGCTCCCCATCATTGTTCCGGGGTGCCAGACCCTTGGTTGGAGTTTTTCTGAGCCGCCATGTTCATCTGAGGGGCCAGCTGATCCCTTAAATGCGACTCAGATCTTGAGTTAGGTTCTGGACCTGGTGCTCTAGTTGGGACACCCGCTCCGGCTGGTATGGGGATCTTGAATCAACTCTGGGTGACTCTTAGGAAGGGAAACTATCCCTTCTCCAGGAGTAACCTTGGTACGCGGGATTTCCCTGTTAGCCCTCCACCCTCGCCTCTCCTCTCCCAGATTTGGTGGGACTCCTGAAAGCTGGGAGAGTAAGAGGGTTGTCCTGGATGTTGGGGTTTTGGGGGTACCTGGGGAAAAAACTTAAACCAGAATTTGGGAGATTACTGCCCTCCTCAGGGTAGTTAGGAGGGAAGTTTATTATAATATTTGGCATTCTTGTGGTACAAGGTCATAAAACTCCTAATAGCTTTAATCTGTTTAATGGGGTCTTTCACCAGAGCCCTCTTTTGTTTATTAGCCTTCTTTTGCCACTGCACCTGAGTCGGTTCACCCTCAAACTCAGAGCTGCTGCTATTTGAGGTCCCCTTGTTATCCTCTAGGTGCTCCCTAATTTTTTGAGTTTGTGAGGTTCTCCCAGAATGATGGGGCTTGTCTCATCTCCTCTGTTGTGGCTTGGGCTCTCTGTGTCACTCCCCCTGGACTCCCTCTTTCGCACAGAAGAGTAGTCTTCTGATTCGTCCCTGCTTCCAGGGTTGGTGGAGAAACCCCCCACTTCCCTGATTGGGTGGAGGTTTTTAGAATACTCTTTTGGGGCCTCAATTCAGACTCCCTTTACTCTGCAAAGCAAATGAAGTGCTTCTTTTGTAGGTGATGTTTCTGCTCTAGCTCCCACATTTTCTCCTCATAGGAGCTTTCCCGATCAGATCCACCAGCCATGACATTTTTTAATCTGAACAGGGACGTACACCTATCAGTCTCTGATGGACGCTGACCTGCCAGCTCAATCATGGTAGGCCTATTTAAGTCTGGCTGCCTCATGGTTTCTGGTTCATGTGAATCTGCAGACATGAAGTCAGCAGTGCCTTGTGCATACATGGTGGTAAATGAGTTTGAGGCCCTTGGTACAGAGTGTATCACACTGTGATCAGGGGATGCCCTGTCACTCTCTACCTGTTTGGGGTCCCTCAAGTTTTGATGCAACCTAGCACACTCTTTCTCTAACTTCCCAAGTTTCACCTTATCAGCCCCTACCTCTTGATAGTATAGTAGGCAAAGGCCTGAGCCTTTGCTCTGCTATTAGGGATTGACCTGCCTCTATTACCTTCCCTCAGGCTGCTCTCTGGCTCTCGAGTCCCCTGTTCTCATCACAGAGGGCCTCATGTGTTTTCTGGGCCTCTTGTATTGCTTGGGAACACTCAGACCATTTTTTTTGCAGAGGATGAACATCCTGTCTTTGAACATTGTTGGCTTGGGTGGTCTCTTCTAGATGACCTTCTACTTGTCTTGTGTGCCACATGAAGTTTTCATATTCTACTTTTAGTTCATTCAGTTCCTGAAGGACTGACTCTTTTTTTTTGTAAGTCGGTTTTTAATTTGCACACTTCTTGGTGTAGGGCATCTTTTTCCTGATACAGGGTGCCAACCTGTTTAGTCATTTCATCTCTTTGTTGTTTTATGGTGCCTCATTTCTGGTGTTCCTGGTCAAATTATTTTTGGGAATGGAGTTCCTTAATGCTTAACTTATTACTCTCCTCTTCCAATTTCTCAGTCTGATTTTGTAAAGTGGTTATCTGACCTGAGCAGACTGTATTATATTGTATTTGTTGGTTCAATCAGAGAGTCAACCTTTCTTGGAACTCTTTTTTTAGTGTCGCTAATTGGGCCTCATGTTCTGAATTGGTTTGTTGTTTTGCTGTCAACTCTTCTTTTAACTGTTTGATGAGCTTTCCTAATTCTACCTCCGAATTTTGGCTCGCTAGCAATTTTCCTTCTACCTGTTTTAATTCACTCTGGGTTTGATTTAAGAGGCCAGACTGGTTTAGTGCAAAGGTTATGCTTTCTTGGTATTTTTCCTCCATAACTACCATGTGGAGGTATATGTAGGCAGTGAGTCAGACCATTTTAAGCTGCTCCTTTTTAATATTCTGAGTCATGCAAAACTCAGTCAATGCTTGATGTAACAGGCCACTGTCCTGCCGCAAATCCATGTTTGTGGAGGTGACCTGTTGCAGCATGTTGGATAGCTAGGCTCCCTGCTCCTGTTCTGCCCATTCCCCTCTAATGAATAGTTTGGACAGAAGGTGCTGTCTAGCCATGTTAATCTCAACGGTGCTCATTATGAAAAGTGTTCTTCCTTTATTTAATTATCTATGCAAGAACAAATCTCTACTCTGCTTTTGTCTAGTTTAGGGTTAAGTTTACTTTATTTTTAAACACAGGCCTGATACATAGGGTATAAGTTTTGGGATGGCGCTTTTACAGTGTAAGACAGTTTTCTAGCCACTGAAAAAATCACTACCTTTGCTGAGTTAGCCTGCTGTGTTAAGCTGTCACGGATGGGAACACTTATTTCAATCACTGCACAAGCCCCCAATGTGTAGTACATTTTATGACACAGCACACTCCAGCCAGGGACTTCTTCCACTGACACTGAAGGTGGCGCACAATAAAACATGCCCTTTTATTTGTATTTGAACCCTGGGTTCATTCTTGAGAAGACACCCAACCCATCTCACACCATCCTTAACACAACACATACCCAGTGTCGCAATGGACCATGAACCAGGCCGGTGTGTACAAATGAAAGATTTATTTATTTTTGGAATTCAAATGAAAAATCAGAGCAAAACAAAATGTAGGGTAGAAGCCACCACCGTGGGGCAATACAAATGCAAAACCTTATAACACAGTTAATTCAACTTCAAACACAATATACATACACCTTTAAGAGAAATGGAAACAAAATCACTTTTCTTCACAATCACAGATGGGACATATGTTATGCACTCCTCCTGCAACACTTCCCCCAAACACCTTTTGACTAAATTCTGTGTCGATGGAAAGCAGTGTCAAGGAGTCAGAAAGAAGAGGGAAAAATGAAAACCCTCAAAATTAGCAAAATGGCATACTCAGATTTTACTGGTTGTTTATAGATCAGCTTACACTTGCAATAGGATAGCTAGGACAGAAATTTGTGTGGCTGCACTAAAGTGACAAGGGAGCTTCCAGGCTACTGGCCAGGGTACTAAAGCAACGTGAACACAGATGAGATTTTAGGAGGGAAATAATGCAGTGGAAATCACACGCGGCAGAATTGCAATTTCTTATTTCACACAGTCTTTAAACTGGCAAAGAGCTAAGAAAATGGGCTTAGCAGTCAAAATCGGAAATCGGTTTTTGGGATAAGGAATAAAGATGCAGAGCAGATAGGATACTGAGGGGAAGGGATGAATCTTTATAGGATGATAGTATGGGGTTTTCTATTGAAAATGCAAATAATTTTTTTAAAGAAAAGCAAAATACACTGACAAATTCGGTTTTGGTTGCACAATGACAGGTTCTACTGATGCTAAATTTTAATGACTATATTCTTAAGGACAGACACTGCGCACAAGGGGTTTAATTTCAAATTTCAACCAGCTTGCACTATGTACCTCCTTATAAGGGAATTAATTAATTATTCTAAAAAATGGTACTAAGGACTTACACAGATAACCGAAATAATTATAAAAGAAATATGCTAACAGATATGGACTAACACAGATTCTTCTAAGTAAGGGGTAAACAGAGTATACCGGCAACTTGGGAAATGACTAGTGTTTTTATGGGATTTTAATAGGATGCAAGGTAAAATAGCACGATATGCAGTATTTGGGTACTGGGTGATGTGATACTTACAAGGTACACTTCAGTTTGGTAATTTGGACAGTTAGCAGGGTTTCTGGACAGTGGGGACAAGGAGCTGGTCACTGGGCAGCGGGGTCAAAAGATCTGGTTATTGGGTCAGCTGGGCTGTCCGAAATGGGATCAGCTGAGCAAGGTCTGCTCACTGTGGACAGCGGGATGGGTCAGCTGGGCACAGAATCTGGTTACTGGATACTCCTAAAGGGGATCAGCTGCCTCTCCTCTTTTCTCCCTGGATTATTGGGTATGCCTGGATCTGGATGGGTGGTTCTGCCTGGATCTAGATGGTCCTGCCTGGATGGACTCAGCTGCCCCTGGATTTGGTTTTGGAATCTGGGAATCTTGAATGTTGAATATCCCTTGTGTCTCTCTGTCTCCTGCTTATACATCCAGAGTGACCTCATAGAATTTTACAATATGGGGGGCAGTACCCAGGAATTAGTCCTATCCTAGGGTAGGCCAGCCTATCGGTTCTCCGGCCTCTCTCTGGGCTGATTGGTCCTGGGGAAATGACTTAATTTGACGTGTTTGCATTTTATGACTCCCTTTGTCTCATAAGACTATTGTTTTACAAAAATGAGTTATTGGACAAAACCTCACATTAACACTAGTCACCATCATAAAGAGCATATCCCATATTTCACAAGGAATTGGCCAGTTTGAACACCAATTCTGTGTGATGTTACACCGCCCTTTGACACAATTTCGCCATTCTACAATTCTGCAAATGGCTACACATATGCATACTAGTATTTGGCATATTTCCCCCAAGTTCCATGTCTGTGCCATTTACGATTCACACCGAAATAAAAAAATGTCTGTCATTTGTGTTCACCATGGGCTAAAAAGGTGCACATAGTCACTCTATGTGTGGCTAAAAATCACATGATAACTCATAATATCACATTGCTGCTTATTCAGGGTATTGAGAGAAATGTCTTAATGTAAAAAGTTCTTTAAAGTCCATGGAAGGCATTTGTCACTGTGTGGGCAGTCCTTCAAATCCCCACAGCCAATTTGCCTCCTCTGTGTCAGTCTGAACAAAAGGGGTTCCATGTCGCCCTTTGAAACCAGGCAGTTGTGGCTGGGGAGTGGTGTCAGAGGAAATCACACCTCTTGGTGAAAATGCTAGTTCCCCTTAGGTCCATTTTGCTCTGCTGTAGAAATGCCAGCTAGTCTGATGAGCGTGTACTTCCACACTTTTATATGCCCATGGGGGCAGGTCCACTTGGGAAGGTAATTCTGTTCCCATGGGTGGCAGGACAGATTTGGAGTAATTACCTGAGCTAAACCTGTTCCGTTGGTTTCCCAAGTTTTTTTCTTTCTTTCAACAGAAACCAAGTATTTTTGTGACTAAATATCATGGACATTTTAGAGCAAACCCCCATATTCAATCACATTTCTGTGCAAGCACAGGGCATCATTGAACATTTTACTTTCAAAAGGCATTATCCTACTTTGCAAAATCACCATTTTACATGTGGGTTAATTTTTCCTTTATGTCGCTTTCAGAAATGCGGTTTCTGCCACACATAGTTTCACTTCAATTAGCCTTTTGGGGGGACTTTTACAGATACAGTCAGTTTCTCGACACATAAAGATATACTGTCCATCATCTCTTTGAAATTGACATGAGCAAAGAAACACTGCGTTATTTCTTTCATTTACTGCAGTTTGTGCGCAATAATTCATAGCAAAAGAAAACACAAGCTGTGGTTAAGTGGAAATCCAAATTCTTTGCCTTTAAAATATTTTCCAGTACATCAGCTGTCTGGAAATGTATTGCCTCACTTCTTGGTACTCAGCAGAAGTAAAGCATGTCAGGGTGGGTTTTCATGAAGAGCTCAACTTTGTGATGTTTTAAAATGAAATCAAGAGCAAATTGCAAAGCCGTCTTGAATGTCATGTGTGCAGCTTCATTATTCAGAAAACAGAACAGCAAATGTGGTGCCGTTCTGCATGTAGGTAATTTCCAGATGATTTAAATGGAGATAAAACAATGCAGAGCGCTTCTTTTGGTGGCATTCTTGTGATCAGTGCTCACCACACATGTGCACCATGGAAAGAAAAGTGCAGCCGTTTTTCCCCAATATTTCCATGCGGTTTTTGTTTGAAGGGTATTTCTGCAAGGGCCTTAATGTACCACACATGTGTAAGAACACTCCTCATGCTGGCCCTACCCTAAATGGCAGTAAAACAATCCATTCCACAGTAAGAACAGATATCCAGACTGACTGGAACAATGCAGGCCAGTCTAGTCATGTAATATCACTTATCATGTTTTCTTATCATTGATGCCCAATAAAAAAAGAAAGAGTATATACAGGCTGGCTTCACTAATGTAGGCCAGTCTAGCCACTAATAACATATAATGTGTGCTTTTCCCCTTCAATCCCAGTACAAAAGGTCATGCTACAATTATACAATATATTCAAACTGACTGCATCAACGTAGGCCAGTGAAAAATGTGATGCTACAGTAAGAATACTTATTCAGACTGACTGCACCAATGCAGACCAGGCTAGCCATGTAATATAATGTATCATGTTTGCTTTACCATTGATGTCCAGTATAAATGAATTGCTATGGTAGGCAAATATAAGCAGACTTGCTGCTCTAAAGAAGATCAGTCTAGCCACATAATAACACGTATCATGTTTGATTTACCATTGATGCCCAGTTAACAATGGCATGCACAGTAAGGAAATATTTCTGGGCTGGCTGCATCAATGTAGGCCAGTGCACCCACATAAAAACACTTACAATGTTTGCTTTACCATTGATGCCCAGTGAAAAATGCCATTCCACTGCAAGAAAATATAACCAGACTGGCCACACAATTATAGGCCAGTCTAGCCACATAATATCACTCTTTATCACCTTGATGCTCAGTAAAAATGTCATGACAAAATCAGAAAATATTTCAGACTGCCTGCCACTGCACAAGTCGATCAACCCCACCACCCCAGATCAGAGGCCAACTTCCTTATCTGGCACATGTGCATGCTACTTCATTTAATTCACTCTTTCGTTCACCCTACGTGCAGCCATTTAGCATTTGTTTGCTCTCTTTCTTCCAAACACTCCTTTTTTCCACACACCTATACAACATACTCTTCCATTCATCTGTGCACTCACATATATACATACCATTCCCACTGCACTCTACACAGACCCACCTTTCACACATGCAAGCATACATACACATCCCCTGCATACATACAATCTTACATACATACCTAGAAATATAAATAGATTCTTAGCTGTTCTCCTTCCCTAAGCTCCACATCGCCACATAGCCCCTGATGGCCAGTTCTGCTTCTCATGTCAATAATGTAGAGGCACACGCTGAGTACTCTGTTTGCACACAGATGATAAGTGGTGGTATAACTTTCTACAAGTTGCTGCCTTCTCAACAGTGTGGACTATGCTTTTTGCATGGCTCCATGTACATACATTCAAGAATAAAGTGAATAGTGGGAGTCGTTCCCCTGTCAAGGGGTGGAATGTACAAGGCAAAGATGTATATTTAGATATCATTTATAGACTTCCATTGGATACCATTGCGAGTGGAATCTAAATAAAACATTTTTGAAATTAAAATATAATTTTTTTATCTAAAATGAGGGGGCAGGGCAGTGCCATTTTGTCCTATTGCAGTATCTGCCAAGGCAAATAAGAGTGATGGTGTAAAATATGATGATTCAGAAATGTACAACTTTATTAAAAGGGGCTGAACATATGGAGAAGATATTTTGGATGGATTCACAAGGTATATTAAAGGATTGTAAACATGGGATCATGGAGGGCATACACAACCAAAGGAGCAGCTTTTGTAGACATTGGGTTTCATTATTAGTTTGATTTCTGTCAAACTCAGTTACTGATACTATCACTTGGTCCTGTGAAATTTTTGCCGGATTATGTATAGCTATCAAACAAGGCAAGAGGGTCCCCCGTGTATTACACATATTACTATTGTTCACATTTGATGTATGTTTCAAAAATCAATTCTATTAAAATATTTTCATGAGCATTACAATGTTTAGTCATTTCCTACAAAAGTATTTCATATCATTGCAGTGCATTTAGACAGAAAAAAACATTTAAAAAGTTAATTATGTATATAGGCAGTGAAATGGGGTAAAAGAAAAAAAAATGTATTTGGTATTTTTGGATTCGCAGTGTTTTTTTTGTTGATAATTTCACATAGATACTTTTTTTTCAACATGTTGGCTGATACGCCATATAAGCATATGCCTTAGCAAGTGGGGATGTTTCAAAGGGTTTCATGAAAATGTAGATATCTAACCAAACAAACACAGTGAAGACCATAAGAGCGTGCACACAATCAGAAACCAGGATCAACCATCATCAATGTGGATGCAGAGAACCCTTTTGATACAGCGTGGTGAAACATATGGTAGGCTACACTAAGGAAATTCAATATTCCAGATGACCTGACCAACATCTTGAAAATGTTCTATGAAACTCCGAAAGCAAGGTGTGCGGTGGATGAACTGATTTCCAATTTACTTCAGAATTCAAGAGGGACATAAAAGGGAAATTAACACTCATTGGTATTCTTTTACTGATTGCATGATCCTTAGACTGAGCCCATTAGAGCTCAGGACAGAATGTTGGTGTTTCCTATGGAGGATGTTGAAATAATGTATTAATTTATGTGGACAATGTCATATTTCTTATTCAGAATCTTTAGCAGGGGTACAAATATGTATTGGAATTGTAGAAAGGTACGTTTCCTGATATAAAATTAATCTAAGTGAAGTGAACATTTTAGCAGGAATAATGGAACTGAAGTCTATCCTCTAATATGCACAACTGGTGTTATGGACAAATTGTGCAATGGAGCGATCCTCATAAAAACAAGAAAACCAGACTGAGAGTATAAACTAGGAATGTAACTAAAGAAATTTGATACAAATTTGACAAAAATTATATTAAGCATTAGTCAAAGCAGGTAAAATGTAGCGTACGTTAGAGAGTATAGCACTGGCAAAAATGATGAAATGATGGTTATATCCTTTGCATTTGTGCTTCATTTCCTGCCATGTTGGATAACATGCAATAATCTTACAAAATGACAGTGAGTTACAACTTCTTTGTTGTCATATTTGAAAATATGGTAGAATTCTGTTTTGTAAGTTAGAAAGTACAAACATGGTTGCCATCACCTAAGAGGATTAGAACATTTTATTAGCGTCTCCTACAAAGATTCATTATCATTCTTTGCAAAATATGAGTCCCGTGAAAATTAAGAAGGTTGATTCGTCTGAGGTTATCAATCTTCAATATATGGAACTTGCAATAAATTGCTAGAAAATGTGGCTGGAGAATGTAAAAAGATACAATGGAGGCACTACAGTGTATTTGTACTCTATAGTGGACATGCTATCTCAAGATTAACTAGGCCAGGAAGCTTCCTGCAAGGATTTCATCTGTTTCGTCGCCTCAGATGTAAGAAAGTGTTAATGACAAAATTGAGGCACAATGAGGGGCGTCCTTTTTGAATCTGTAGGAGAATATTTGGAATGGCACAATAATTGAGAGGAATGTATTAAACATTAGTACCCGGCACGCTCATTTGTTCCTGGCGGGGGCGTGGCAGCCCCTTAGCCAATGAGGAGGCTCGAAATGGGGCAATCCCCGCTCCGAGCCTACCCAAGGCTGGATGCTGCCTTCGTCCCCCGCAGGGGACTCAGGAAAGTTTTTTTTCCCTCCACCGCCCTCCCCTGCAAACTATCCCCTAAACACCCTCCCAACCCCACTTACCTTCTTTTTTCTTTTTCTTGGGCGCAAACGCGCTGGGAACACTTGTGTTCCCAGCGCGTCCGTTCTGGATGGCCGCCATGGAAAGGGAAAACAGACTACATGTTCCCTTTCCTGGCAGCCATTCTATTTGACATTTTTTTTCTGTTTCGAAACGCGGTAGCATGAATCAGCCCGAGTCTCTTGAGGCTCTGACCTGAGGATTCCGGCTGTACATGATGCTGGCTGCATTTGTCTCTGTGTGCGCCTGCATTCTCATCTCTTAAATTGGCTATGGAACTTGCAGAGTTAAACTATTTGGTTACAAAAATATTGAAATGTTGCTTGGATTTTCACTTAGCCAGTTCGATATCCATTAAAAGAAGGCTTAATGGTGTAACCGACAAGCAGCCGAACAGCAATCTTTTGATGCAGATGGTGAGCACACAGACATTGAAACAACCTCACAGGGTGACTTGTTGAAAAGCGCATTATAATAATAGCACATGCTTGACCCTTGAGCTCAGGATTACATTACATACATGGATTAATTCAGCATTATAAATGTGGGGAAGCATGACAGAAAAAAAGTTATTTGTTGATCTGAGTTGAATTGAACAGGTATCTTAACAATCTGCACCACTCGAGTGCTAGCAACTTAACGCAAGATTCTGTCAAATATACCGTCAAATGATTTTGAAGAGGGTGCAGAGCCCTTCTGCCCATACCGATGAGCTGACCTGACCTGGGCATCAAAAGCACCAACATAAGGCAAGTGAAAGTTCCCCTACACATGTCATGCAATTTCACCTTGTCCTGTCCTATTGTATGCCACTTGTTGCAGACTTCCTGTACTGCTTTGATTCTTCTGGTCATTACCACGAGGCAAACGAGGAAACGTTTGAGCCAGTTTCAGAGAAGCAGAACATAACATTTCCTGCCGCTGCCTTTCTCCAACTGAAGATGTCTCCCATCTTTGTGGCGTTCTTAATCCATCTTCCCACGTGAGACAGTTGAACGCTGCAGATGGGAAAGAACATGTTCGTAAAAACAACACATTCCTGTGTGCAGATTTTATTGGGTGAATTCTGACAGCTATGTTCCCTGAAACAAATGTAAAAAGATGGGCGAGCTGCAACTTTAGAGCAAGTTTAAACCAATGTAATGAATACATGCACACACAGAAAACAGAAGTGTGCACACCGCAGCAAATACACGTTACTGAAGCTTTTCCTCTACATACCCACGTGTTTTCACACGATGATGAAAAACAGATGTCCCTGACTCCGGCAGTAAGCCTAGCGTGTTAGCTGTGCAACATCACAATCAACATTATCGATCTTCGATTGTTTAAATTCACACCCCACTACAGTGGACACCAACATCCTTTACAAAATGTGCAGTGCGCATTCAGTGCCAGAGCCAGCAAAAAAACCAATGTTGAACACCTGGGAACATCTGAAAATGATACCTGTTTAATGCCCCATGAACAAGGTCCATTGTTTAGCTGTGAAAAAGTGTATACTAGAACTTTTAGCGCCAATTGACTTTTTTGCTAATGTTATTAATCCTAGATGTATGAACGGCTGAGCCAACATTCAGACTGGTGATCTCCAAGACAAGATCTCGGGGTGTGAGGAGGGCAGCATCTCTGTCCTCCTCTGAGTACCCCACTTTCCCCGTGTCTTCTGTCTCTTTTCTCCCCAACTCCTGTGTCTCTATGTCTCCTTTCTGGTCAATAGGAAGTGGGTTAAAGGGTACTGCAGGCCGTTATAGAAGATTCTTAGTGGCACAAGGGAGGTAAACCTTAACATGCCAGTTAGTTTCTTTGGTAGGACCTGGGACGCTCCTGGATCCTGGATTGACGGTCATATTTCAGGATCACCCCATCTGGCCACCAGTGACAGTTGACCACATTTTCCTCTACTGTCCGTAAACCAACTCCAGTGAATGCAATGCAATGTACCACCATCAAATGTGGTCAGTCGGTCGTGGCCAGAGAGGATAGGCACAGCAGTTTGTACATAACTCAGTCCTCCAAAGTTGTCAGACTGAAGTCAGCCGGACCTCCCTTTTATAGAGCTGGGTCTAAATGAAGATTATTGGGCTTTCTCTAATCAGAGATGGATTGCATCCATACTAACTTGTGATAACACTATGTGCCATTTCTCAGAATTTACACTGGGATTAAACAATAAACACGTAGAGCTATTTTACCAGCTCTTTTAGAGTAGACTAACGATTTTCATATAAGTCATTGTAGAGGTGGAGCCAAGTACCCCCACCCAAAGCTCCTCCCCCATGCTGCCTATGTGTTGGGAGCCAGAGTGCGAGACACGTGCAGTACCAGCGAAAGTACTGATATCAAAGAGAATCTTGGAAGTAAGGTTCTCTTTGAGTAAGCCATACATGCATTCCTGACAATATGATGGCCATTTGAATGAAATCCCAGAGGAAGTGTGAAAACCGAGCAAAAGAGAAGATTGGTGACATCATGAAGAGCAGAGCTGACGCACCCAGAAGAGATGCAGAGACGAAAGAACATAAATATTCTATAGGCTCTAAAGAGGAGGTGTCAAAGATGAGCAGCATTTGAGGCTCGAGATGAAGATGTTCATGTTACAGAAATAACGAAGAAGATGTCAAGTCATTTTACAATTGTACAGATGGAGTAACGCAAGCAGACAAAGTATTCTTAAAGGTTGGCTATGTAGTGAATAGATTGCAGCAATGCGCCAACGTCTATGCATAGGAAATGTATGGACTATGAATGATTCCACAACGTACTTTAGCAGAGCTGGATCCCGTAAGCAGGAAGGCTTTTTCAGTGTGTCACAGTTAGAAATTGAAAACTGAACCATGCAGGAGTATCAAAGAAAGTCTTGGTTGGCCCAAGTCCAGGAGGTCGAGGCCACGTGGGCCTGAACATCCGAGCAGTGGATACAGAACGTGTGAAAAGAACAAAACTTCTGTCTTAAGTGAGGAGAGAGAACATCAAAGACGTCAGAGGTTTAACATTTAATAGTATTTTAAATGCAGAAGACTCCAAAACATGGTCTGCAGTCACGTGGTCAGATGAAAATAGACATTGGGATGAGCTGTATCGAAAGCGAGAAGACAGAGTATGCCTATACTCCCTCTTATTATCCAGCACACAGAACATTTCCAAGGCCAAGCTCAAAGCCTTAATTAACTAGCAGGCTGCAAGAGTGATGATAGATGGCAGGCTAATTGGGGGTAAGCTATGGTTATGACCAGCCCACCAGCACCTGGGTGCCAGCCTGCATGCTACTTACGTAGGTGGAATATTACAGAGTGGTATGAGGGTGCCAACCTATTATAGAGGACCATGTAATAGAGAGCCCTATAGTTTGTCTAACCAATGGGACATTGTGTATTTGATGACGTTTGTTGAAACCTGCACTAGAGGAGGGCTTAGTTGCCCCACCCGATGTTACAAACCCAATCACCTTCCCTGACAAGTATGGAAGGTATACCTAGATGTTCCCTGTAAGCCTGTCACCTTCCCAAGTAGGTTTTTGTTGCTTGCAATGTAGGTTGACGTCAATGATGATGAGATTTTACTATAAATGTTGGGTTTTCTATGAAATGCATTGAGTGTGAAGATCAAGCAAGTTCGTTGATGTTCGTTGTACTCCCCGTTTTAGATAATTGATATTGAAACAGATGCACTTTGCCAACTTCCTTAGTCAGTTTGATTATTGATCTTTAAGTATATTTTGCATCTCCATCCATCTCAAAGTATTGCTACCTCGTCTTAAAGGGCTGGGTTGGACACCCCAGTTCAACATCAAAAATACATTTGGTTCTGACAGCAAATAGAGGAAAACTGTTAATTGGGGGACCCACCCAGCAGAGTTTGGGTGCAGCTGTAACTGAACGACGCGTCATTAATCAGGGTTTTTAAACATATCTACCAGTGACCAAGTCTGCAGCTCTAAATGCCAATACATTACAGGCTATTACTGATCTTGAAACTCAAGGGAGGCCATTGGAGATGGTAGAGCCTGAGAATCATGTGTCTGAAGAAAGAGGCAAGTCTTATCATGCAGCCGGGAGGCCATTGCAGATGGATGAGCCTGGGAATCATGTGATTGAAGCAAGAGGCAAGTTTGATCATGCCGCCGGGAGGCCATGGCAGATGGATGAGCCTGGGAATCATGTGACTGAAGGAAGCGGCAAGTCTCATCATGCAGCCGGGAGGCCTTTGCAGATGGATGAGCCTGGGAATCATGTGTCTGAAGCAAGAGGCAAGTCTCATCATGCAGCCGGGAGGCCATTGCAGATGGATGAGCCTGGGAATCATGTGACTGAAGCAAGAGGCAAGTCTCATCATGCAGCCGGGAGGCCATGGAAGATGGATGAGCCTGGGAATCATATGACTGAAGCAAGAAGCAAGTCTTATCATGCAGCCGGGAGGCCGTTGCAGGTGGATGAGCCTGGGAAGCATGTGCCTGAAGCAAGCGGCAAGTTTCATCATGCAGCCGGGAGGCCGTTGCAGATGGATGAGCCTGGGAATCATGTGACTGAAGCAAGAGGCAAGTCTCATCATGCAGCTGGGAGGCCATGGAAGATGGATGAGCCTGGGAATCATGTGACTGAAGCAAGCAGCAAGTCTCATCATGCAGCACGGAGGCCGTTGCAGATGGATGAGCCTGGGAATCATGTGACTGAAGCAAGAGGCAAGTCTTATCATGCAGCCGGGAGACCCTGGCAGATGGATGAGCCTGGGAATCATGTGACTGAAGCAAGAGGCAAGTCTCATCATGCAGCCGGGAGGCCCTGGCAGATGGATGAGCCTGGGAATCATGTGACTGAAGCAAGCGGCAAGCCTCATCATGCAGCACGGAGGCCGTTGCAGATGGATGAGCCTGGGAATCATGTGACTGAAGCAAGCGGCAAGTCTCATCATGCAACCGGTAGGCCATGGCAGATGGATGAGCCTGGGAATCATGTGACTGAAGCAAGCGGCAAGTCTCATCATGCAACCGCAAGGCCGTTGCAGATGGATGAGCATGGGAATCATGTGACTGAAGCAAGCGGCAAGTCTCATCATGCAGCCGGTAGGCCATGGCAGATGGATGAGCCTGGGAATCATGTGACTGAAGCAAGCGGCAAGTCTCATCATGCAGCCGCGAGGCCATGGCAGATGGATGAGCCTGGGAATCATGTGACTGAAGCAAGAGGCAAGACTTATCATGCAGCCGGGAGGCCCTGGCAGATGGATGAGCATGGGAATCATGTGACTGAAGCAAGAGGCAAGTCTCATCATGCAGCCGGGAGGCCGTTGCAGGTGGATGAGCCTGGGAAGCATGTGCCTGAAGCAAGCGGCAAGTCTCATCATGCAGCCGGGAGGCCGTTGCAGATGGATGAGCCTGGGAATCATGTGACTGAAGCAAGAGTCAGTCTTATCATGCAGCCGGGAGACCCTGGCAGATGGATGAGCCTGGGAATCATGTGACTGAAGCAAGCAGCAAGTCTCATCATGCAGCACGGAGGCCGTTGCAGATGGATGAGCCTGGGAATCATGTGACTGAAGCAAGAGGCAAGTCTTATCATGCAGCCGGGAGACCCTGGCAGATGGATGAGCCTGGGAATCATGTGACTGAAGCAAGAGGCAAGTCTCATCATGCAGCCGGGAGGCCCTGGCAGATGGATGAGCCTGGGAATCATGTGACTGAAGCAAGCGGCAAGTCTCATCATGCAGCACGGAGGCCGTTGCAGATGGATGAGCCTGGGAATCATGTGACTGAAGCAAGCGGCAAGTCTCATCATGCAACCGGTAGGCCATGGCAGATGGATGAGCCTGGGAATCATGTGACTGAAGCAAGCGGCAAGTCTCATCATGCAGCCGCAAGGCCGTTGCAGATGGATGAGCATGGGAATCATGTGACTGAAGCAAGCGCCAAGTCTCATCATGCAGCCGGTAGGCCATGGCAGATGGATGAGCCTGGGAATCATGTGACTGAAGCAAGCGGCAAGTCTCATCATGCAGCCGCGAGGCCATGGCAGATGGATGAGCCTGGGAATCATGTGACTGAAGCAAGAGGCAAGACTTATCATGCAGTCGGGAGGCCCTGGCAGATGGATGAGCATGGGAATCATGTGACTGAAGCAAGAGGCAAGTCTCATCATGCAGCCGGGAGGCCGTTGCAGGTGGATGAGCCTGGGAAGCATGTGCCTGAAGCAAGCGGCAAGTCTCATCATTCAGCCGGGAGGCCGTTGCAGATGGATGAGCCTGGGAATCATGTGACTGAAGCAAGAGGCAAGTCTCATCATGCAGCCGGGAGACCCTGGCAGATGGATGAGCCTGGGAATCATGTGACTGAAGCAAGAGGCAAGTCTCATCATGCAGCCGGGAGGCCCTGGCAGATGGATGAGCCTGGGAATCATGTGACTGAAGCAAGCGGCAAGTCTCATCATGCAGCACGGAGGCCGTTGCAGATGGATGAGCCTGGGAATCATGTGACTGAAGCAAGCGGCAAGTCTCATCATGCAGCCGGTAGGCCATGGCAGATGGATGAGCCTGGGAATCATGTGATTGAAGCAAGCGGCAAGTCTCATCATGCAGCCGCGAGGCCGTTGCAGATGGATGAGCATGGGAATCATGTGACTGAAGCAAGCGGCAAGTCTCATCATGCAGCCGGTAGGCCATGGCAGATGGATGAGCCTGGGAATCATGTGACTGAAGCAAGCGGCAAGTCTCATCATGCAGCCGCGAGGCCGTTGTAGATGGATGAGCATGGGAATCATGTGTCTGAAGCAAGAGGCAAGTCTCATCATGCAGCCGGGAGGCCATGGCAGATGGATGAGCCTGGGAATCATGTGACTGAAGCAAGAGGCAAGTCTCACCATGCAGCCGGGAGGCCCTGGCAGATGGATGAGCCTGGGAATCTTGTGACTGAAGCAAGAGGCAAGTCTCATCATGCAGCCGGGAGACCATGGCAGATGGATGAGCCTGGGAATCATGTGACTGATACAAGCGGCAAGTCTCATCATGAAGCCGGGAGGCCGTTGCAGATGGATGAGCCTGGGAATCATGTGACTGAAGCAAGCGGCAAGTCTCATCATGCAGCAGGGAGGCCATTGCAGATGGATGAGCCTGGGAATCATGTGACTGAAGCAAGAGGCAAGTCTCATCATGCAGCCGGGAGGCTGTTGCTGATGGATGAGCCTGGGAATCATGTGACTGAAGCAAGCAGCAAGTCTCATCATGCAGCAGGGAAGCCATTGAAGCCATTGCAGATGGATGAGCCTGGGAATCATGTGTCTGAAGCAAAAGGCAAGTCTCATCATGCAGCCGGGAGGCCATGGCAGATGGATGAGCCTGGGAATCATGTGTCTGAAGCAAAAGGCAAGTCTCATCATGCAGCCGGGAGGCCATGGCAGATGGATGAGCCTGGGAATCATGTGACTTAAGCAAGAGGCAAGTCTCATCATGCAGCCGGGAGGCCATTGCAGATGGATGAGCCTGGGAATCATGTGACTGAAGCAAGAGGCAAGTCTCATCATGCAGCCGGGAGGCCGTTGCTGATGGATGAGCCTGGGAATCATGTGACTGAAGCAAGCAGCAAGTCTCATCATGCAGTCACAGTCCATTCTAGATGGAACCTCCTTTCATAAAGTGGTAATGCTACATTCACGCTGTTCCCATTTTACTATGTAAGAAACAAAAACACTGTCAACAGGTTAAAAATCTCAAAAACAAAGGAGTACCAATGATTGTACTATTGGGCTGCAGCTGGGTCTTGCATCTCATGATGGAGCTCCAGGTCAAGAAAGCTCTTACAGCTTCCTTCTGAACGAGGAAAATGTAGAGGGAGAACTATTCTGCTCCTGTATAGGCCTCATTCACATGCTGGCTGTTCATGAGGGTGTTTTGTGTGTTGGTGCAACCCCTCATGGGAACTCTGTGTCAGATTATCTATGCAGGGTTCCCACACTGTGTGGGAATTCATCATGCACTACCGGCGTGTTCATTATGATCCCGCGATACCGGGATGAGTCCAATGGATTGCACCTGCTATTCCTGCAAAAGCAAATAGCTGGAACAATGTGTCAGAATCAGTGGAGCAATGAGGGAAGCATTTGTGCTCTGGTGTCCACCATTACAGGTCTCTACCATGCATATGCATGCACAGGAGGAAATCACCTCAGACTCCCGGCATGCATGCAGTGAAATGCACAGAAACCCGGTTGGATCACGGGTGCCTGTGACTTTCCGTGCATTCATATCCTTGCCCCTCAATGCATGCCAGCAATCTGAGGGCGGGCTGCGATGAAGTGGACATATTATCGGTCGCACTCAGCTCAGCAATTCTAATGAGATAACTTGGGTGCAAGTCGAGCTTTACAGTGTGCAATGTGCAATTTAGCAGGGATATAGCAGTGAAACAAACATATACGGATATGGGTCGTGTAAGGCACGTACACTCTATATTGATGCATGTTTCCAAGGGCAAATAGTTGAAATTTGAAGAACGATATGAAAGTGACCACCATTCGGTGTCCTTGGAAATTAAATTTGATTCTACAATACCACACATTCAGCTTAATACTCCATGATCTGCATTGAAAGTCGCAACATTGTAAAATGTTTTTCAGTTTATATAATGATCTGCCTATTTCATTAAAGGTATTAGTTGTTTTTTTGGTAGCACCAAGTGAAACATGGCATTTTGGTCATACAATTATTAATATTAGTTTTCATTGTATAACAAAACCAAATGAACAGATTGTGACAAGAGCTATGACAAAAAATCCAAAATGTGATAAAGAGTGCAAATTATGTAAGAAAAGGGTGCCGGCCCGTACAAAAATCAGCATAGAGGTCAATAGAGGAAAAGTAATTAACACACATGAGGAATTTAACAATCTGACAACACCTTGTACACCCTTGCCCCTGTCATGAGAACACATCTGAAGCCTACCTCCAAGTGTAACTCTTGATATGTCTCCAACCTTGCTGCCCTGAAACACAAGTGCAGAGTGGCTGTGAGGAAGTGGAGGGCTTTGGGCGTATCCTCTGACAAAATGGCCCGCCACCCGCTCCAAAGGCAATACAGACTCTCTGTCTTCTCCAAGAAGAGGGTCCATGTCAAGACCGCCTCTCTGCGGCCTCTAACAACATGACCGAACTCTTTAAACTCTGCAAGGAGCTTGCTAATCCAACTGCAGTCTCCACCGCTGCTGTTCCCTCCCAGGCCCTCTGTATGGCTTTGCCTTCTCATTTCACCACTAAAACTCAGGACATCCTGTCCTCACTTTCCTCCTCCTCTCTCTCTCCTTCTAATTCTCTCAGGCCCCCTTTGGCCACCTCCCTCTCTCCTCATCCTTTCTCCTCCTTCTCTCTGACAACACTTGACAATGTTCCTAGACAAGTCCGATCAATGAAAGTGTCATCCAAACAGGTTCTCCCCTGCTCTTCCAGAACTTTTAGGGACCACATTTTCACCCTCGCTCCAGCCTTCACTGAATTCTGTAATCACTACTATACCACTGGATCTATACCGGCTCTCCTCAAGCACTCCCTTGTGCACCCCTCCTTTAAAAGCCTTCAGCCGATCCTACCTGTACGGCAAACTATCGTCTGATTTCCATCACTCCTTTCCTGGGCAAACTCCTGGAAAAGCTGCCCATCTCCTAGCTTACTCTTCATACTGAATCTGTTTTTTTCGCCTCGATGACCATCGATCTGGCTTCAGAGCAGCCAGAGGCACGGAAACTGCTCTCCTAAACACCCCTGAAGATCTGCTGTCTAATCCTGATTCCAGCTCTCCCACTGTCCTCATCCCCCTTGACATCTCCTCTGCTTTTGATATGGTCAATTACGCCACCCTGATCAATCCACTTCATGAAAAACTGGGCATCAAAGATCAGGCCCTAGCGAGGCCGACCGCCTTCCTCCTGGACTGACCCTCCCGGGTCCAACTTGGGTATTTGCTCTCCACCACCACTCTCTCCACATGCAGTATCCCCCAGGGCTCCATCCTCTCACCCTGGCTCTTCAATGACTATCTGGCACCTTTGGACCACCTGATATCCACCTTCTCTTCTAACTTTCAGTGTTATGCGGATGACACTTAGCTCTCTTTCAGGCTTCCCTCAGCCTCCTCTCCTTCCTTGGTCACTCCGACTGTATATCCGCGATTCAGGATTGGTGCGCCTCCAACAATCTCTGCCTTAATGTCATTAAGACTGCGATCCTTCTCATTGGGACCCCTGCTCCTGCTTTTTTCCCTCTCTCACTCTGGCCGCCCTCTTTGGGCCCTCTACCCTCACCTTCTTGTGTGGCATAAAACCTTGGTGTCATCTTCGACTCCACTCTCCTTCTCTCCTCACATCTCGGACCTTGCCAAGAAGGCCCACTTCCAGCTGCACCTCCACAGAGGTATTCTACATTTTTTGCATCTTCCCCCAGAACTCACTGTCTCCAGAGCCCTAGTTCTAGCCAGGCTGGACTACTGCAACAGCCTCTTTCTCAATCTGCCTAACTCTACTCTTCACCCCCTGCAACTAATCCAGAACAGGACTGCAATACTTATCTTTGGCTTCAAGCCCAGGGACTGCATCTCTCCAGCCCTGAAATCTCTCCACAGGCTCCTGGTGGCTGCAAGGATCAAGTTCAAGACCCAGTGCGTCATTCATAAGACTTTCTGGGGCTGGGGACCACACTATATCCAACTGACTCTGCCTAAATACCTTCCTTCTAGAGCCATTCACTCAGCTACCTGTAACTCTCTGAGGGGCAGACACTTCTCCAAGCAGAGAGTGGGAGGTAGATCTCTCGCATCTGCAGGTGCCTCCCTCTGGAATGGCCTCCCTGCCCCTCTCAGACCTGAGCCTGACCACCTGAAGTTTCGGAAGCGGCTCAAGACCCTCCTTTACTGCTCTTCTGCTTTCTCTCTCTTGCTTCCTTTCTAACTTACCTGTCTGCTGTTCCGACTGGTTGCTTGGTGTCCTCAGAATTTCACTGGGTACCAGGCTCCCACATGACCATTCTTCCTTGCACTGCCTCCTGGCCTATACATCACTTGGGGGCCATATTGTAACCCCTGCAGCTCCCCTACCTCTTTGCAATTACCCAGATCCGTGCTGCCCTGATCGCACTTCCCCCCACCCTTGCCCCTGCACTTCCCCCTCTCCCTTTGCCCTGCACTTCTCATTGCCCCACTTGCACGATCCAAATGTCACAAGGCCTAGTAGGATCATTTGTATTGTCTTCTCGCTGTCTCGCCTCCCTTGTCTTGTGGTGCCTAGAAACACTTGTGTACAGGCTTGTTATGAATATCAGATCATATGATATCAAGTTAAAGAGGGAGATACATAAGAATTGGGAAGCCCACATTAATGTAGCGACAAATGGTAACACTAAACTGTTTTGAAAATAGTCAAGGCACTGCGGAAAATTCATGGATAGAGAAGCATTGTTCTTCATAAATCAAATGGGATCCCTATTTTTCATTAATAGGAAAGAAAATAGGGTTTTCATGAAACCGAGGCACTACAATCTATAAGTAATTCATTTGAGATAGTAATAACTAGTTTCTCAGTAAAGGATGTTGCAATTTCTATCATGGCACAGACAGCGTGAAAAGCCCCAGGCCCAGGTGACCTTCTGGTAGATTTCTTTAAAAAGCAAGGACGTATATGTCCCTAATCTGATGCAATTATTTAACGTGGTACTCCAAACTGGAGTGGCTCCAAAATGATGAAAGGGAAACTAAATTGACCCCTTTTACAAAATAGTAGAGATTCTGCCTCTAATTACCTGCCCATCACACTCTTGGAAGGTGTCAGGAAGGTGTGCGGGATGGTACTATATTATTATTAACGGAATTAATGGATTAGTGTACATTCGATCCTATCCAAATTGCAGGCTGGTTTTCAGATCAGTCATCCGCTATAGTATATGCTAGGTCAGGCAGTCTATTGCACTTAGAAAACCTGAGGGTAGCACCCCACATAGTGCCTAGAAGAATCTACAAGGGTAGCTGGTCATTTTCCACAGACGTTCTGATAACATAGAAGCATCAAAGATCAGCTTCATCAGGGCTCTTGGTACATATAAATGCACCACTACGGTGGACATCCACCACAGACATGGCTTTCCATCCACTCGCAGTAGAATGCAGCTACGACCTACGACAAAATTCGGGCTAGATGGCCACTTAATCTTTGTAAGCCTTCTCACACCGGACTATGCCTCAACATCCCTGACATTAGTATGCAACGAAGACCTATGGCACGTTGGACATATAGCGAGTCTCTAGCACCCACACCATCTCCCGACGCCTCTCAGCATTCACCCACATGCCTGACCTCATGGGTTGCTTTCTACCGAAGCTTGGCCAACCCTGCTAAGCCTTATTTGGACAAATGTGCACATGCATTCTAATACTACTCCGTGGCCTCCAACACTGTGGACTTCAGTCTCTGAGGGCCTTCCCACCACCAGCGCATTAAGACTATAATAATGGTAAAAGGCGCTATATAAATGACAACTACAATACAACAGAGCAAGTACAGACTGGCTGCATTTATTGATTTAGTATGACCTACTGAAAAAGCAAAATGTTAAGTTAGCTCTTGTTCACGTCATTTGTTGCAATTCCAGGATCCCATTTATGGTCAACACGAGCGGGTAAGCAGTTACCAGAAACATGACTTTACCCGATTAGGAATTTAAATAGGGCAAACATCTTATCTGTGAGTTGAGTACACAGCAGGGGGCTAAAGATAGCTTTTTGGTAGAACAATGAGCCAGGCAGAGATGTGTCTTGGGGTGTGCAGCGATTTTGCCAAATTAAAAACAAAGAATGACATTTTCACAAATGAAAAAACAATGAAACAATGTCCAATTTTAAAAAAAAGAAATATGTGTGGGTGTGGGGTAAGCGGTTAAAATGGGTGGGAAGGAGTTTGGTGGGGTTTAAAACATAGGGAAACGGGTGTGCGCCCAAATACAAATTAAAACAAATTTCGATATTTTTCCGTTGTTTTAGGTTCGTTAAAAATGCATTCTTCGTTTATTCATTCGTTAAAATTGCATGCAACCGTGTCTGGGCTCCAGCCTTATTCTGCTTATACATAAATCAAATTACAAATGGAGTGATAGATTTGAAGGAAGGCAGATGCTCAAATCTGAAATAATTCCAGTTCTACTATTTGTGCTCAACACTGTCTTGGTCGCTATGATGTTAATTCGACTGAAAATACAACTAAATATCAAAACACTAAGATTATGGTATAATCTGGAAATAGGCGGAAACCTAATACATTTAAAAATAAAATGAAAGGGAAATTTATTGGAAGAGGCAACCTCATGTGGTTGTTTTGGCATTTGCTTTGCACAGAAATGTACCTGGGCTGATCAAACAAAATGAGAACTGGAACTCTATAGGAATTTTCGATTGATTTTAAGATTTGATCAAAGTTATAGTAACAAAGCAATAGCGCCATCCATGAATATCTATACATCCCAGGCCCGACAGGTCAGACTGTGTGAAGAAGACGTTTAGGGTTATTCCCTAACAAAAAATACTAGTTGCTGGGAGAAGAAATTGCTTCCGCTGTTGCTAGGCTGAGTATGCTGTGCATAGGGAATTAGGCTGGACTGTAATTGCTGCTTTATTGCAATTGAAGACTGTCTGTTAGTGGCTTCAATTACGGAGCTCTTCTGAGTTGATGTCTTATCAAAATGCATTCACTGATTTATTAAAAGAAGAAGGCAGCTCCATCCTACCATTATTTGCACATGATATAAACATTTTGAAGGATGTTGGTTTGTCACATATATGGGACATTCACACACATATTTTAGTAAGTAATGCCACAATAGTGCAAGAAACATTCTTGACATGCCCTCAGGAGTCAAAGCTGAGGAAACACATATAAATAAAGCGGTTTATACATTATTAAACTGTGACTAATTCATTTGGATTGGATATGGGAATCAATTTAGATGTGATAACTAATTAATTGGAACATAGTTTAGGATTTTGCCAGCCACTCCTACCATTAATAAACTGTGGTGGCTGGGCAAATGTTAAAGTGATGGGGAATACATGTTTCCCTCAAATGTACAAGCAACTGAGCATAGCAAGGGGGCATCAACCAACCAAGGGGAGCGTGGGGAAGGGGGATATTTTATTTCAAATAAGGGGTCAAAATGGTGCATTTCACAACACATTGGACCTCATTACAAGCGTGCTGGTACGGTAACAAAGGTGCTGGTAAGCCTACCGGCACCGTTGTTACCAGACCAGCACACTACGAGTCTGCGGGCAGGTGCCGTCCTTCCAGGCATGGTCAGACCTGGCGTGCAGACTTTCACAGAAACACCGGCACCGTTATTAATGGTGCCGGTGCTTCCGTCATCCCCATTCCCATTGAGTCCTATGGGACTCAAATTGGAATGTGAATTAACATTTTTCCGGCACCTGACTTCACGGACTGCCGGGGCAGTGCCCCAGTGTTTCCGTGAAGCCAGGTGCCGGAAAAATGCACAAGTCTGGCAGCAGCCTGCTGGCTTTACCTGCACGGCTACCACCGGACATGTAATGAGGCCCATTTTGTGTGAGAAATTGGGTATAGAGCCTCACAGTTTGCAATTACCTTTGTAGAGTAACACATGAAAATAGAAAACAATCGATTCAAATCGCCAACAGTACAGAGGAGCATTTTTCAACACATTCTCATGATGCCTTTAAGCACAATTTATGCCAGTATTTAAAAAATGATTTTCATTGTGGCTGTGCCAATACATGTGCATACAGGCTGAACTAATATATGCCAGTATCACCATACAAGAACATACTCATGTTTGTTTTGCCTATACAGCTAGTAATGAGATTATGAGAAAACATGTCCATGCTGGCTCTGCCAATACATGCCAGTATCCCGATCAAAGAACATACTGCTGTGTGCTTTGCCAATAAAAAAAAATGACATGCCACTAAAGGAAACATGTCCAGACTAGCTGCACCAATGTAAACCTGTATGGCTGCGTAAGAACACTCATAGGTCCTCATTACAAGTTTGCTGGTACGCTGCAGGTGTTACCAGCGGGAGACTGGCAAACTGTAATACTGTTTCTGCCACTTGGTCTGCCAGATTAACCAAATTACCAGATTCCAAGTGCCAGAAAAACTGGTAAATGCCCATTCCATGAGGCCCCATAAGACTCGATGGGGGGGATTTGCCTGTATTATGGACACTGGTATTACCGGGAGTTGTTTGCCGGTAGGGTGGCGGATATACCTCCAGCTCGGATCCAGAGGTAAAACTGTCACCCTACCAGCAAACTTGGAATGCGCCGATGTGATAATGTGCCAGTGTGCAGTAATACCAGCACCATGCACTGGCACACTCGTAATGAGGCCCTATAATGTTTGCTTGTTTACCCTTGACGCCACTATATAGTGCCATGCTACAATAAGAAAATACATCAAATGGACTACAATGATGCCCAATAACAAGTGCAGTGGTGATTAAGAAATTGATGAATTTTCCAAATGATGAGATGGTTAATACAACCAGCAGAGGCGGTGTTAATTTATGAATAGTAGCAGTCGAAGGCTGCTATCAAAGAGGATCTCAAGGTTAGGTGGGAAGAAAATAGGGATGGGAAGGGGAGTGCTAGCACTGGAAGCTTGTGGAAAGATAACTTTCATTTTTGAAGAGCTCCGCGTGAGTCAGCGAAGAGCCGTTTAGTGATGAATTTCAGCGGGACACCTTGGTATACCATTGCGAGACATAGTGAAAGAGGGAAAAGGAAAAAGATGTGAATGTCATCAGCAAAAAGGTGATAATGAAAGCCAAAGTATGAGATAAACCTTTCCACGACTGCGAAATAGACGGCGACGAGCGGAGGTTCAAGGACTGCTTCTTGGAGAACTTTGACAGGGAGAGAGGTGGGGTCAGAGGTTTGTGAGTTCCAGTAGATTTTAAAGGTTCAATCATCCGGGTAGGAAACAATCCAGGCTGGAGCATATTTGTGAAACCCAAGCACCTGAAGAGTGAGGAGCAGAGAGGAGTGGTTGACAGTGCCAAAAGTGGCAGAGAGGACCAAAAGAATGAGCATAAGAATGAAAGTTGGAGATATGCCTGAGTCCTGTCTCAGTGGAGTGTTAACCCTTACAGCGCTTACGGATCCGCTTGAAGACCATCCACTCAAGACCTTTGAATAGTGAGATATGGAAACTGGGAGATAATTTGCTGGGATGTTTGGGTCATCAGAGGATTTATTTGAAACGGGGTATTACAGATGCAGATTTGAAAGAGGAAAGAGAGATGCTCAAGAGCTCAGAAAGACAACTGTAGGGGATTGGGACTCAAGTTGAGAGCGTTTGAGGAGGCAATGGGTTGAAAGGAGTGCAAGATGGTTTGGCACTGTAAATGATGAATGCTAGTTCCGTAGAAGAGGTAGGGGGGAAATAATCAAGAGTTTAAGGGGCAAGAAGAGAGGTGATAGACAGAAAGAGGAAGGAGGAGGGTGAGAGAAAAGGCTATGAGAATATAACAGACATTTGAGATTTTAGAGGAAATGTAGTGAACAAAGCCATTAGCAGAGTGGGATGAGCACAGCTTGGATGGCAGACAAACACTTCCAGCAGGGATTGCGAAAGAATGAGAATAGGATTGTGATTTGGGAGGATTTCAAAGAGTCCAGTGCAGAGGTGAGGACAGCAAGGGCATTCCTGTAAGCTATGATTAGCACCAGCATCATAGGTCATGGTCATTGCGCATGATGGTTTTGAAGATCTGGTATTGTGTGGTGATACAGGGCGGAGTTTGGGGGCAGGATGGTGTGAATGTGTGCGCAGGATAGTGTTGGCCAGAGGAAGTTGTAAGTGCATAGTGAAATCAGAAAAACCATGGTGAATGCAAGAGGCATGAATAGGTGAGACAGGGCCTCACATCATGAGAGTGATGTGAGGGACAGGTCTTTCTTACTGGGTTTATATGTCCGGATAAGTGTTCTATTCTGTTAATCTTTGACATCTGAGAAATAAGCCCCTACCTCATTCCATCATGCCCACCATACTGAAAAGTATACTAAGGGGTCACTTTTGTCTTTTATTGATATTGCTTATGCTCCTACAAAGTTCTTGGGTTGTCCTGATATTTCTGTGCCCAGCTTAAGCAATTTCTACTATTGCAATATTATTCTATCTAATGTTTGTTTATGTTACCTATCTTGCAAAAGATATTCGTGATGTACAATATAACCCCAAACATGTACTTTGGGGGAGAGAGGTATCACCACAAATCAGTAATGAGCTCTTTCCAATAGTCCTTTTTCCAGTTGACTGTACTCTCGTAGAGCAGCATACCTTCCCCATAGACATTGCCAGTAATGTTCCTTTGAGGTTACGGAACTGTGTAGATGTTGGTAAGGTCACCTCCCCTTGTAAAACATGGACCAGGAAATCACCTCTAATATTACAGTACAGATAATCCAAGGAGAGTCATTAAAGAGCTTGTTGGTGAAACAGACCTCAGTTGCAATAGTCATATGTTGTTTGCTAAGAGATATTATCATATTAAAATAAGGTCACCCTTATGATTTTAATAGCTTTTATTTAACATTACATTTTTCCAGGGAATAACCTTTAAACGTCCCTAATTAAATAGCTTTATAACTCATAAATGACTGACATTTATTTGTCTCTTAAACTGGGATTTGACACATGGAATGTACAATGACGTGCAAAAATGTTATCTTTCAGTGAGAGTATGAGGTAGTCACCTCTGCAGCAAACCGGCAATCAGCCAATGCCTGAAAGTATTACCAGGAGCTGTTCATGATGTTTGCTATTCATCGGGAGGATAGCTCAGGGGCAAAGTGCTCGCCTTGGAAGCAAGGCAGCATGAAGCAACACAGGTTTTATCGTGGGTCTGCGCTTAGGAACCCCTGGATAGTAAGCGCGTTATAAATAACCAATTGCAATTTACTATTTTGTATTCTTATTTAATAAATAAAATGTGTTTACGTGAAAATGATAACAGGAAAGTGTTGATCAATGTGAGTCATAACTGCATAGCCAAAGTCAGAAAAAGCATGGGCAATGGAAGAGGCATGAAAAAAGAGGAGAGAGGCAGGAGGGAGGTCCTCGTATCACCAAGGTAAGGGGAAAGAGAGTCCTGCCTGAATGTCCTCTTAGTCATTAAAGAAGGGAGAGGAGTGTGGAGGGGCTGAGATGTTAAAGTGAACAATTTAGTGATCAGAGGGAGAGGGGTCAATGGAGAGGTCAAAGGAGGTGAGTGAATTAGAGAGAAGGACAAGGTCGAGAGAGCTCCCACTAGAAGGCTGGTCGTGGAGGGAGTAGAGTGAGGGGTCATATGGGAGGGAGTTAAGATCAAGGCAGTTGGCCGCAGAGGGCTTGGAAATTTTAAAGTCCACCCGCATGAGAATGGAGATGTTGGTAGGAAGTGACTCAAGGAGAAGTGTCATATCAGGGAAGAAGGGGTTGAAAGGCCTAGGGGGGTTTATCAAGATCCAGAATGGTTAGTGGAGTAGGAAGGATGGGTTGAATAGTGGCATTTTCAAAAGAGGAAGTAGTGATGTCAAACTAGGGTAGGGAGGCAATGTTGAGGGACTCATTAATCATAAACACCATGCAGCACCCTTCCCAACAGGTCAGGAAGAATGGGAGAAGGTGACAGTCTGTGCGTAGAGCCTCTTATGTAGCAGAGTCATGAGGGGAGATCCAGGTTTCTGTGACAGCTCGAAGTGAAAGTTGGTGGTGATAAGAGTTGAAGTGGCCAGTGATGTAGGAAGACTTGTTGAAGAGGCAATAGGTTTTCCAGAGGCTAAGTGAAAGAGTGGCAGGAGTGGGGGAGAGGAGAATATGTTGTGCAGTGGGCGATCAGGATAGATTAGGTTGGGGATCCTGGGAGCACAGGAGCGTCTTATTTGAGGGGTGCAGTGTGAGGTGGAAGGAGGGAGATGGGATGGAGAGAGTGAGGCAGAAGTAAGGCTGAGTTCAGGCTAAAGGCTATGAGAGAGAGGAGGGGGATGGGATGGAGAGAGTGAGGCAGAAGTAAGGCTGAGTTCAGGCTAAAGGCTATGAGAGAAAGAAAGGGGAAGAGTGATTAGAAGGAGGAATGAGAGAAATCGAGGTGCATGATGGGGGCCAAAGAAATCGGCAAGTGAAGACAATGAAGAAATGGTACAGCCCTTGAGAGTGAGAGGGCAGGTGGGTGAGTGGAAAGGGAAGGAGTGTATGGTTGGCAGAGTAGAAGAAGGTGTAAGTTCTGAGTTGGCTGGGAATGGAGCTATAGGTAACCAAAAGGCAGTTAAAAGTGATAAACATTAACGTTTCTTGGTCCTGTGAGGTAACCAGTGCTATGTAGTGAATGGATAGGCAATGGGTGGAAGGATCGCTATGCGTGGAAGCAGGAGTCAGTTAAAGGGGGAGCTTGTTAAGTGCTGGCATGAGCAGGAGATCTGGCCATGGGCCCTTTCCAGCCCTAACAACCCCGAACAGGGAGTTGCCTTGGCTGCTTTTGGCCCTTGGCTGCAGATGCTGAGTATGGGAACCCGGGGGGAGGGGCGGCAATTGATTAAGGGAGGCAGTGTGTCACTTGACCCTCTGGGATCAATGACAATGCTCTTGATGGCTTCCAGCTTTACAGGCTGGGACTTGGGTGTTTTAAACTCAGGACGTTTTGTTTTGCCCAGGACGGTGCACAGAGTCCTCAGGGAAAGCGGGATGTGGCTAAGAAAAAAAACAAATAAAATGGCCCTCCGGTCACATCCTCTGGGAGCCAAGCACAGTGCTTCCGATGGTTTCCAGACTTGCAGGTCGGGTCCTGGGTGCTGTAGGCCCTAGATACATCACTGTGCAGCTGGCCTTAGATGGCGCACAGGGTCCTCTGGGAAAGCGGAAGTTGGGCAGGACAAAAAATGAAAACAACCATCCAGTAAGTCTTGACCCTCTGGGAGCCAAACACAGTGCTCCAGGTGGTTTTTAGACTTGTAGCAGTCATTTTACGAGTGGTGGTGAATCCAAGGTATTTCAGAGATAAGCCAAAATAGAAGCTTTTCAGTCACTCTTCAAGGATTAGGACTGAATACCTGCCAATGGTATTTACAGCTCACCACCTTGTATATTGTTATCTCCATTTCCGTAATGAGGCACCTGATGTGATCTTGGACTGGATTTTTGTTTCCATTTGTCTTTGATTAATGCTGAATTGCTACAGGAACAAGGATATACTTTGCCTGTTGGTGGGTGCTCCCTACTCGCTTAGACCCAACATCGGTAAGCAGGGCAACCGAGGAGATTACCAGACCTTTAGAAATGGAGGAACCATTTGAGTATGGATACTAACTTTCAGGAACGTTCATCTCCGGATGTCAGTTTTGCACGCACAGATGGTCAGAAGTGTGATCGTCTGATCTGCTGGGCAGGACAGGTGCTGAAGTGGGACTATCAGGATTTTCTGCATATCAAAAGCACTTCACCTCATCATTGGAAGTCTGGTTTGTTTATTCATTATTGCTGAGGATTTCACACTGTGACTGATCCACATCTATTGTTGAACTGATTTGAACCACTGAAATAATGTACTGACTACAATTCCATGTCACATGTCTCCCGTAGGAGGCCCTTTTAATTTTGACACGTGTTTCGGCTCATTCCGAGCCTTTCTCAAAACAGGGCATATATTTTGATCATAAATCACAGCATTGTGATTTTTCCAAATGTAGAACAAGAAATGTGAATCTTGTGCGTAAGTCCCTGGGTTCGAATCCCACCTGCAAAATGCAGCAGCTCCCTTATCTCACGCGCCGACGCGTGATCAAAATATATGCTCTGTTTTGAGAAAGGCTCGGAATGAGCCGAAACACGTGTCAAAATTAAAAGGGCCTCCTACGGGAGACATGTGACATGGAATTGTACTGAGTACATTATTTCAGTGGTTCAAATCAGTTCAACACTAGATGTGGCGCAGTCACAGTGTGAAATCCTCAGAAACCTGTCTAAAGCCTCGGAGGTGGGGTAGTGGTTCCTCCGAAAAACCTTTTTTCACACAGACGCGACACAATCATTGATGATATTACCAGGGGCGCAAGGCCAGAGAGGTTGGCCTCGACTTTATCTACCCAACCATAGTTTCGTTTATTTAATATTAGTTCGTTGGTTATATGTCAGAGCCTAGATTTGCAAAGTCCAATAAGTCTCTATGGGCTGGCGATAATCAGATCCTACTATCAACATCAATGTCTGAAGTGGTAGTGAGTGAGTCTAGCACAAAAGAATTTGCTTCTAGGCGCTACAGGTGACAGGCCACACAGGTGCTGAGATAGACAGAAGTATTCAAGTGAGTTTTTCTTTGGAAGGCAGTTGGCTGCATTAATTACAGGCAAATAAACAATTGTTTTACAGAAATTGGTATAATTGTTAATTTAATTTTGCCAGAACAAATGTCTAAACAGATGACTTCCTGCATACCTAAACCCCTGGGGAAGTCACTGATACGTTTAACACAGGTTGTTGTGTGGGAGTGCTTGCCATCATTTACCCCCTCATCTCGGGAATGGGCTGGGGAAAAGTAGGATGATGGGGTATAGTCAGGCAAAGTCCACACCCATTCCCCTCTTCCTTCATATCTACTGGCTCAGCAACGGCCATCGAGCACCCCCTTGGCAAAGTATGGGTTCCCAAGAGTATGAGCAGAGATTTTTAGGCAAGTGAGAGGTTTACTTGACACAATTAGCCATCTATCACTGTTGTGTATCGCTAGTGTCTTATTGCGGTTTAGGCCGATTTCCTAGAGGAAAGGCAACTCTATACCTTCCAAACTCTACAGAGGCAAACCCAATATTCCGAATCAACCCTTCTGAAAGCATTTGCACGCTTCCAGAATGGGCCGATCCCCATAATCTGCAATGGGGCATCAACCCGCCACCCATTAGCCAATCCAGTGAAAACACAGGGCACTCCTTCAGCTGCAGCATGAAGCTGAGGGAGCACTCCTGGGCTGGCTTTCACTGTACATGGACAAATGGTTTCCCTTAGAAAGTTCAATACCCTAATGTGCATGCCCAATGCGCATTGAAAGTCCTGGATCATTTTGCTTCGCCAGTCTTGCATAACACATTGAGGATGCAGGCTGTGACCAAACGTCTGAATTGCATGAGGGGTGCTTTAGCACCACCCTGTACATTCAGAGGCACAGGGTGGCTAGACAGAGGCAGTATGGCATCACCACACATGCACAAAAACAAAGAAGCTCTCCCTGCCTCCTGGTTTCTGTTGCCAATTTGGTAGGCAGCATGAGGTGGCGTTTGGAGTCTGGATCAGGGTCATAGGTAAGGAACAAAACATTTATGTATGTATGTATGCATGCAAGGTGTTATGTCTGATTGTACACATGTGAATGAGATAGATTTGTTGTTTGGATGCTCAAGTGAATGAATGAGTGTATGCTGTTTGAGTGTGTGTGTGTGAATGAGAGAGTGCATGTTGTTTGGGGCATGCTTGAATAAGAGTGTAGGTGCTGCATGAATGTGTGTGCTTATATATGTACTAGGCAGGGAACAGGACTATAATAGGAGAGGGAGGTGGCCTAAATTGGTACAGTGGCATTATTTACTGCCATCAAGGGTAAGGCCAACATGCTGAGTGTGTTTACGTGGCCATAGTGGCCCACATTGTGTGTAGCCAGTCTGGACATGTTGCATTACTGTAGCATCTCATTTTTACTGGCATCAAGGGGAAAGCAAACATGATGTGTGTTCTTACATGGCCATACCGGACTACAATATTTCTGCAAGTATGGGTATGCTTATATACAGTGGCATTGCCTTTCTTACTGACATCAAGGGTAACGCCAACATGATGATTTGTCTTGTGTGGCCATATTGGCCTAGATTGGTACAGCCAGTCAGGACATGTTTTCCTTTAGTCGCATGACATTTTCTATTGTGAAAGCCACCAGGAGTATGTTCTCACATGGGAATACTGTCATATGGACATGTTTTCTTATAGTATCATTGTTGGCATTATAGGCAAAGAAAACACAGGTTTTATATGGTTATACATGGATATTGGCCCAGCTAGTATGGATATGTATGGGCATACCCACCATGACATTTATTTTTTTAACCTGGCAAAGACATGGAAACGTGCTAGGAGAGGCTTCTGTGCGCTGTTGGTAACTTGGCATCTTTTGAATTGTTTCATGTCTTACCCTACAAAAAATGATTGCAAATTGTGTGGCTTTTTACCCACTTTTTTCACAGAATCTGTGCTGTAAAATGCAGAATTGGAACCCTTTATTTCTATAATTACCTTGCGGGAAGAAAATCCCTTAACCTTTCCTCACTGGTTCAAGCACCCTCTCTGTGCTCGGCTGCTCCTGCATATTCTTGGGAAACAATGCCACAGTCTTCCAGTAGGTAGATACATCTTCTCACAGAAAGAATAATAATATTTGAGTCTCCTAAAATGGGAAGTATGCACCCATTGGGACCAACCACAGTCCATACAACTCCTGAACAGCCACAGAAAAAGAATGAACAAAACAAACTCCCCCGAAAAGTATGAGGGTAGGCCAACAAAAAATAACAGAGTTCTCTCTTCTTCCCCAGTCATCATTCCAGCATCACATATCCTGCAAATGCCAGACCATCAAAAAGTAGACCCATGCACAATGAACTGCACAAAGATCATGTTATCATCAAACTCAGCCAGCAAACACCATAACCAGATTATCCTTTTGCTGGCTCAGATGTGTTCATTTTCTTCACTTGATGGAACTGCGGAAAGTTCTCAGAGGGTTCATCCAGGACTTTGGTGACAATGTTCTCCTTTGACTGATTCTTAGTGTGCATGGTTAATAAAGGGAATATTTAATGTGGTGTGAAATTGTATTAAGTGTGTGACAGAAAACACCATTCTCCTCCCTTAAATTAGGAAGCCGATGACCTGTGAAGTGTACCCAGTGTAGCTGACTGTCAGGTTTAGATGCATTAAAGTTGACGCCCTCCCGCCCCCACATCATTGGCAGAGCCTTGCATCAAACAGCATAGACTGGCTTGGAAAAGAAATCCACACGTGTTGAGGCCCAGATCTCCCAATGCCAACTTGGTTTGAACATCAACTCACACAAGCACAAGTCAAAATGCCTCAGGGGTGTATTTGAGGTGTTGCCAAGACAATAGGCCTCTTGACGAGTTGGGCGGCAACCCTTAATTGAGGTGGTAACGCTATTGCCGCCACATTTAAGGGTCCACGCAATCACAAGTCTGGCAGCATTTACCCCCAGCTGTAAGCCGGAAAAATGCTGATTTTTGGTGCAATTACTGCACGATATACATCGGGATACCGCCCAACTCGTGTTGAGGCCCGATGTATCTAACCTAGACATGAACCTAATTTTCCGTTAGGAGGTAAACTCTGGATTAATGAATTCCACTAGTCAATTTAACCCTTGAGCTCCCGTTAAAGAATAGCAGACACTTCTTTCACAGAGAAAGCAAACTGCACCCATACAGGCACTTTATCACCAGAAGAAAAATGTAACATTGCATACTGAAGGTAAGTAGACAGGTAGCTAGCTGCCTCTAGAGGACCTCATTATGTAGTAAGTCATCAGACCAGTCTCTGAAACACTGAGCATCCCCACTCTTTTCAAGGTGCCCAGCATACCTCACACTTCATTAATGCTCGAGTGCACATGGCCAATAAACACGGGCACACAAGCTTGTCACAATGTTCACACACTCCCAAACTGTGTTTCTCCAATCACTGACCCCAGGGGCCAGCACTTTCCTGGAAGCATGGCCTGTAAGGTTATTTAGCGTCTTACAACACAGAGTACAGCTCTACTGCACAGGATCAATGTGTAGCATGTTTTTTTTATGCAGTACCACTGCATGGGTTTGGTGCATTGCTATGATGCAATTGTTTCAAGCTATGTGTTGCCAGTGTAACATGGACATATAAGTGAGGGCAGGTTATTCAGTCAAAAACGATTTTTACATATAAAAAGCAAATCATTTTTTTTTCACAGTTAAAAGCACACATGTGTACATTCAAAATGCGCACAATTTTTCACCTGAAATGCCTATGTTGCAAGAGACACATTTGAAAATTAATAAACTAACCTCATTAACAACTAACCTGATCATAACCCACTAATAATAATGTGTTCTTCAGTGCAACATGAATGGAAAATGGCAGGCTTTGAAAGTCATTATTTAAATGCATATTCAGTTTTTTTTTTCTTTTTGCTCTGCTGTTCTGTCCACAGTATTTTCAGGAAGCCAAGACCTCGAATAAGCAGGAAATCAGTTTGGTTACAGTTGCAACTGTATAAGCCAAGCCATTGTGTGCAGAGGGTGGTTAGGGCATGATAGAATTTTATTAGTTGGGATCCTTTGGTAGGAGGTAACCAGAGTTTTCTTGTAGAATCTCGAGGAAGGAGTTAGAGAGAGACATCTTGACACAGCTCGAAGAAGGACTGGGTTGATAGCTGGGGATGCCTGATCCCTAAAGCAGATTCAACTTGGTTGCCGAGACTGGGATTTCCAGTCAACAAGTCCCAGTTTGAGTGATAGCAGATGCTTGTCCTTGCTGAGTGAACCCCTCCAGAAGGCGAACAGCCAAAGAAGTTACATGCTGAATAAGCCTGGTAATTATCTCGCTGAGGTGTGGGGGCTGAGTGTGTACGAAAATATTCAGTCAGTGTAGGAAAGGAGATTCCTGTGCTTTACCCACGTGTTTAATGTTGCAAATCGAATTCTGGTTCCACGCCACTCTCTCCTCAGTGTATCACATATAATGCTGTTACTGTGCTATTTCATTTATTTCTGTAAAGAGTGAGATCGTGTTTAAATGCAACTTTTATAATACACACAAATATCTGAAAGCAGACAGGTGGTATGTTTTATTTTCTCTTTCATTTGTGCAATTACCAATACAGTGCTGATGATGTGGGGAGATGTTTAGACAGTGCAATTGTCATTTTTAAGGTAGCTAAAAATAAGCTTTGGCTGCAGCTGTGTGCACAATGTCATTCAGTATGAGCAATTATAACTAACTGTGTGTGTTGTAACCTTTTGCTGAAGGTACATGAGTCAGCAAAAATAGAGACCCGGGACATAGTTCACTACCGTATATAAGTTAGTGAAAAATACCACATGATAGCTCGCTGCCATAGATAAGACAGCGAGAAATTGCCCATGGTGGCACACTAAAAATGAAAATGTGGTGTTCCTGAAATGCAAGCCTGAGGTCTCTAGTGATTACACGAAAAATCTAAACAAAAATAAAGGGTTCTGGATATTGGGGCCACAAATAAACCAAAGGAATTATGCTCACCACCATACCAACCAACCACGCAAACCAACCACGCATACCAACTGCGCATACCATCTAAATAGGTCTGTGTGCTGAAATAATGCATATCCACTGTGTTATTGTTGTACATGGCCCAATCTGAATGTAGGGAGTGATCGTTACTAAATTATTATTTTTGGCGGTAAGAAAATACCGCCAGGCCCCAAATCTACACAAAATACCCAACATATTTAGGAAAGTGATCACAGAGCACCTACTGGGCGTGGCAAGTGTGTCTCACACTGCCATCTGTACATTAAAGGGAACCCATTTCATAATAGCAGTGTGTAACTAAAAACAAATTTCAGAATGTCACAAAGGGAAACCACGTTCTCAGACCTAGTGCAATATTTAGAGGCAAAGTTGTTTGCACATGGGACGTGGTCGTCGAACAGTACCTTAGAATGGCATGACCGCATTCAGGGTGAGGTGCAGAAAGAAAAACTAGACAATATTTTTGCAGAAGGCAGCATAATTCAGGTCTGCCTTACAAGATTATTAAATACAGCCGATAAAAGTGCAGAGAAAGACTGTTTAATACGGCTATGCGCCAAAATATGGTTTATTTTGAATAGGTCCCTGCGAATGCAGGAAAATGATACCCAGTTAATGAACAGGTTAAAGTCTGAATTAGATGGGGCAAGTAAAAATCAGGAAATGTTAAGAGCAGAATTGGATGTATGCCAAAAAGTGTTGCAATTAAAATGCAGAGACTTTGATGCTCAGTTATCCAAAAGCAAGAAACAATTTGAGGATAGCGAGCAAGAATTGGTACACTTAAAAGCCTTAGTGGACCACATTAGACAGGATAAAGATGAGATTGTTTCAGAAATGCAGATTTTACAAAAAGAAAATTTTGAAAAAGAAAGTGATCTCCAAGGTGCAGAGCAAGAAATGGTTAAAATGATTCAAGAAAAAGACAAGAGAAACAAAGAATTCAATGAATGCCAAATGCAAATGTGCGACATGCAGGAGGTAATAAATAAAATGAGTGATGAAAACAACTATCTGCAAAATGAAGCACGCAGGCTCCTTAAAAAGTGCAAAGACTTAGAACAACAAATGTGCATTCCCAGGTCCCAGGAGAGGTGGCAGGGTACCACATTCAATGGAGTGGAGGTGAATACTAGTTCTGCCCAAAGAGCTAGTGCTCCAGTGACGGGGCCGGTGACTGAACTTGGTTGCAGCGCCCTTGGGGGATTTGATACTCCCATTGGGGGCAGCCACCAATCCCATACACCTGAAACCAGGATTGAATCACAAAGTAGTGCCATTCCATGCATTGCAACAAGTAGCCCCATAAAAATAATGAAATCAATTAAAGCCCTGATCAAACCATTTAAAAAGGGAGGTGAATGCTGCATTGAGTATCACTTAGAAGCTGTTCATGACATTTTTAAAGCACTCCAGATACCTAAGGAACAGTACAGACAATATTTTCATTTAACTTTAGATGCCCCGACGGCCAGCATCATAAGGGGATTAAATGAACAGCAGAATATGACATGGGTGGAGTTTGAAAAAGAAATTAGGCGTCATTTTTCTCCTTTTCAGTCATTGCAGGAGGCAATGAAAGTCGCTTACACAATCACTGCTGGGCCTAATACATCCCCTCGCCAATTTTTACAAGACTTAAAAAGAGCATTTTCTCGCTTTGATGTATCTTTTGACCCAAATTCCAATGAGTTTAAAACTGCATACTTCTATGGGCTACAGAAAGACATCATATCCCAATTGATCCATGAATTTGACTGTGACAAGTCCCTTGAATGGATTGTACATCAAAGCACAAAACTATATGAGGTACTGTATTGTCAGGGTAGAGAAAGTGATAAAATGAAAGATACTAGACCCAAATCTAAAGAACCCTCAGCCACAGTAATGGAAATCAGGTCAGCCAAAATGTCCCTTGAGTCTGCTCAAAGCCCAGGTAAAAATAATGTGACACCTGAACAAAGGGGTAATCAACAAAGATCGCCCTTTCCTGTACCAATGTTCCAATCACATGATCCTAGTAATAGGGAGAGCTACATCAGCCCTAGGTATTTAGGGGACAGACCCCGGGTAGGATATCGGCCTGATATGTCAGGTATGAACAATAACCAGAGACAAAATCAAGATCAAAGAAATGATGGTCCCTACCAGACATTGGGGACACAGAGCAGATTTGATCCCAACACCATGATATATGGTAATCAGGATAGATCCTGATATGTGGATCGATTTACTGATAATGGAAATCAACATAGGGGCCAGTACCCACAATCTGAGAGACAGGACATGAGGCAAAACATGAACTACAATCCACGTCAGTACAATGATTCCCCACCAGGGGACTATAATCAAAGGATGGGTGCACCCCGCTCCCCTCCATAAATGAATCAAGAGTTCAGAAACCATCCCAACAGACATCAATCACCTGAGAGGTATCAGAATAGATCCAATCAGGGGGAGAACAACCAATATCGACCTAGGCCACAGAAAGAGGATTCTAGAGAGATGGAAAGGTTCCAGTGCCTTGAGGCCCAAGTGAAAATGTTAGCTGAGCAAATAGGAAAGCTCTATATAGCGCAAAAACAACCATCTAAGAGGGGGCTGATGGCCATAGCAATGACCGGTGGGCTTCTGAGAAGTGACTAAGTACTTATGACACCTGTAGTGCCAAAAAGACAGATTGCCGTGATGTAATTTTGCCTAATGATTTAAAAGTGAAAGCACCAATAAATGAACATGTAACAGAAAATGCAAATACTTCTAAAAAAGAGGTACGGTTTAACCTAGAACTAAATCAAACATTGAAGATTTGTGCAAATAAAAAAGAAACACCGGGAATTCCAAAAGAACAAAGAGACAGATTTAAGAAAAATGACTCATGCATGAGGAATACCAGTGAACAGGGAGTAAGTGGGGATGCTATAGCTCCTTCCCAGGGCAAGCAAAACAATGACCAAACACAGGCAGAAAAAGGAAATACTCAAAAGGAGGGTACAGGTCAATCAGCTGAAGAATTCTTTGAGCCACATATTTTTGAAGAGGCTGAAAGGGCTGGTATCACACTAAATGATCACAAATGCACAGAATTAAACAATGACAAATTGCTGAATGATGTTGTTACACATGTTCAGTTGGAAGGTTGTAATGTGGTCCCTGATGTTACCCAGATGGATGGGCGAACAGTGGCCACACTCCAAAAAACCTCTGATCATGGAGAAATGAATAAAGTCTCTCGCGCAGAAATGGGTAAAAAGGAAGGAAAAACGTCTTTCCATTTACCAATGTGCTTAGCCAAAAGTGAAAAAGGCCTGAGAAAGGTGAGCCCTGAAATCAGTAAGAATTCACACTTCTTATGTGTATTAGAGGAAGTTGAGGACAGATATTATGCACCCATCACTGTAGAAGAAAAATGCCAAACATTTGCTATGATTGACACTGGCGCACAGGCCACAATTATGTCCAAGGAGCTGGTAAAGAGTATCAATGAAGGGAGGACCCACACAGAATCAGATCACAGTGAAGGAAAATCAAGGTCCAGTGCATAAACTTAATGGGGAGGAGGTGCCCATCATAGGTGTAACTGAGGTTGACATAAAAATAGGAAAGCACAGAATGAAACAAGAGGTATCGATCACATCTATTTGTGAAATTCCATTTCTGATGGGGGCAGATTGCCTGAAAAGATTGTCTCCTCTCATAGATGGGGTGAATGGAGTGCTGTGGTCCTTAACCAAAAAGCCATTGAGACCTAAGAAACTAAAATCACAAAACAACAACATAAATGAATGTCACACCGTTGCTAAAACAAATGATGCTGTGGAGGTATATCTCCAGAATAGTTGCATACCTAGTGTCACTGTTATATTAATGTGTCAAGACAAAATGCAGAGTGACAATGAAGGACTACCTGTACAAATATACTTGGACCCAAGGAAAAATTGGCAGACTGCCATAGATGAGCACACATTACGTTTTTATTTAAAAGAGAAAACAATCAAACAGAATATTGCTCCTAAAACAGATTCAGAAAAACACATTACCACTCTTGCTGAAATACACATGGAAGATGAGCAACCATGGGTTCAAGTTGGTATAAATGACTGTTTTAAAACAATAAAAGCCACTTTAGCGCTTGAACAGGAGAGGAGCTTCATTAATGAGAAATTGTTGCAAAAAATAATGGAGAGGGAGGAAATCCCGAAAGTTACGATTAAAAACCAATGGGCCTCATTCCGAGTATGGCGGTAAGGGATAGTGGCCACCGGTAATGAGACCGGTGGCGGTAATCCCTTACCGCCATACTCCGAGTTCCCTCTGCGCCCTCGCCCTTAACGCCTGCTTTGAGCAGGTGTTAAAGTCGAGGGCGCAAAGGGGCCTCCAAGCCAATAACGGTGACCGTAATGAACGGTTACCGTTATTTGCATCTTCCCCATTCCCATTGAGCCCTATGGGGGCTCATTCGGGAATGGGGAAGAGCCTTGGTGAATGGGGAATTACCGCCCCGCCAACCTTGGAATGGGGCGGTGATTCCGCCATCCACCAAGGCGCTGCCAGTCCGGGTACGGCGTCAAGCGGGTTAGCGCCGTACTCGGAATGAGGCCCAATATGTTTCTGGGTTGGACAGTCCAGACTTTGAAAACCGAATTACAGGCAGATGCATGCTTAAAATTAGCGTTGGGCAGAAAACAATTTACCATAATGTATGGATAGTGAGTGGAGCACAAAATGACTTTTACATGGGCAATGACATCATGCACAGAATGTGTATGGTGTTAGATTTCCTTAATCAAAAAATATGGTCACGCCTAGGTGGGCCGGCACCTGAATTTGAAGACAAAAGAAGGGCTTATCATTGTGCACAACTGGTTCCTTATGCAATCGAATTACAAATGAGGAAAGATACTATTATTCCTGCATTTACGAAACAGTTTGCAATAACACTGAAATGCAAAAATGGACAGCAGATGAAAGACTCTGATGCATTTGTATGCCTGAATGAATCCATAAAACAGCAGGGCCTGGATTATGAATACATTCCATTGGTAGATATTGGTGAAGGATCTGTAAAAATTATGGTAAATAATAAAGGTTGTCAGGATATTCATTTAGAGGAAAACTCCCCATTAGGAATGGCCATACAAAAATCACATTATACGGCAAATTTAAATAACATGGTGATTGGAAATATCTCTGAAAAGTATGTAGATGCCAAGGGTGAGTTGCCAGAACACCTGGACTCTCAGCCCAAAGGAATATTTAAAAGTCATTCTGTGTATCCTTATGATTCAAATGAGACAGTGTGCTGCCATCAAGAGGATTGCATAATATTTAATTTAAATGAAAATGAAACAGAAAATCAGCCCATTGAAGTGGAAGCTGATATGCCAAAATATTTAAAAGTGGCAGCTTTACAAAAAGACACAGCCACACAGTTAGAGGAAAGCGCCGAGATTCCCTTACCAGAAGATTTTCCAGAATTTTCCAAAATGGTAGCAGAGCAGATCTCCTTAGCGGATGCGTGTGACAGCGATGAGGATAGAAACAATCTGAGGGAGATATTTATGGAGTTTAAGGATGTATTTGCAAAAGATGCTTATGATTGTGGTTTGACTGATTTACATGTGGCCACACTACCAGAAGGGTGTAGCAGAAGTCCAGTATTTGTACGCCAGTATAGACTACCGCTGGCATGTTTAGAATCATTAGCAGAGATTATAAAGAATTTGGAAGCTCGGGGAATCATCAGGCCCATTCATAGCACATCCAATACACCTATTTTAGGTGTGTTAAAGCCAAATGGTCAATGGCGGCCATGTTCAGACTTGAGTGAGTTAAATAAAAGAGTGCCAGTATCCAGATGAGCACTACCATTCATTGATCAGGGCTTAGCTCAGGTACATGGTTCAAAAGTGTTTACCACATTAGATCTCACCTCTGGATACTGGTGCGTGCCATTGGCAGAGGAGATACAGAATTTATTTTCCTTTACATTTGACAGGACTCAATACGCCTGGCTTAGAGCTCCGTTCGGGTACATCAATAGTGGGAGTGAATTTGGCATATTTTTGAGAAAGGCCATGCCAGATGCAGCGGAAAGAGGAACCATAGTTTATGTGGATGATGTCCTGATAAAAAAATGAAAGCCTGAAAATCCATTTTGATGAAATAAGGCATGTGCTTGGCCAATTGCAGAAAGCAGGCGCCAAAGTGTCTTTACAAAAAGCACAATGGTGCAAGAAGAAAGTGAACTTTCTAGGCCATGAAGTGACTGAACATGGGCTAAATCCACAAAAGAAAAAAATAGAGGCCATACAAAAACTAAAGGACCCTAAAAATGTGAAAGAGGTAAAAAGTTTATTAGGGATGACAGGCTATAACAGAAAGTTCATTGAAAATTATGCTGAAATTACTCAACCATTGACTAAACTGCTTAAACTGAATACACCCTGGATATGGGAAAAAGAGCAGTCTGAGGCAGTAGCTAAATTGAAGGAATGTCTTTTAAAGGCACCATGTTTAGCATATCCCATAAAGGGTAGGGATTTCTTTGTAGAAATAGGGTTCTCTGAACATTGTATGTCAGCAGTGTTATCACAAAAACATGATGTGAATCACAAAACTATTGCATATGCAAGTAAAGCATTTTCCCAAGTTGAAATGAAATTCAATGAATGTGAAAAGGCCCTATTAACCACTGTGTGGGCGCTACAACATTTCCGCCCCATTGTTCAGGGAGAAAAGGTGATTATTGAAACAGATCATCAACCTTTGCAGTTTTTAGAGAGTAAAAGAATTAGGTCAGGTAATCTAGCGCAGTCCAGAATCACTTCATGGACACTGGCATTACAAGGTTTTCCTGTAGAAGTGAGATATGGACAAAATAAAAAGAGCCCAATTGCTCAAGGGTTAGCTGACTTACATGACTGTGCAGCTGAACAAGTATCAAACGAAATGGAAGTGGAACCTAGTTTGCAGGAATTTGAACAATCACCACACAAAGCTTTTGATGAAAAAACATGCAAGGATCTACCAACTGTATATGTGGATGGTTGTGCTTTTCACATTGAAAATGACAGTAATAAACAATTAGTGTCAGGAATAGGGAATGTCTGGTTGAAATGTGAAGGCGTCCCCAGTGTAGGGATGAGGATTGGAGCTAGAAGCAGTCAAGTGGTGGAATTGGCGGCCATTTATAAAGCAATTGCTACTGCAGTTGATAATAAATTCAGTGAAATTGTCCTGGTGACTGATTCTGACTATGCACGAAATAGCTTTGTGGAGTATTTACCTGGCTGGAAAGCGAGAGGCATGGTTACATACAGCAAAAAGCCCCTTAAACATGGAAAAATGATACAAGCCATAGACAAATTGGTGTCAGAAAATGATTTGACAATATACTGGAGAAAAATGTGTGGACATTTAAAAACACCATGAGAGGATAAGGAGGGAAATGATAAGGCAGACCACCTGGCTAAAATTGGGGCTGTGATGGGAGAATTGCTACCTATTGATGATTTACTGGGTGAAATACAAATTGATGCAGTAACACGTTCTAAAGCACCAAAGGAGGTAGATCAACCAGTGGTGCAATGGGGCCATGACACGCCAGACCAAGATTTGATTGAGGCACAAAAGAATGATCGAATTTTGGGAATCTATTATAATCATTTGATAGATCCTGAAGAAAACCCTTTAACAGAAAATGATTGTATGGGAAAAGAAGAGTTGAGGGTACTATTAAAGAATAAAAAACGAATTAGATTACAAGATGGACTCATGATTAGAGAGTCCATAACAGGACAGATACAGTGGGTGGTATCCCTTTCATTCAGAGGGATAATGCTACAACATGCACATGATGCAATAACTGCAGGCCACAGAGGTTCACAAAAAACATTGGAAATACTAAAAGATTATGCTTACTGGCCACATATGTCCCAAGATGTGGAATTATATACTAGAGGGTGTCTAGTATGCACCCAATTTAAACCTGCTTCACCAATGCATAGAGCCCCATTGATGAAAAGAGGCCTAACTCTCCCATGGTCAGATTTGCAAATAGACTATGTAGGCCCTTTAAAAAGGTCGAGCAGAGGACACGGTTACATTTTAAGTGTGATATGTTTGATGTCAAAGTGGATTGAATGTATTCCTGCACCAGATTGTAGTGCGCAAACAGCAGCCACATTGCTGGTGAACCATGTGTTCTCAAGGTTTGGGTTGCCACAAAGAATTGAGCCAGACAGAGGAAGTCATTTCACAAGTACTCTAATGAGTAAGGTATGGCAAATACTGGGTGTGAAAAGGAAACTACATATCGCATATCGGGCAGCCTCTTCAGGTGGAGTTGAACGGAGCAATAGGTCTGTTGTGGATATTTTAAAGAAATTCGTGGCAGAAGCAGGTTCCAGCTGGGATTTACGTTTACCGTTGGTTTTGATGGCAATCAGATCAACTCCTGCCAAAGCAACAGGTGTTAGCCCCCATGAGGTCTTGACAGGTAGGAAAATGGTGTTACCACAACACCTGTTATACAGAACACATGAGCAGACACTTGTGAGTGCATCCACAGTTCATGACTACATTGATGAACTGAGGAAGCATTTGCAACATGCATTTGCTTTTGTGCAGAGAAATCTGGAAAGGGCTGCTGACAGTGCTAAGACATACTATGATAAAAGAACATCATTGAGAGAATACAGTGTAGGGGATCAGGTGTACAAGTTTCATTTTGGAAAAAGTAAACAGAAAAATTCTAAATTTCTAGCAGCCTGGCAGGGGCCATTTCGAATTATAGATAAGATCTCTCCTGTAGTGTATAAAATTTTGAAGAATGAATGTGAAACAGCGATAGAGCAGTCTGTCCATGTAAATCAGATCAAGCCATGCCATCCCAGACACAAGATCAGGCGGCTTGAGCATGTAGAAACAGAAAGTCCTGGGGCTACTGCCCACTGATGCACACAATACAACAGAAAGTCCATTGAACCCAAAAAGATAAAATAAATGGGTACAGTCAGGAGGCAGTGACAGAGAAGTTAAAAAGTTGATTAATATAATGGCACATAAACACTGTAATATATGTAAATATATATATAAAAAAAAAAAATAATAATATAAAAAATACAAAAAAATACAAAAAAATATAATGGAAGCTCATGGTCGGTGTGCAGAATGAAAATGCATTGAATTTAAAATGTTTCATGTCTGCTTATTTTCTTTTTAACCTGTGTTTAATTTCAGAAAAAAAAAATGTTTTATTTTTGGCAAAAGGGTGAAGTTAGTATTGTGCTATATACTTAATCTGTTTCTTTTCTATTTTGGTTTAGAACATTAACTAATTATACCGGAGGTCACGGGAGACGATGGAGTCCTGGAGCCCACGTGGACGGATTCTGGGAAAGCCCCGAGGGGGGGCGAAGACCAAGGCTGCAAAGCGATCAGCATTGAAGATGACACCAACAATATGGTTAATGATGATGATATTTGGAGGGATCTTCAAGAATTCAGAAGCACAGGTTGTCATTGAACCTGGACCAGCATCTGGTATTGCGGTGGAAGAGGCACCAGGATTCATCATGAGTTATAGAAGGATGATTTTCCAAAATATCTACATACCATTGAATCCTGAGATTTTGATTGAAAAACATTTTAACAATACCGGCATTAAAATTGAACAGACTAAAGAGTGGCTGGAAATAAGAAAAGAGGACGTTAAGCAGTCGATAAGAGATATATTGATGCAATTGGAGAAAACATTTGTGAATTCAGCAGACATTAAGAAGAGGAGAGGAAAGAGAGGTGCGGTGATGCTCGCAATATCATTGGTAATGTCTATAGTTGGAGCCATAATAGGTACCACAATATCAACAGCCAATGCTATTTCGGTAGGAACACTGAGTAGTAAAGCGCAACAACTGAGTATTGACCTAGAAATAATACAAAAAACATTAGATGGGATTAGAGGGGGACTGGATGAACAAGTAAGATTCATAAATGAAACTGCAATCATTCTAAATGAACAAGCGGATGTGATGCAACGGGCAACAAAGCTAATTATTAAGCATGACAGAACATTAAATGAAATATTGAACATAATGAGTCCTGTTGATAGACTATTAACAAATTATATGAGAGAAGTTCAAACTGATGCCACAGATGCTATTTGTGGTTTGAAATCTGACCCAAGTATATCAGAAGGATGTGAGGTGATTATTAGCAATATGGGGAGTGAAGAACTGGCACAGGCTAAGATGGTCAGAGGTAAATGGTTGGTCAGCACCTGCTTAAAGAACATAACAGTAGTACATTTGAACCATGGAACATGCGTGGTTAAACAGGTGAAATATAATGTTTTTTATTTACAGGTTCCAAAGGATACAATTGTGTCAATTGGAGGGTTAACATTGTTTCATGTAACAAACGATATTTGGGAAAGCCAAGTGGAAAATATCGATTTTTTTCAAAGGTTTCAAAGGGACACTTTTCCAATAGATCCGGATGTGGAGTTTTTATTGAATCACAAAGAAAAACATGTTATAAAAATGTATCTGAGAAAAAACAATATTACAGTTAGTAATCTGGGGATAATAGAAGTGGAAAGATTTAATTGGGGAACCTGGGGGGAATGCTCAATAGTGGGTTTGGCTGTCCTGGTGCTAATCATGGGTGGTTGGTTGATTGTGCTATCAGTAAAAATTAAAATGTTGCTGATTTTGGTAGCTACGCCAGGAAGAGAAAGATATCCCGATACACATTCATTTTAAAAGAAGGATGGGGGGCAAACTTGTTTTTTAAAAATTGGCTTGGATCGTAGCCAAGTTCTAAAAAAAAAGGAGGGTATGTAAGGTTATTTAGCGTGTTACAACACGGAGTACAGCACTACTGCACAGGATCAATGTGTAGCATGTTTTTTTTTTTATGCAGTACCGCTGCATGGGTTTGGTGCATTGCTATGATGCAATTGTTTCAAGCTATGTGTTGCCAGTGTAACATGGACATATAAGTGAGGGCAGGTTATTCAGTCAAAAACGATTTTTACATATAAAAAGCAAATCATTTTTTTTCACAGTTAAAAGCACACATTTGTACATTCAAAATGCGCACTATTTTTCACCTGAAATGCCTATGTTGCAAGAGACACATTTGAAAATTAATAAACTAACCTCATTAACAACTAACCTGATCATAACCCACTAATAATAATGTGTTCTTCAGTGCAACATGAATGGAAAATGACAGGCTTTGAAAGTCATTATTTAAATGCACATTCAGTTTTTTTTTTCTTTTTGCTCTGCTGTTCTGTCCACAGTATTTTCAGGAAGCCAAGACCTCGAATAAGCAGGAAATCAGTTTGGTTACAGTTGCAACTGTATAAACCAAGCCATTGTGTGCAGAGGGTGGTTAGGGCATGATAGAATTTTATTGGTTAGGATCCTTTGGTAGGAGGTAACCAGAGTTTTCTTGTAGAATCTCGAGGAAGGAGTTTGGGAGAGACATCTTGACACAGCTCGAAGAAGGTCTGGGTTGATAGCTGGGGATGCCTGATCCCTAAAGCAGATTCAACTTGGTTGCAGAGACTGGGATTTCCAGTCAACAAGTCCCAGTTTGAGTGATAGCAGATGCTTGTCCTTGCTGAGTGAACCCCTCCAGAAGGCGAACAGCCAAAGAAGTTACATGCTGAATAAGCCTGGTAATTATCTCGCTGAGGTGTGGGGGCTGAGTGTGTACGAAAATATTCAGTCAGTGTAGGAAAGGAGATTCCTGTGCTTTACCCACGTGTTTAATGTTGCAAATTGAATTCTGGTTCCACGCCACTCTCTCCTCAGTGTATCACAAATAATGCTGTTACTGTGCTATTTCATTTATTTCTGTAAAGAGTGAGATCGTGTTTAAATGCAACTTTTATAATACACACAAATATCTGAAAGCAGACGGGTGGTATGTTTTATTTTCTCTTTCATTTGTGCATTTACCAATACAGTGCTGATGATGTGGGGAGATGTTTAGACAGTGCAATTGTCATTTTTAAGGTAGCTAAAAATAAGCTTTGGCTGCAGCTGTGTGCACAATGTCATTCAGTATGAGCAATTATAACTAACTGTGTGTGTTGTAGCCTTTTTCTGAAGGTACATGAGTCAGCAAAAATAGGGACCCGGGACATAGTTCACTACCGTATATAAGTTAGTGAAAAATACCACATGATAGCTCGCTGACGTAGATAAGACAGCGAGAAATTGCCCATGGTGGCACACTAAAAATGAAAATGTAATGTTCCTGAAATGCAAGCCTGAGGTCTCTAGTGATTACATGAAAAATCTAAACAAAAATAAGGGGTTCTGGATATTGGGGCCACAAATAAACCAAAGGAATTATGCTCACCACCATACCAACCAACCACGTAAACAAACCACGCATACCAACCGCGCATACCATCTAAATAGGTCTGTGTGCTGAAATAATGCATATCCACTGTGTTATTGTTGTACATGGACCAATCTGAATGTAGGGAGTGATTGTTACTAAATTATTATTTTTGGCGGTAAGAAAATACCGCCAGGCCCCAAATCTACACAAAATACCCAACAGGCCACTACAAATTCACACATTGCACCTTTACGCCGGGTATCGCACAAAGGGGAGTCCCCTAAATGAACCACTTCAAATTCCGATTTGATAAAGCCACTCCCTTGCTAGAGCACGTGGCTGTAATGAATGCTATTATAGTAAATCTGTTAGAAGGCACACAGTGAAATATAAAAAAGTAAATTATTTATTTATTCAGTAGGCCAAAGGGTCCTACAAACAAACATGCAATAAGTATACTATATTTCAAATTATACAAATAAAGCAGTTCAATAACAAAACAGTGATCAAGCCCCACCTAGAGCTTGTTGTTCGGTGCAAAATCTTACATGCTGATGGACCCATATAAAGGCCAGTTACACCCATACATGATTGTTGTCAAAAAACAAAAGGAATCAAACCTTCTTTGTTATACAACAAGTTAGAATGAGGATATTCAAACAAACAGGATAGTTTATACACAAAAAAAGAAATCATTTTATTTTTTTATTTTTGTGGCCGTAGATAAAGAATCAATTCAATTATCACAGCAAAATAGACTCAATCCTTTACTGATGGCCCTATCTAACTACTTTAGACAGAGTACATAGATCCCAGTACCAGATAAAGGAAAAATGTAAAGTATTGATAGAACTGATGCATATCCCAGGTCGCTCCAGGGGCAGCCCTCGCCGTAATCATGTGAGTGTCAGCTCCTCTATCAGAAGCCCATATTTCGACAACTCCTTTCCCGGGGTAATTGGCAGCTTCCATTCAGAAGCGACTGGGCCCAGACACATCAACATTGGTTAATTGGGTAGAGCAACACCTACTGTACCACCGAGGCGCACACTAAAGGACCCTTAATTAGATGAAATGGTAAAAACATCCTCCAGCTCTTGCCTGATGGCCTACAGGTAGGGGGATGCCTAGTTCCTGTCTGACATGTCACTACCGCCCCATCTCCCTGACACTAACTATGTGTCTAACTATGTGTCTAATTTAAAATTTTAAACTTTCTCTTGAGCTGCAAATGAACCTCTTTTTCATGTGCATTCTTAAATATATATCATAATAAACGCAAATGTATGGTATATGGGATTTCAGCATTTGCCTCTTTACTTATCAATTGACCCATTTATGAGCATTTCTCACCTTTTATTGTTCGCTCCCTGAAGAGTTAATGTGTTACTCATATGTTTGCACATGTATTCAAATGTAAAATATATGCATTCAAATGAACACAGCCCCATTTATACAGGGCACACATGGAGCTGTTTTGTCTGGTATCCAGTCTTTTTATCGACAGGCTGATTCATGGAATTAATGTGCGCTGAAAAATCATGCGAATCGCAGTGCAAGTGCGAAAATCGCAGCAAAACCCGCGCACATCGATTCATGGAAGTCTGTGCGCGAGTAAAATCTGGGATGTGCGCTGAAAATCTGCATGGCGTACGCCGGCGCACAGGTCATCTAAGGGCGTGCGCTACGGCCACAGCGAAGGCGCACATAGCGCGGCGCACATAACAAAACTAGGCGTAACACGGGGCGTGACACGCGGAATGGGGAACAACGCGTGAAAATGTGAGCGCCACGGGCGAAGTACAGGAGGCAAGTGCGCGGTACGCCCACACGCTCGCCTACAACACGTATTCATGGAATCGAATAGGGCAAACCAGCGCACCGGCGAAGACGTGCACAGGCCTAAACAAGTACGCCACACGAAGGCAGGTGGTAGCGTCCCTGCGCATGAAAAAAATGTGCGCCAAAACGTGCGCTAACAAAAAGCATGTATATACAGCTCTGATGATTGTCCCATACTGTGGCCCTCTAGGACAAATGACGTGCAAAGGGCTATGCGACAAACACGAACACCCGCTGTGTCAAAAATAGCGTGTGCGTGTATTTCGGGGGTGCGTGAGAAGTTTCACACGCAATAGGCCCTGTGCGAGTGGGGTGCGTGTATTCCTGGGGTTCGCGTTAAGTTTCACACGCGATTGGCCTGGGTACATGTAAATCTGGGGTGCGCGGGAAGTTTCACACGCGATTGCCTTGGGCGAGTGGGGTACGTGTATTTCGGGGGTGCGCGGGAAGTTTTACACGCGACAGGCCCTGTGCGAGTGGGGTACATGTATATCTGGGGTGCAGGGGAGTCCTACATGTGAATTGGCAGTGTGGGTTCTCCCAGGTGTTCCCTCTACACCCTCCATGCCCCCTGCAGGCAGCCCACACCACAGGGGACTACCCTGCACCCCTGGTCATGTCCCGCAGGCAGCCCATCCACCATGGGCATGCCCCCAGCCAAGCCACATGTCACCTTGCACTACTGATCACCAACGCATGACCCCCTCCACCCCCACCCCCCAGCAGTGCAGGGCACCTGCCAGCAGGCCCCCACTCATGTCCCCTTGCACCCCCACCCCCCAGCACTGAGGGGCACCTGCCAGCAGGCCCCCACTCATGTCCCACTCATGTCCCCTTGCACCCCCACCCCCCAGCAGTGCAGGGCACCTGCCAGCAGGCCCCCACTCATGTCCCACTGATGTCCCCTTGCACCCCCACCCCCCAGCACTGAGGGGCACCTGCCAGCAGGCCCCCACTCATATCCCCTTGCGCCCCCACCCCCAGCAGTGCAGGGCACCTGCCAGCAGGCCCCCACTCATGTCCCCTTGCACCCCCACCCCCCAGCAGTGCAGGGCACCTGCCAGCAGGCCCCCACTCATGTCCCCTTGTACCCCCACCCCCAGCACTGAGGGGCACCTGCCAGCAGGCCCCCACTCATGTCCCCTTGCACCCCCACCCCCCAGAGGTGCAGGGCACTGTTAGGCGGAAACCTGTGCAGTTCCCTCTGGGACCACTGCAAAAGATTTAGGACTACAGGTGTTTGGCAGTAAACCCACTTGGTAGCAGTCTGTACCACACAGATTCACTTGGTAGCTGTGGCTGAGCAGTCAGACTTCCCTCAAGAAGAGTTAGGCAGTATGTGGAGTATACAATATAGGGCAATCTACACAGTAGAACAAGCAAACACGGAACAAGGCTTCGGTGTAAAGATATAAAGGTATTTATTTATAACAACACATCTATAGAAAACACTCTGGCACTAATACGGCAAACAACTTCAATCACAATTACTATACGAAGAAAAAGATCAATCCCCCTAACAATAGTTCGACAAGTCTAGGTTCACCGGCATCACTTATTTGCAGACAGAGGTGTATGCTTTAACCTAGAAGGCACTCTAGTATTCGTTAGGACGGTAGAGAAAAATAAGGCAGGTTATGAAATCAACTTGGTACCAATACTTTACGGACAAATGCAAGGCAAGTAAGGCAGGGTCTACTGCAGATCACAAAGTTCAGAGGCCAGGCCCACTCGGAGAGAGGCAAGGCGATATGTCCCAGAAAGTGTCTAAGTGGAAATGCGCTTCGAGTCTTTATCGCAAATTGTTATGGAAAGATTGGACCAGTTCAGAACAACACGTTAAAGAAAGCTTGGAGGCGACCCAAGGGAAAGGCGAGGATTAAGACACCTCACTCTATCCGGCAGAAAAGGAAGCCAGGCGGACACAGTACCTTGTTTTTGGAGAGACAGCTCCGCCGGGGGCAGTTGTCCCTGGTGGTGGATGCACGTCGGGTCTTTGCCAAGAGTAGAGATGATCTCGTCGTCGAAGAAAAGTGAAGTCCGGTGCACCACCAGGGAAGAGACCAGCCGCGGAGTGCTCCGTCACAAGGCACCACCTTTTGGTCGCGGTACAGGGGTACTGACTATCCAGTTGCCGAGGTGCTCTGCACAGGCAATTCGACCACTGCGTCCTGAAGCGAAGAAAAAGCAAAGGGGACTGGTTGTTCCCACCAGTCAGGGGAAGAGACTCTCCGGCAGGGAGATCTCCTCTGTCGTCGGGAAGTGGTGAGTCGGTTCCGCAGGGCTCCACTGGAGGTGTCGTCGTTGCAGGTCGGCTCAGCTTTACCCTCATCGGATTCTTAGGTCCTGTGACGACTTTTGAAGATCCAGTCCCAAAAGCCCTGCTTTTATGCAGAAAACCCCCATTCATTCAGCCTAGCTGTCAATCAAAACATGCTAAGTGGTGAGCGGGGTGGCTCACCACTTGGGCCAATCACACCAGAGTGCGACCGGAGTTGGCAAGGCAACTCAGTCCAGGGTGCCTAAACCCCCTCCCACACACCTGTGGTAACCCAGACAGAATGGCACCACTTTGGAAGGTTTCTGTACAGAAGCCCGCCAAAAGTGGAACAAAGGGCTCAACCTTTGGTTTAGGAGTCACAGAGACGAACACAGACGCCATTTTAAAAATCGAGTTCTGGCAGAAAATACCATCCGATAGACTTATTTAAGATAAGTAAACCGGTGGTATGTTAGAGATTAACGAGAAAAAGTATCAATCTCCAACAATGGGAAGAATCCCATAGGGTTATATTCGGGGTCGAATATAACAAGTAGTGTCCACTGCCACCAGCCAAAACTCGACGAGGGGGGACGGGACAGTGCCCCCTCAAATAACAGACCCAGGAGTAATCGAATTACCCCTACTAGTACGTCCACAATAGGATGGTTTGTACTAGTTCTGTTAGTAAATTTAGGTCTAGTAAAGCCAATGGTGACTTTACATGCCCGGGGAGACAGTAGTCAGTCCCCGGGTATGGAGTCTATGATGGAGGTCCGCTAGGACGCCCCAGTGCTACGGCACGGAGGGTGCGTTGTAACACACATAGTAAAACATATGAGACCCTATGGAGTAAAAGACCCCATAGCCCATAGAACACATTGACGTTCAAAGGAATTACACACATTCATACCCAAGAGTGGGAGAAAACGAGTCTCACTCTTGGCAGGATGGAAAAAAACAAACTCCAGAAATCCAGCAAAGATGCTGGGGGACTCACTAGGTTAGGAAATTCAGCCTAAACAGAGAATTCTCCCTAACAGGCACCTGCCAGCAGGCCCCCACTCATGTCCCACTCATGTCCCCTTGCACCCCCATCCCCCAGCAGTGCAGGGCACCTGCCAGCAGGCCCTCACTCAGGTCCCCTTGCACACCCACCCCCCAGCAGTGCAGGGCACCTGCCAGCAGGCCCCCACTCGTGTCCCACTCATGTCCCCTTGCACCCCTACCCCCCAGCGCTGAGGGGTACCTGCCAGCAGGCCCCCACTCATGTCCCCTTGCACACCCAAACCCAGCCCTGAGGGGCACCTGCCAGCAGGCCCCCACTCATGTCCCCTTGCACCCCCACCCCCCAGCAGTGCAGGGCACCTGCCAGCAGGCCCCCACTCATGTCCCCTTGCACCCCCACCCCCCCAGCACTGAGGGGCACCTGCCAGCAGGCCCCCACTCATGTCCCCTTGCACCCCCACCCCCCAGCACTGAGGGGCACCTGCCAGCAGTCTCCCACTCATGTCCCCTTGCACCCCCACCCCCCAGCAGTGCAGGGCACCTGCCAGCAGGCCCCCACTCATGTCCCACTCATGTCCCCTTGCACCCCCACCCCCCAGCAGTGCAGGGCACCTGCCAGCAGGCCCCCACTCATGTCCCCTTGCACACCCACCCCCAGCACTGAGGGGCACCTGCCAGCAGGCCCCCACTCATGTTCCCTTGCAACCCCACCCCCCAGCACTGAGGGGCACCTGCCAGCAGGCCCCCACTCATGTCCCACTAATGTCCCCTTGCACCCCCACCCCCAGCAGTGCAGGGCACCTGCCAGCAGGCCCCCACTCATGTCTCACTCATGTCCCCTTGCACCCCCACCCCCCAGCAGTGCAGTGCACCTGCCAGCAGGCCCCCACTCATGTCCCCTTGCACACCCACCCCCCAGCACTGAGGGGCACCTGCCAGCAGGCCCCCACTCATGTCCCCTTGTACCCCCACCCCCCAGCACTGAGGGGCACCTGCCAACAGGCCCCCACTCATGTCCCCTTGTACCCCCACTCATGTCCCACTCATGTCCCCTTGCACCCCCACCCCCCAGCACTGAGGGGCACCTGCCAGCAGGCCGCCACTCATATCCCCTTGTACCCCCCCTTGCACACCCACACCACATAAAAGTGCGCGCAAACAACAAGCAAGCTCAGACGCCAGGATGAACATACCGTTCCTAGCAGCAGTGGTCGTGGGATACCGCTGGAGGAGGAGGAGGAGGATAGTCAGGCCCAGAATTTTCACACCCCGAACCAGCCTTTTGGCATGCCTGATGACCAGGTGTATGGGAGGTACAGGTTTCCACCTCACATAATACTCGACCTGGTCACTGAGTGGGAGGATGACCTCACATCACCCACCCTCTGCTCCCAAGCACTCAGCCCCCTGGAGAAGGTCCTCAATGTACTACACTTTTTGGCCACCGGATCATTTCAGCGGACAAGTGGCATAGTTGGGGGGGTGTCACAGGCCACACAGTCACGCTGCCTACACAAGGTCTTGGCCATCATGACTGCACGCCCATCAATCCGCAGGCACAAATACCTGCCCAGAACACCTGCAGAAAGGCAGGCTGCCGTCCAGGATTTCTACGGGGTGGCACAATTCCCCAAAGTCCTAGGTGCCATTCATTGCACCCATGTGGCACTACGTCCCCCAGGGCATCAGAGCACATCTATAGAAAGCGCAAGCACTGGCATTCCATCAACGTCCAGGTAGTATGTGATGCCAAGGGAATCATCACCTCAGTATATGGCAACTATCTAGGGTCCTCCCACGACAGTTTCATTTACAGAATGTCAACCCTAAACCGGGACCTAGAAGCTGGGCGGCATGGCGAAACATGGCAGCTCGGTGAGTATAAATGCCACAGCACATGCATGCATGCCAGATACTGAGTAATGTCACAACCCTACTAATGATACCCATCACCACCTCCCCAGGGGACAGTGCCTACCCTCAGAGTACTCACATGATGACGCCAATTCGGAACCCCACCACGCCACCCGAGGTAAGATACAACACAGCCCATATTGCAACCCGGGGCATAGTGGAGCGCACATTCGGAGTGCTCAAGTCACGCTTTCGCTCCCTTGACTGTTCTGGCGGGCAGCTGTTATACGCTCCCCCAGTAGTGTGCAGGATCATAGTGGCAGCATGTGTCCTGCACAATGTTGCAACACGCCAGGGCCTGCCGGTGGACATGGTGGTGCCCCACATCCCCAACCACATGCACGCCTGCTGCGCATGGGAGGGGAAAGGGCACGGGGTGAGGCAGCCTGAACGCAGCTGGTGGCTAATTACTTCACTTAGAATCACACCCCTGTGGAGTGCACACAGCCCTGCCACATACCAGCTGACAATCGATGATGACACAAGGGACAGTGAACTGTCACAACCATACCAGCCTGAGATTGGTCACCTGGAAGTGTCACAATGTGTGCATCCCTACCTACAGAAACACCACCAATGCTGTGTCATCAAAAGACACATATGCTGCTAAATGCATTACCCCCTTGCAAAATACAACATGATAACAGTGCCATGTCACCCAACCCCACCCCAGCACCACCACCCAACACACCATGGCATGTCATGCTATGTGAGAGCAAACAACGCAATCCCGAAAACCTGACACAAGTGTCACAAAGTACAGTGTCCCTAATGGAAACTGGCCACACACAATATGCTCCCAGTAATGTTGAACTAACAACACACATGACCAAATACTTACCAACAATACAATGCAGCTACACAAGCTCAAACATAACTAAAACATGACAGTACTAAGTTAAAGTAGTCGTAGTCTTACAACCTGAATATGCCGCCACATCGCCCCCTTCCAACTGTAGTCTTGCAGGCTTCAAAACTTGTCTGTGTACTACATAAAACATGAACTCCATCTCCAAAGTAGACGGCCTTGTGAAGACATGAGGAATGAACCTGCAAATTCAGAGGGAGACATGGAAGCAGACGCATACATAATTCCAACATGCAGTGTACAATACAAAAACAATATACACAAGGAATGTCTACACAGTATTGACTACAGACTGCCCACACAGCTCATGGGAGCCCAACATCACTGTGTACATCACTGTCACTTGGTCACACCCTTTGCAAGCCCATGGAAACGGGAAGCAGGAGGGGTGTGTGTCTCATGAACCCAAGCATCCAACCCAAACTCAGGACAAGCCTGCATGTGCCCAGACGGAATACAGTGGATGCCCACGGGAGCCACACAAGGCAACACACTGTTAAAAAATAATCAAAAATCAAAAATCAGTTGTGCCTCAGGTTCCTCCTGGGTCTGCACCATCTCCTCAACCTCACCAGCATCAAGTGCGTCATCCCCTGCAAAAACATGAAAGACAAAAAATGGAATCAGGCATTAGCACCATAGCACACAAATAGGCTTGGCAAGCTACAGAACCAGTACATGATTTACACTTGTGCACTTCAACATGTCAGGAAACAACTAGCATGTTCCACATTCAAACAGGCCTAAAAACATCATGTGATCATGACAATACTCATTCAGCCTGAATGGTCAAATCATTCAACTACCAACGTGACACATGTGGGCCAATGTGGGGTTCTTCACTGACAGAAGCATGTCACATATGTCACAATAGGGCTGAGGAATGTGTTGCAAACGTGGGAGAATTGAAACAATCAGCCTGAAAGAACACTGAAAAATACAAACAATGTTGTTGCATGATGCCACCTCAAGGGCAACTGCCGTAATGTTGTGCTAAATTACTACTGTGGGCAGAAGGGATAGTGTCACACCCAAATTCAAGGCTGCAGAATGTTTTGGATGAAGCACATGGGTGACCCATACTACTCAGTCACACACACCCTCACCTGGCACTCAATCAGAACCCGCCACCCAAACAACATACACATGCATTACACACACATGCGGGCACTCACCGGACAATATGTCATAATCGGGTAGTTCTCCCACACCTCGGATCTGTTCCTCTGTGACGAAGGTCCCAGCAACAGACTCATGTTCAGTGAGTTCGTTGTCCTCTTGTGGAGACCCACTGCCAGTCACCAGAGTAGCGGCATGACTTGAGGCCAGCTTGTCCTTTGCTCTGCGTTTCAGGTCGTTCCACCTCTTGTAGCAATCATCAGCTGAGCGCCTCACAAATCCAAGGGCATATATGTGGTTGGCGATGGTCTGCCAGTGTGCCTTACGTAGACCAGGTGTGGTCTTGGACCCTGCAGTCACCACCATTTCGTGGCTATGTTGCAACACATAGCTCACAAGTGCATCAAGCTCCGATTCATTGAAGCAAGGCTTCCTTGAGGTGCCGGGGTGTGTAGCCGTGCCTGGGGTCTCAGCCTGTCTTGCCAGAGCACCCTTCTTCCTCTTTTTAGAAGGTGGAGCAGAGCCAGAGTGGCTAACGCCGCTCTGGTCAGTAGGGGCAGGATCACCGGTGGACTGGGATGTTGGAGTGTGCGAATGCACATTGACCATAGGACTTGGTGCAGGCATTGTCTGAAGTGTGATGTTGGCAGGGGGAACATCAGTATGATGGACCAGGACCGACACTGTCCTGGCTGGGAGAGTCAGAGCTGGGGTGGATGGAGCTGCAGCTGCCCCTGCAGCCTCACCACCCTGCATACTTGGGGCAGCAGATGACATAGCTGCCCCAGATCCACGTGGCTTGGTGACAACTTGCACCTGGAAGTCAGCCAGGGAGTCATCCTGAGCCAGGTCAGGTGCCACAATGGGCTGGTCCAACAAGGACTGAGCTGGGATGGTCTCAGCCATGTTTCCCTCAGCCATGGGGGGGGAAGCATGGGTGTCCCTGATTGGTCCTCCACACATGGGGGTCTAGGAGCACCCTGCAAATCCTGGCCACGTCCCCTACCGCGCCCACCAAGTCCACCTTTTGAAGGTCGGCCACCTTTGTCTCGCTTACCGCTTGGTCGCCTCCCAACCATGGCACTGATGTTGTTGTGCGAATGGGAGGAGCAGTAAACTATTGCCCTGGGCAATTGGGGGTCAAAGGGGTAGGGTACTAGATGGAATTCGTACCCTAGTGCTCTAACAAGGCTGTCTGTGACCCCTGGGGGAAGATGACGGGTCACGGAACGCACAGGCAGCCAAAAAACAAAAATAAACGTGCACGCAACCCCTCGTAGACTACATGCGTGGAAAAATGAACCCGCACTACGCTGTGGCACCCAGAAACACAAAAATAAGCGTACGCGTGATACACGCAGCCTACAATGACCTCTGAAGGGGAACGCGATACACGGGGCAAGCACAGTTGCTAAGTACGTGCGGAACTCACCGTCTGCCAGGAAATAGAATGTGAAAAATATGCGCGTGTGCGCTTTGGCAACACCCCCGCCAAAAGAAGAATTGTACGCTGTCTGAGGAGACAGGACAAAAGGAGAAGTGAACACTGTTTGAGGAAACAGGCCCAAACAAAGTAGAAAAATGAAAGCTGTCAGAGGTAACAGGGAGTACGAACTTGAAACGCTGTGAAGTAATCGCGTGTGAACCGACAAGAAGTACAGAATCCACCGACTCACTCTCCACAAAAAGCACGTACAAGGAAATGGCGTCCTACACGTACCTTTTGAACTGGCCCACACGTACACGTCACTTACGCGTGTACGCGCCCTTTCCTCCAATTACACGTGCTAACACTCGAACGTGCAGCTTTTCCACGTGTGCTCTGTCATCACGTGCTATGAGGGAAACACCCGCACGTGTCACATCACAGACGCGCTTACACACTAAGGGCCTTTGGTCCAATGCAATCACGTACGTGCGCTGACGCGCTTACGCGCTAAGGGCCTTTCCTTGATTTACACGCTGACGTGCAAGATTTTCACATGCCAAATCACTCTGTATCAAGCTGGCCACGCGTTCACACACGGAAGACCACGCTCCTGCCCAGAAGGCCGAATTACTGCCCCCCAGAGCCCCGAGCATGCTCCCACCTGCCACCTGCTGCTGCCTGATTGCCTGCTGCCCACGTGCCCTGGCATTTGCTGCCTGCACGTCAGCCAGGGGTGCTGTTGCTGTGACCACCCCTGCTGGAACCGAAGACTCCCGACTGGGATTCCATCGCTCCACAGCCCAGCCCCAGGACCCAGTTGCCCACCCACTCCTGCCTCTGGGGTTGCCATGTCCAGCACTACACCATCTGGCGGCACTGGCAACCCCCAGACAGAGAGGCAGAGGGCCACCAGCTTCACTGCCACCGAAGTTGGTGTCCTGGTGGAGCAAGTCCTGGGGCAGTATGATGCCCTCTTCGGAAGGTCGCACGCCGACAAGGAAGGACGGACCAGGATCTGGACGGACATCGTGACTGCCATCAACGCGGAGGGGGTAGCAGTCCGCGAATTCCATCATGTCAAGAAGCGATGGGAGGACTTCAGGTCCAGGACCCTGAACAAGGCCCGGCACCTCTTGAAGGCAGCGGATGCTAAGGGGCGCTAGGGCCACCTGTCGGAAGACCAAATGAGAGTCCTAGAATGCGTATGCCCATTACTCCACGTCCAGGTCCTTGAGAGGCAGACCCGTCTGGAGTCGAGCGGTAAGTGTACATGCATACTGATTGGAAGCTGTGCATGTGGTAGTGTGCCAGTAGTGTGCAGGTTGCACATATGGTTTTGTAGGGCCATGTATGGATGTGTATGTACAGGGCCGTGAGGCTGACACATGCGAGCCCTTTCATGTGTGAGACACATGGATGTTGTATTTGTGTGTAAGCATGCAGGCTAAATGCAGATGTGTGAGCACACATGTTTGAATGACTGTGTATGTCAGTTGTCAAGGATGTGGTGTCACACATGGATGTTGGTTCCAGCTGCATGTATCTGCACTGTGTACATGTGCATGTATGTTTATCTGACCAGTGTGCAACTGTCATGCAACATCAATGCATGTGAGACTGATATGTAGAAGACTGATTGCCAGTTGTGACATGGATGCTGATCTCATCACTGCGACACTTGGTGGAGGTGTACACATGCATGTAAGTGTGGTGGCGTCTGTGCATGTCTAATGCACTCCCTGTGTCTCATGTGATGTCTGGCTCACCTTTGCCTGCTCATGCTGTTGTATGTGTATGGATGGTGCTGTCTGTTGCGATATGGCTGTGGAATAGCTCATGTGTGTGATTTGAAATGACATGTGTGTTGGGGATTGTGATGCCATGTCTGAAGTTTGACAATGACACTCGTGTGCCACTGTCATGTGTGTATGAGTCCATTGTACAGTGCCCTGATGCCTGTGTCCTATCTCTCCCTGTCTGCAGCGTCGACTGATGAAGAGGGCGGAGAGGGTGCTGTGGAGCACAGCGGCAGGGATCGCACCGCCAGCCGGAGACGCAAGGCCCGGCTCCCCTCCCAGGTTGTCATCTCGTCGGGGAGTGAGGAGTCCGGTGCCGTGTCCCAGGTCGCAGCTGCCGAAGGGAGGCCCAAGAGGCGGAGGTCGGAGTTGGACTCCTCGGCAGCCGAAGGGGCAGCTGAGACCCCACAGGGCCCGACGGAGGAAGATGGCACGGAGTCATCCAGGTTGGTGGGGGGTTTGCTGAGGGGTGGGGGTGCAAGGGGACATGAGTGGGACATGAGTGGGGGCCTTCTGGCAGGTGCCCTACACTGCTGGGAGGTGGGGGTGCAAGGGGACATGAGTGGGGGCCTGCTGGCAGGTGCCCTGCACTCCTGGGGGGTGGGTGTGCAAGGGGACATGAGTGGGGGCCTGCTGGCAGGTGCTCTGCAGTGCTGGGGGGTGGGGGTGCAAGGGGACATGAGTGGGGGCCTGATGGCAGATGCCCTGCACTGCTGGGGGGTGGGGGTGCAAGGGGACATGAGTGGGGGCCTGCTGGCAGGTGCCCTGCACTGCTGGGGGGTGGGGGTGCACGGGGACATGAGTGGGACATGTGTGGGGGCCTGCTGGCAGGTGCCCTGCACTGCTGGGGGGTGGGGGTGCTGGGGGACATGTGTAGGGGCCTGCTGGCAGGTGTCCTGCACTGCTGGGGGGTGGGGGTGCAAGGGGACATGAGTGGGACATGTGTGGGGGCCTGCTGGCAGGTGCCCTGCACTGCTTGGGGTTGGGGGTGCAAGGGGACATGAGTGGGACATGTGTGGGGGCCTGCTGGCAGGTGCCCTGCACTGCTGGGAGTGGGGGCGCTGGGGGACATGTGTGGGGGCCTGCTGGCAGGTGCCCTGCACTGCTGGGGGGTGGGGGTGCAAGGGGACATGAGTGGGACATGAGTGGGGGCCTGCTGGCAGGTGCCCTGCACTGCTGGGGGGTGGCGGTGCAAGGGGACATGAGTGGGACTTGAGTGGGGGCCTGCTGGCAGGTGCCCTGCACTGTTGGGGGGTGGGTGTGCAAGGGGACATGAGTGGGGGCCTGCTGGCAGGTGCCCTGCACTGCTGGGGAGTGGGGGTGCAAGGGGACATTAGTGGGACATGAGTGGGGGCCTGCTGGCAGGTGCCCTGCACTGCTGGGGGGTGGGGGTGCAAGGGGACATGAGTGGGACATGAGTGGGGGCCTGCTGGCAGGTGCCCTGCACTGCTGGGGGGTGGGGGTGCAAGGGGACATGAGTGGGGGGCTGCTGGCAGGTACCCTGCACTGCTGGCGGGTGGGTGTGCAAGGGGACATGAGTGGGGGCCTGCTGGCAGGTGCCCTGCACTGCTGGGGGGGTTGCAAGGGGACATGAGTGGGACATGAGTGGGGGCCTGCTGGCAAGTGCCCTGCACTGCTGGGGGGTGGGTGTGCAAGCGGACATGAGTGGGGGCCTGCTGGCAGGTGCTCTGCACTGCTGGGGGGTGGGGGTGCAAGGGACATGAGTGGGGGCCTGCTGGCAGGTGCCCTGCACTGCTGGGGGGTGGGTGTGCAAGGGGACATGATTGGGGGCCTGCTGGCAGGTTCCCTGCACTGCTGGGGGGTGAGGGTGCAAGGGGACATGAGTGGGGGCCTGCTGGCAGGTGCCCTGCACTGCTGGGGGGTGGGGGTGCAAGGGGACATGAGTGGGACATGTGTGGGGGCCTGCTGGCAGGTGCCCTGCACTGCTGGGGGTGGGAGTGCTGGGGGACATGTGTAGGGGCCTGCTGGCAGGTGCCCTGCACTGCTGGGGGGTGGGGGTGCAAGGGGACATGAGTGGGACAAGTGTGGGGGCCTGCTGGCAGGTGCCCTGCACTGCTGGGGGTGGGGGTGCTGGGGGACATGTGTAGGGGCTTGCTGGCAGGTGCCCTGCACTGCTGGGGGGTGGGGGTGCAAGGGGACATGAGTGGGACATGTGTGGGGGGCTGCTGGCAGGTGCCCTGCACTGCTGGGGGGTGGGGGTGCAAGGGGACATGAGTGGGGGGCTGCTGGCAGGTGCCCTGCACTGCTGGGGGGTGGGTGTGCAAGGGGACATGAGTGGGGGCCTGCTGGCAGGTGCCCTGCACTGCTGGGGGGATTGCAAGGGGACATGAGTGGGACATAAGTGGAGGCCTGCTGGCAAGTGCCCTGCACTGCTGGGGGGTGGGTGTGCAAGCGGACATGAGTGGGGGCCTGCTGGCAGGTGCTCTGCACTGCTGGGGGGTGGGGGTGCAAGGGACATGAGTGGGGGCCTGCTGGCAGGTGCCCTGCACTGCTGGGGGGTGGGTGTGCAAGGGGACATGATTGGGGGCCTGCTAGCAGGTTCCCTGCACTGCTGGGGGGTGAGGGTGCAAGGGGACATGAGTGGTGGCCTGCTGGCAGGTGCTCTGCACTGCTGGGGGGTGGGGGTGCAAGGGGACATGAGTGGGACATGTGTGGGGGCCTGCTGGCAGGTGCCCTGCACTGCTGGGGGTGGGGGTGCTGGGGGACATGTGTAGGGGCCTGCTGGCAGGTGCCCTGCACTGCTGGGGGGTGGGGGTGCAAAGGGACATGAGTGGGACAAGTGTGGGGGCCTGCTGGCAGGTGCCCTGCACTGCTGGGGTGTGGGGGTGCTGGGGGACATGTTTGGGGGCCTGCTGGCAGGTGCCCTGCACTGCTGGGGGGTGGGGATGCAAGGGGACATGAGTGGGACATGAGTGGGGGCCTGCTGGCAGGTGCCCAGCACTGCTTGGGGATGGGGTGCAAGGGGACATGAGTGGGGGCCTGCTGGCAGGTGCCCTGTACTGCTGGGGGGTGGGGGTGCAAGAGGACATGAGTGGGACATGAGTGGGGGCCTGCTGGCAGGTGCCCTGCACTGCTGGGCGGTGGGGGTGCAAGGGGACATGAGTGGGACATGTGTGGGGGCCTGCTGGCAGGTGCCCTGCACTGCTGGGGGGTGGGGGTGCTGGGGGACATGTGTGGGGGCCTGCTGGCAGGTGCCCTGCACTGCTGGGGGGTGGGGGTGCAAAGGGACATGAGTGGGACATGAGTGGGGGCCTGCTGGCAGGTGCCCTGCACTGGTGGGGGGTGGGGTTGCAAGGGGACATGAGTGGGACATGTGTGGGGGCCTGTTGGCAGGTGCCCTGCACTGCTGGGGGGTGGGTGTGCAAGGGGACATGAGTGGGACATGAGTGGGGGCCTGCTGGCAGGTGCCCTGCACTGCTGGGGGGTGGGGGTGCAAGGGGACATGAGTGGGGCCTGCTGGCAGGTGCCCTGCACTGCTGGGGGATGCGGTTGCAAGCGGACATGAGTGGGACATGTGTGGGGGCCTGCTGGCATGTGCCCTGTACTGCTGGGGGTTCGGGGTGCTGGGAGACATGAATTGGTGATCATATTGCAACGTGACATGTGGCTTGGCTGGGGGGCATGCACATGGTGGATGTGCTGCCTGTGAGACATGACCACGGGTGCGGGGTAGTCCCCTGTGGTGTGGGCTGCCGGCAGGGGCCGTGGAGAGGGTAGAGGGGACACCTGGGAGGACCCACCCTGCCAATTCACGTGTAGGACTCCCCGTGCACCCCCGAAATACGCGTTCCCCGCTCTGACAGCAAAATCGCGTGTGAAACTTCATGCGCAGCCCGGTAATATACGTACCCTACTCCAATCGCGTGTGAAACTTTCCGCGCACCCCTGAAATACACGTACCCAGGCCAATCGCGTGTGAATCTTCCTGCGCACCCCTGAAATACAGTTACCCAGGCCAATCGGGTGTGAAACTTCCCGCGCACCCCTGAAATACATGTACCCAGCCCAATCGCGTGTGAAACTTCCCGCGCACCCATGAAATACACGTACCCAGGCCAATCGCGCGTGAAACTTCACGCACACCCCTGAAATACACGTACCCAGGCCAATCGCGTGTGAAACTTCCCGCGCACCCCGGAAATACAAGTACCCAGGCCCAATCGCGTGTGAAACTTCCCGCGCACCCCTGAAATGCACGTACATAGGCCAATCGCGTGTGAAACTTCCCGCGCACCCCTGAAATACACGTACCCAGGCCATTCGTGTGTGAAACTTCCCGCTCACCCCTGAGATACACGTACCCAGCCCAATCGCGTGTGAAACTTCCCGCGCACCCCCGTAATACACGTACCCCACTCGCACAGGCCCTTTCACGTGTGAAAGTTCCCGCGAACCCCGTAATACACGTACCCTGCTGAAATCGCGTGTGAAAATTCCTGCGAACCCCAGTAATACATGTACCCCACTCACACGGGCCCTTTCGCGTGTGAAACTTCACGCGCACCCCAGTAATACACGTTCCTCACTTGGCGTTTGCTGTTTGGCAGCCCTGTAAACTGGTCCAGGGTTAGCGCAGCGCTTTGCGCTGAATTGGGAATTTTGATGGCTTTTCCTTGCGCGAGGGCGTTCTTGGGGGCGTAACTGGCGCTGCTGCAGGGTCGCTGCGCCACTCTGCGTCACGGCTGGTTTTGGAGGCTAAAATCCATGAATATGCTGTGCGCGGAAATCGATTTTAGCACACGCAGCTGGCGCAGACATTCGCACGCACACTGTGCGCCAGCCACGTGCGCCACTTTTGTGCGAAATTCTATGAATTACCCTGTGAATTTCTTTTTGCTGCAGTATCTTTTAATGTCTTTTTTTTAACCAAATTTCTGCAGGGGTGAGGGGTATTTGGATAAGGCAATATGGTATGGGTCGAGGGCCGGGTTTAGGCAGGAGGGTGAGGAGATGGATGGAGTGAGGCAAAGGTGCCCCCCCCGATTTTCGATAAATCGGCAGTAAAAGCCTGTAGAACCATTTCTTTCACCTTAGATTTTGTTCCGCTTAAGTAACAAAAAGAATGGTTGCTCCTGTGATTGCTTAAGACAACCATTGTCAGCTATTTAAAAACCTTCGAATGGGAAGCACCATTCATTTCCACACTACATGCTGCCACTCTGTAAATCATTGCTGGTAAGGTATGAATGACAGCAAGGGGGACCACGCAGAGACCTGCTTTTCTGCTTTTTTCTGTTTTAGAAATTGAGACAGAAAGCAAATTGGCCCATGCCCTTAATTTTAATTAATTTATCCCGACCCCCTTGCCCTCAATTTTAATAAACCTAACCTGCCCGCCTTATTTTAATTCAATTAACGCTTTATCCTTTAACTTTATTGATTTCAACTCTTAATAAAAAGAAAAAAGAAAATAAACCGCAATCCCGCCTTCCCCTTCTCAACCAGAGACCCTCCGCCAAAACTCCCCCCAACCATTGATTGGTGATGTTGGGAGTCAAGTGACACAACCAGCCGTCTTACTGGACCCTCCCAAGGAAGCATTGCCTGGGCAGCTGGTGAAGGGCAGTGGATAAGAGTGATTACAGTTGGTCTGTTCGCCTGGTGCCCCGAAGAGCCCCCCCACCCCGAAACCAGAGAACTACAGTAAAAAGGTAAGGCACATCAAGATACAAATCAAACTGAATTAGTTTTCCGCTGCTTTTAGAATTATCCACGCTAAGGCTGAGCTGGTTCAATCTTTTGAACTTAGCCGCACAATAATTATACTGATTAGGTTTTTTGCTATTTTTTAAATTTAGCTTTCTGCTGCTTTTGAATTCAGCCACACTAAAGCTGCACTGGTTCAATACATACTGTTTCTGATCTTGACCACATTCGAACTACATTGGTTCTGTATCTGCTACTTCTTGCTACTTTTGCCAAAAACCACTATATAAATTCAATAGAAATATAAATACTTCTGCCACAATGAGATCATCCCACTCAGCTACGGCACTACTGGATCGACTGAATTACAGGGAGAATAACCAAAAGGATCTCGAGTCAGCAGTTAGTCTCTCTCCTCCACCCGGGTGCTTCTCAGCAGATCTTGGTGAAGATGGCCATTATTACAATCTAAGAAGGTAGGACCATGTCAATTACTTTTTCCTCTATAATGGCTGATTGCTATTAGGTTATAAGCAGTTTGCTTGTCTGCTCTCCCCTGTGGAGACTGCATACCCTCAATTATCCATAAGTATGTACTGCTTTGGCACACACTAGTATTCAAATTGAAAGGATTCTAAGAAACTTCAGGCTTCCTTTCACATCATACTCTGCGATTCACTGAGATTGTTAGTCCACGCTTTTCACCCATGGATGCAGCTTTTCTCCTGCTTGACTGTCCTTCAGGCCCTCCACTCCCAGAACCAACACTCCCATCAATCTGTTACCCAACATCTATGACCAGCAGAAATGTACTTGACTCATCTACATTGACATTCATACATATCCCATGGTGATCTGTCTATTGAGCATACCTGAGGGTCCACCTGATGGATAGAGATGCATTACAATATGTTGCAGATGCCATATTTGCAAATTGATGGCATCATGTCTTTGTTCGAACAGCTTAGCCTTGGGCTTTTGGTGTTGCAAGGACTATTGCAGGCTCCAAAGGGGAGCATACTACTTTGATGGAAGTCACTCTTTCCAAGTATCAGGCACGCAAGACTCCTGCAGGCAGGGAAATTAGCATTCAGGGGACTCGGGTGGGTGGGTCAAGGGAAAGGGGATGGCAAGTTTTTTTCTCTAGCAAAGTGGGGTCTTTGAGACTGGTGATGGCACGGATGACGAGGTCAGTATTTTTCTTTATAGGTGACTATATATTACCACCACAACGTTTGAATCCAATATAGCACACCTTTACTGCAATTACGAGATGGTACACACAAGAGGACATGTGCTGGTTGTATCTGTGTCTTATCTGACAAATTGTGCATGGAATTTGCATGTGACTGCATGTTAGTCATTGTGCATGTGTTCTGCATGTAAAGTATAGCAGATCCCTCAACTGTAGATAGTGGCCCTAGGGAGTGATAGACTCATTAAAATACCCATACCCCCTCTTATGCTGCAACCCATAGAATAGGTATTACCCAAATTGACCTTTTACAATTCACCTTTTGCACAATTGACCTAATTATAATGGTCCTAATTGACCTTCTGCACAATTGACCTTTATATTATTTTACTTATTGTATATATGTATTGGGTTGGTTTTGGATTATAAATAATAAAAGGGGATTGGGTGGGGGGTTGTGGGGGTTTTTGGATTGGGTGGGGGGTTGTGGGGGGTTTCCCCCCGCACTCATGTCCTAATTGACCTTCTAAATTAGGTCAATTCTCCCGAGGTCAATTCTCCCGAGGTCAATTGTGAAAAGGTCAATTAGTATACAACCATAGAATACAGATAAGTACCATGGAAAATATGATAATCACTGAATTCTAATTACTGTTTGCGTGCACGGTATTACTCCTTATATTTGCATGATTGCACAGACTGCGGTCTTCCCAAGGGCGTTCATCCACCGCAGTGCTTCGAAGCCATAACAATGGCACTAGGTGCTATTCAAATATCACATAACACAACATTTAATTGTTAAACTGTAAACCAGACAACAACAGCAATGTTGCACTAAGAAAATAGGGTGCAGGGGAGTTAAGGAGGGTGGGAGAGCATTAAGAGATTGTGTAAATAGCAAGTAACAGTGTCGAGGGATGGGGTTCCCATAGTAAGGGCACCGATAATGCTGTCCAGTTGCACCCATGGACACGGCACAGTCCTTGACATCTGCTTGTGTCCTGAAGGCAGCCATTTGCACCCAAGATGAGGATTAAAGATGCCTATTTATTTGGGATTGTTACACATATAAGACAACTGAAGCAAATATAACTCAACAACAAGGGGTATCGCCATCGTGACCTTGAAACAACACAGTCCCCGAGCTTTATGATGAACACTCTCAGGGTCCCTTCCCAGGATATGTCTCCGTCACTAACAGTCTTGGAGGGTTCAGTGTCCCCACACTCCTTTCTAGTCTCTGTGTGATTGCTCCAGGTCCGAGATCTTCCTAGTCTCCGAGTAATGAGGGTTACTGGTAAATAACAGAAGCAGTAGATCAACATCCACCTCGCTAATCGGAGTGCTTACTCCTTTGAGGATGTGCCAAGCAGCGTCCTCCACAATCATTGAAGGAAGTAAGGTCAAAGACAACGAGATCTGCAACATCTCTGGAATTCATAATACAAATGAATGTGTGTTTCATGGTTTAAACAGAATCCAACACTATAGCTCCAAAGGAAGCTGAGTGAACACCCCCACCTGTGAACGAAAATGTTGTACAAATGTATCGGGTAAACCCTGTACAACACCATCGCAAATGTCCATCATTTCCACCCCTGCGCAAGTCCTGAGGGACATAGGCTAGTTTTTCCCATGAGCAGTAGCGAGGGTGAGTCTAGGTTTAACCCACCTACTCAATGTAGTAACTTCTGTGTTTCTCTAATTTCCAGAGTCTAGTAACTTGAATGCTGCAGCGTGTTGCAGGCAGAGAATCAGTGCCCATCTGATGTCTAGAGAATGCAACACAACGTCCTCTGGGAAAAGCCTGATCCAGGAAATATGATGTCAATCCAATGGAAAATAAAATGGATTTTTAGTTTAAATCTTAGCCTACTATGGAGGATGTTTCAATAAAAGGAAGCAGGCGCTCCTCTCCAAAATGAACATGGCATGATAACCTGTTCTGAGATGAGAGTTTGCAGCACATGCTTTTTGTTCACTGTACCTTTCACAGATGGGAAATATCCATTTGCATATCAGTCTTTGTCCCGCCCACATGGGCAGTCCAGCACCGAAATGCTATGGCAATTCCTCTCTGAACAAGAGTACCAACAGCAAACCCATACACGTGTTTCAGCCTTGTTGGGCCTCATCATTCAGGTAAAGCTGTGCCTCTCTGAGCACAGTGAGCAGGGAGTCACGTCTGGTTGCTCCCAGGTAACTCAGGGTGACCAACCCCAAGTTCCTTACAAACATTTCAAAAAAGGTAGCAGGCACTCCTCTTCTGAAAGAACATGGCATGATAACCTGTTCTGAGGTGAGAGTTTGCAGCACACGCTTTTTGCTCACTGTACCTTTCACAGATGGGAAACATCCATTTGCATATCAGTCTTTGTCCTGCCCAGGGGCAGTCCAGCACTGAAATGCTATGGCAATTCCTCTCTGAACAAGAGTACCAACAGCAACCCCATACACGTGTTTCAGCCTTGTTGGGCCTCATCAGTGAGGTGAAGCTGCGCCTCTCTAAGCACAGTGCTATGGAGGATGACTTAATCTGGCAGCCAGTGACATCTGCTTCCTGTGTACACGGAGCTCTCATTTCTCCCAGTCTCCTGCCAGGCATAATTGCTAGGAGGCAGAGCTTGGCGGACAATAACAGAAATGGAACCCCTGCCATAGGCTCGCAAATGCTAGGGGGCCGGTGCATGGGTAGAGGTGCTTTTAATGTAGAAGACTGGACACCAGATTATCAATTATTTCGGAACGACGTTGTTACATCGCCAGGCTTTTTTTCGTGGAGTTTTTTTGCCAAAAAGGTTTGGGCAAAATAACTCATTTTAAAATATGGGGGAATAAGGTTTAGGGGGATGTGGGGAATAGGGACTAGATAATACGGAATGGGGAGTTTGCGGAAGAAATGCGATGCCTTTCTTCTGCCGAAAATATTCAGAAAGAAACTGCGAAAAAGGAAGGCCTATGAGACTGTTGCATGCATTCGGAAGCTACTCTAGAACAGAAGTGTGTAGGGTGGGACTTCCGGTTTTGGTCATAAGCCAAGGGATGGATACAGAGCAATAAGCCACGGATCTTCTAGGGTCATGGTTAGCAATAGGGGGAAACAGGGGTGCTGCTTTGAAACTGGAGCAATTAGAATGACACCTATTCCCCACCCCTGAATATTCAGTAATTGGGTGGATGCAGTGGTGTGAATGGAAAAAATGTGGTGGGGGATCCCACAAGGGCCGGGGTGGGGGAGGAGTTTGGGGGGGCGGTTCAAGAAGGGGCGTGGTCTACAGGGGTGGGTTGGTAGTGCCCGTTCAAATAAATACTTTTAAAAAAAAGAAAGAAAAACACCCGCGACGGCAGCCGTTTTGCCTTTCACCGCCGGCTTTGGTGTAATGCACAATGGTCGCTACATGTACAACTGAATCCTTTCAGTTGTACATGTAGCGAGCATTGTGCATAACACACCAGGCGGTAAACGGCAAAATGCTGTCGCGTGTGCCTTTTTTTTTTTTTTTTTTTTTACTATTACAGTGCGGTTCATGGGCTTGGGCGGCTGACTCTGGCCAGATCCCGAGATCCAGCTACACATCTGGTGCCGGATCTTGGATCCGCCGAGAGCCGGCCCAATGACCAGCACTGGGTGGATGCATAAAGCAGCCTTGCAGACATTGCATGGAATGATATGACAACTATCCTTGAGTGGTGAGAGGTTGAAGTGCCAGAGAAAGGAACATGGGGAGTGCATTTGACTCTAAGGAAGAAATGTCTCAGTCTGGGGTGCCCCATCTTGGATTAGAAATCTTGAGAGCGTAGGTGCAGGTATTGTGAAGAAGTTAAACTCTGCTTAGGTTTTCTGCAAGCCCAGTCTCCCTCTTTGCAAGACACATGGTCATCAGACTTTGGAAGTGTCTCTCCACCACAATGCCAAACCCATGTCCCACCGGTGTCAGTAATGGGCTTGTTGTCTCTCTGTGCCTGTGCACATGTGAAAAGGCCCCTCTGTTGTTCGTCCTGACAAGTACAGCTGTGTCCCTTACTAGATTCTGAGAGTGAAGCAGAAGACCACAGGATGGCTCTGAGCTGTCACCCCTGGACGGCCTTGCTGCCTCGCGAGGTGTCCACCTACCCTCGGTAGTATTATCCTGTAGCACCATTTACATTCCCACATGACTTGCATGCGGGTTCAGGGTCACAGGAATCATTTGAACCAAAAGAACCTGTGTGCCATCATGCAAGCTCTACTAGGTCTGATTGGGAAATTGGTCCCAGAGTCCTGTAATGCTGCGACACAGGGCTCCAATGCCTGTGCAGGTGTTATAAGGAGGGCCTCAGTGGAAGATGCACACCGGGGAACCACACATGGCGAAAAAATGGTTTTCTCAAAATGCCCTGCTTGGCAGTAGTTGGCCAATTCTGACTCATCAATAGAGTCAATGGAGACTCAAGACGCCAATTTAAATGGTTTGAATATGATAAACGTGTCTAGCAATTTCAGATTTAGCAGAGGCCCAAAGCCACCTGGTTGTTTTTCCACCACCCTGCAAGGGTGCTGGCCAATCAGGATGCTCGGAACGCAGGCTGTATTGTATGGTACAAACCCATGTTCCGAGCAGCCTGGGTAGCCAGCGGCCCCTTACCTTCCTTTCCCTGCTCCACTTTACCCCTCACCTCTTAGAAGACACCATGAGCCCCTGTGTAGGGAGAAACACGGGTGCTAATGGCAATATGTCCCTCAGCAGTTGGCCGACCCTGTTGGTAAAATGGTACAGCCGCCCACGTTAAGGGACCCTTGCTTCGCTCGAGACCTTAACTTCGCCAGCGGGCTGTTACTGACAGGGTCGACAGGGTCACCGCCTCGGGGCATATAGCCTCAATGCAAACCTTGTCCTTTTTACAAAGGTAAATATATCCAAGATTCCCAGATTCCTAGTACAAAAAGTAAAATGGGTCCTAGTGGGATTTGAAGACAACATTTCCTACCTATCGGAAGGCAGAATTACACAATGCCAAGACACATGGCTGAGATTAACACTGTAAGGATAATGTTTATATACCCAATGATGTTCACCCCTCCCGCCAACCCCATTCTCATGCCCTCCTGTGTGCTTTCTGTTTCTCTCTTGTGTCTGTGTTTTGTGTACTCGTTGGTTGTTAGTGTTTGAATAGTTATTACTATTGGGGATATCAGTGGCTTAAGTCTGATATCTGTAAATATGGAACTGATATTTTCCTGAGAGTCAATGGCCTTATCTTCAAACACCAAGTTTTATTGTACAGCACAATTTAATGAAATAAAAGTCTTTTTTTTTTAAGACTCTTCATTAGAAGTTGCTGCACGCTTAGAAATCCACAGAGTCTCCTGAAAGTGCAGGAGCACTACTGTGGACTGTGACCCTTGAACTAGCTCACCCCATGTTTCTAATTCAAGGGCATCAAAATCAGTAAAAGTTGTATCCCCCTCCCTCAACCACACTGCAGAAGGAAGAGAGGACTCCTACTGTCAGAGAGCTGATGAAATAACCTGAGTCACAATATCTCACAATTCAGGACAATAACTGCTACTTGAGGATTTGGGTCCGGGGGCCAGAGGCCAATCGCTCTGCCTCCTCCACACTGCTTTGTTTTGCTGCTTGTTTTCTGCCTGGAGGTCTTCACTCCTCTATTATTGCAGAAAAATCCATGCCAAAAGCCATTTATCATGGTGCAATGTTTTTCTAATAATTCCAAGTGTTTTTAGAACTAGTGCAAATTTTGCCCTACTGCTGACACCGTGCAATTTTGCACTTCCACCAGTGCAAAGTTTCTGTAATCTGGCCCCAAGTGGCTAATCTTTCTCGAAAGACAAAGAAAACAAGCGTGCAACGCACTTCCATAATGATTATTTGCGCTAGGGCTATCGCTCATCCGATGCTTGAGCTGCTCCACATTCCAAATCAAAATAAAATCAAAGATAAGCCCAGATGCCCCCAGGTTCGGTGCGCTTTGCAAATGTATAAATAAATAAATAAGCAACCGTTGCCATTCACAAAGTTCTTTTGCTTTCTGATGCTGTTTCTTTAAAATGTTATATTCGACCGGGTATTCTTGATGTTTTTTCAGCTGTCTGAATGTAATACAAGCTTTGCATAACCTTCTGGAATTTTTTTCTGAACTTTTGTTTTCATAGGTGCATAAATGTATTATCAACGATTCGTTTTTTGGCAATGTACCTAAAATGCTTACGTTCTGCAGGCTTTAGTTAACAAGCATAACATATCATGTGAGTATGTTTGCACAGGGGGATGACTAAAGTGCACGTTACCCAGTGCAAGGCTCGGTTTTCTGCCACTCACACACAACTCTGGAGAGTTGCGAATAAGAAAAAGCGGAAGGTCCTGAATCAGAGAAGCGTTTTATAATGGCACAATCCTGCTGGAAAACGCTCTATAAATCAGGCCCGAAGTGTCTTGCCTAAAAAGTGATACCATTAAGAAATAGTCAATACAAACAGACCTACATGCAAGTTGGAAGAAAGGAGAAGAGCAAAGTCAACAAATGAGCAATTTATGTCAATGAAGAAGAAGTGTTTTGGCCAGAAGCACAGCTCAATGGCAACATAGTGTCTGAGGAGCAAAGTAACTGCTGAACAGCTTGGGTTCGATGCCCGGACTCGGCATGAGGTGCCATATAAAAGCACACTTTAATAATAGGGGAGGGGATGTGGTCTAGTGACTAAACTGAGAAACTTGTGTCCACTGCCAGCATTGACCCCTGTGAAAATCAAATCATTTTATTTCTCTGTGCCTGAAAAATGCAAATATGTTAAGAGCAACTGTACAGCGCACTGTCCCAATTGCATGTGCAACTCTACCGCCTCGACGTCACATTCTGGTTTCTGTGGTTTGCTATCAGATAGACCCACATAGCAGGCTGTTCTTGGTATCACCACACGTACTTGCCATGCCCCACCCACGAGAATAGCCCCTGTACAGTGCTGCACTGCTTCCTGGAGTCAGGTCAGCACTATATAAAATGCCTAGGACCTCCTTTTGAATGTGGCTGGCTATAAGCTGTAAACTCAATTACCATTACCACCAGTTGTTCCCAGGGACTGTCCCGCATTAGTAGAGCTGGGCAAGCCTGGGATTTCATGGGTAGGGCCGAGCCAGGGGGTCAGGCATAGCTCTAGAAGCCCACCACGGGCCGAGCCCATGAAATCCTTGGCTCCCCCAGAAGCAGGAAACAAATTAAACGCGGTCCAGTCCTGCGTTTATTTTTTTTCATATATGGGCATTTCTTTCCATTTTGCCTGTGCTTTTTCTGCCATGCCATGGTGGGGCTCGTGGCAGGCCCGTGGCATCTGGGGGTACCTGCCCGAAAGGAGGGTCGGTTTGGAGCCCCCGTTGGAGCCTGGGCCGGCCCGGTCCTCGCCAGACTTGCCCAGCTCTTCCCATTACGAGTAGAGGTAGGACTTAATTGAAGAAGTGTGGTAATACTGTGATAATAGCACATGCCCAATTATCAGTCTAAATTGAGGTAGTGCCTCGACTCACAAGCACGCAGTTTATTGCCATAAGAAATGCACAACCCGCAAGCAGGCAGCATTACCACATTTTTGACCACTAAAACCAAACTTGTAGCAAAGCCCCTAGAATTAAAAAAGTAAAGCTTTGTATTGTGCGGCTGCACTAATGAACAAAGGTGGGATTATTATTTAAGGACAAAAAGAGCACTTAAAACGGTTGCACAACTCATGGCGCCCATGTCACAAAATCTTTTATTCAGATGCAAAGGGAGGGATGCATTCACAAAGTGCATCAAAATGTGCACATTATAGATGAACTCTTTCAGGGGCCATAGTACAGTATGCGCCAGTGCAAGTGTAAGATAGCACAGTATTAGCACTAAGGCAAAGTTAGCTCTTGTGCAAAAAACATTGGGGCCATATACGAAAACATTTCCACTTCAATAATTGCCATTTGTCGTGGTATATACAATTGTCCTAATGCAACGAACATGCACGTTAAAAGCATTTTTGCAACAAGGCAACGTTTGCCCTTGTGCCAATACAGAATGGTATTAGCACGAGGGCAAACTTTGCCCTGTTTCCAAAAATGCATTGAACGTGCATGGTTTTTTTTTCACCAGGGGAAATGGTAATACCATGAAAAATGGCAATTGTCGGGGTGCAAATGTTTTTGAATATGGCACCAATGTTTTTAAAACTAGGGCAAACTTTGCCCTAGTGCTAAAGAGGTGCAATGAGTCACTTGCACCGGTGCAAAGTTTCTGTGATCTGGGCTCAGATACCCTTTCCGCACTGCCCTTTGCACAATTTTGCAATCCAGTGCATGGCAGGGAAAATGTTCACCCATTGCAATCATGCATTCTTATTCACAAATTGAAATGTGCTTTGAAATGTAAAGCATAACTGCACCCGCTTAACACGTGCAGGGGCACGTGCAATGAACAGAAGGGTTTCAAATGGATAGATTGAATTGTTTCTTTTTTTGACATTTCACAATGTTCTTGATGGCCCGGGTTCGGTGCGCTTAACACATGCCTAAATAAAATGGCCTTGTCATGGTGAAATGCACTCCAGCGCCTTTGTGGGTGCTAGTAGTATATGATAATGTAGTGTGGGCAAGGAGGCTGGCATTGCTTCTTTTGGGTGGACGCATTACCCCTAATGTATGAGGAAGTACCTTTGCAAATATAGTAAATGGCACATTTCTTAGAGCTGGCAATGGAAATAAATAGCATTCTTTGTGCTATTTTTAGACACCCAATTCTTTTTTTAACTATAATGGTCACCTGCTTCATGATTGATTTATTTACACTTTTTTATTTACGTCTGAAATTGACCACCTTTAGTAACTCTGAGACGTATGTCAACAGCACGAATGCAGAATTTCATAACATGGACCAAATCTTACTATGACGCATAACAAGTTGAATTGAGAATATCTACAAAAAATTACATATTATAGAGGCAACTATCTTCATACTGTGACCACCTCAGATCAATGGTGAAAAATGCAACATAATGGGAATCTACAACTTGAATCCCGTGTCTCTCTGATCAACAAGCAGCCCTATAGCTTAAAAGAAATCTAACTTCTACTTTGTATGTTTTTGCCTTTCTTGGGTGACTTTTTTCATTGCTTGCAAAACAATGAAAAAATGGTCGCCAATAATTCAAACTCCCATCTAATTGTTAAGTGATTGCTTTTGTGTAAGGGATCAATGTTACACTTAAGACACAAAGCCCTATCTTATTCATGTGTCATCTGAGAGGCCCTGGTCTTTGAAACACTTCAATTACAACCGTCTCCACCAAGACCCAGGGGGAGGGCGCGGCGCCCAGGTGAGTGTGCCGCCGCACCGCCCCGCTCTTCATCCTGTCAGCTGCCATTCAACTTCTCGATGACAACAATGCAGATAAGCCGCGCCGGGGAGATTCTGTGTCTGGAGACAACGTGGGACCAGGGAACTGGAGGACAGGGCTCACATTATCACCCACACTCTCTCTGGGGAGGGTACATTCCTAGCCAATTTCACTGATGTGGGCACTGACTGTGCATACAGGCCTGACTTTGGTGCTGAGACTAACAGTGTACTAGGACTGACAATCCACTTCAAATTGGCCACCTCCTCTGTCATTAAGAAGAGATGTCCTTAAACAAGGAATCGGATTGTAGCCAATGTAGAGAAAGACTGTATTGTTCAAATAAAAGGTATGTTGCTGTGTTGAGTGCTTCAGATAGAGTCATGGGGGTGGGGTGGATAAAGGAAGTTAGTTTACAGTAAAACATTTGTAGCAAGTTATTACATGGCCATCATGGGGACATGTCTTAGTATAGGGTAGGCTTATGTAAATCCTACAAGTGAGGAACACCACCCAAATGGACATACCAATCACTCAGCATGCCATGACAAATTGAATAGCCAATTTAAGGCGGGTAATGTCAAAAGATGTAGGAGTGTTAACTCTATGTAGGACACAAGCAAACGTAGCAACATGTCCAACCCCAAGCCAATCTCCACCAAAGATGCTCCAGCTATTGCAGAACATTGACAAGCAGTGACCGACTGCCAAACCAAAGTGGTTGAGGAAGTTCCTGCGTTACACGCAAAAACAAAGAGGTGATGGTTGGAAGGTTTAGAATTAATCTTAACCCCTGGCAATGCTCTGGGCAACCCTCCAGACCACCGTTCTTCGCCTGCCAAGCCATTACAGAAGGGAAAGACCATATGCAAATCAGGCTTGGCCCCACCCCAAAAGGGGCGGTCCAGCCCAAACTGCTAGGCCACATCCCTTCTGCACGAGACCACAAGCATCCCCAAACATGTTTCGCCCTTGTTGGGGCTCATCAGTGAGGAGTAGCTTGGGTCTCTAGGCCCAGCAGGCACGGGACCCACATCTGGGCATACCCGTCCCACTCGGGGTGACATAGCAAAAACAAAGAGGTGATGGTTGGAAGGTTTAGAATTAATCTTAACCACTGGCAATGCTCTGGGCAACCCACCAGACCACCGTTCTTCGCCTGCCAAGCCATTACAGAAGGGAAAGACCATATGCAAATCAGGCTTGGCCCCACCCCAAAAGGGGCGGTCCAGCCCAAACTGCTAGGCCACATCCCTTCTGCACGAGACAACAACCCATCACTTTTGTGGTCAGTTTGTTTCTCCTTGTGAGAGAGTGTATGCCCAGACGTGGGTCCCTTGCTCGCTGCGCCACAGGGAACCGGGCTGCACCTCACTGAGGAGGTCCAACAAGGCCGAAACATGTCTGGGGTTGCTTGGTTTTCTGTGCAGAGGGGACCTGGCCTAGCAGTTCGGGCTGGGCTGCTACCTTCGGTGGCGGCAGCTGCTGACTGATTTGCACATGGCTGGTCCCCTTTTGCAATGGCGCAGACGGGCTAAAAAACGGTGGTGTGGAAGGTTGCCCAGAGCAATTGCCAGTGGTGTAGATTAATTCGAAACCTTCCACCCATCACTTTTGTGGTCAGCCTGCGTTACACGCAACCATGTTTACATCCTGTGCCGAGAAGCGCTGCTATACTTCATGCCAATAATGTTCTAGACCTTGGTTACGCATAACGCGGCCCTCCAGATGTTCTGGCTTCCAACTGCCAGTAGACATAGACAACTTAGTGAGCAGTAAAGGATCATGGGAGTTGTCATCAAAACAAGTGAATGGGGTCACATAATGAGTAACCATGATCTAGAAACTCAATTGGAAAGTGAGAAGGGGAACCCAGAGAGAGGCAGAAGGGCATGTGATTCCAATCGGTCTTTAGGAGCTGGTGCCATTAAAATAGAGTGAATGCAAATTAATGTAAGTGATTTTACAGCCATCATTATTGGACATAGCAAAGGGGCATGGAGATCATCACATAAGCAATATACACAGAGGGAGGAGGCATTACTGACTGGTAACAGCCCTTGGAACCAAGTTAATAATAACGATAGCGAAGAACAACAAATGACCGTTAGAAAAACTACAAACATGAACATGAAAACAAAGACCGTTTTCTATGTCCATTAAGCGACCAATGGCTGATGAACGAAGGGATGGTCAGGTAAATGGGGCTCGTGGGGTGGATAGGGTGAAGGGTGAGAGGTAGCCGGCATAAGGACTTGTGGCCAGAAATGGCCCGTGCCGGCAGAAATAGAACTGTAGGCTCTGGAAAAGGAACGGAGACCTGCAAGGGGACATGTGCTTTATCATATATTAATGCAGGCCTTACCGGCCACCTGATTGGCTGTTCCTTTCCCCCGGCAAGCCATGCAATTGTGGTGACTGACTCAGTATGAAAGCCAAATAACATAACATAACATAACATAACATATGCAATGATCTTCATGCACCTTTGCTCTATCCAATCATAACACAGACAAAATGACTGACATTTTAAGCAGGTTCTTCCATACCATCTTTCATTGTATTGCTTTTTTCATGGCTCAGGAGGAGACCAGACTGAACGTCCCCAGCACACACCCCTACCGCCCACTTCTCCTGCCCACAATAGGTTCATAGTGTTTTCTATTCTTCTTCCTGCCAACTTCCCCACATGCTTCAGCCTCCACGTGCCACCTTCCGCTGGGATCCTCCTTTCCCACATTACCACAGCATGGCACTTGCGCTCTGCACCAACCTCTTTACTCTCCTCTCGCTGATGCTGCACAGCACAGTTACCCATGCCGCCTGCTACCTCCATCTCAACCACCCTCCTTCGAAACAGACTTACCTCTAGAATTCCTTAAACTGCACAATCCGAACCCTGAACACTACATATATGTTTACCTTTGTTTAAGAAAAAACTATTTTTTAAATTTATTTTTTTATTTTATTTTTTATTTACTTGTGTGTAATCAAAGAAAATTATTGTTACAATAAAAGGTAAATTAAATTTCCATGTAAATGCATACGCTCGACCAAGCAGTTTCAGAGATATTCACATTGTTTGTTTGTTTGCCTGGATTGTTTAAGCCTAAATACTCAGAGTAAGGCATTTTTGTCATTGTGCAGGGTTTTTCAATGTCTACAATTTTATGATACCCAATGGGGAGGAATTCTAAATTTGGTAACAACAAGCGCATCGAGGAAGCCATCCCTGATGCTGACAGTGCATCTTTTGGGGGCAGCGACCACAGCATGATTACCAAAAGCACATAACACACTCACATAGGAACAGCAGAATTAATCTCTCACCCTTATCAATATCTCTTCGTCAAACAATGGACTACATCATACCTCCCTAACCTTCGCTAAACTTCATTGTCTCCCCGATGCTTCTGGCCTTATATTTAAGATTCCCTGCCTTGCCCAGAATTCAATCCACGACTAAGGTCCCTCCTACTGCAAGAACCTCATCCTGATTCATCCCCCCCCCCCCCCCCGTGTAGGCCCCTTTGATTAACACACTCTTCACTCCCGACCATTGCAACATTCTTGAAACCTAATTTCTGAGGTCCCAGCAATCATTGCATGGCCTCATTCCACTATGCCCAGTAAGCAGAGCAATGTCTGATTCAATTATTCCCAGTTAGCACAAGGCCCGATTCCACTGTTGCTTCAGAAGGGATCACACACCAAAAGGCTGGTAATTACCAGTACCTATTGAATGGAATCAGGCAACAGCGGTTTATATAGATGATAGCTTGCACAATAAGTGCATCCATGGTCACTCGACAATTAATTGACACCAAGACTACACAAGCCTCGGACGAAGAGCACATAGCTCGAAACACGTGTCAGGCTGACCTACAATCAATTAAATACATGCAAGTTACGCACGGACTTTTGTGATTTGTGCACAGTGTGAATGCAACCTTTGCTCTCTGATTCCATAGTTCCCTGCTAGGACAGCAGGGACTGATTTCAATATATCCAGTTTGCACTTCACTACATAATTTCTGATGTCTGACTGTGTTATACACAGTTAACAACACAATACCTGTTTTTCTTAGCCCAGCTAGTGCTGCAAGGTCTGATTTCTTTGTAGCAAGCACTAGGAAGTTTTATTTGATTATACGGTTAGCACTGCAAGTCATGATTCCTTTATCATAGATGCCAACTGACCCACATATCAGGGGTTTCACCCACAATAAAATACAAAACCGCTGCGGCCGCAAAGGTGGCAGGGAAACCCACGAGTAGGGCAGGCAGGGGAGCAAGGTCATCAGGCTACTAAAGTAAGAGTTATTTTAGATGCAAAGTGTGCCTTTCATCTGCGACAGTGGCTTTACTGAGGTCTGCTTCTGCCAAACAATCACAGAGCTTTGACCTCTTGTGGCCTCTTGCAGTTTTCAGATTTCAAAGCCCAGAAATGCTGACTGTCTCCAAAAAACCCCCCACAAAACGACAGGCAATTTAGGTGCTTTTGACTCAGGCACATAAGTTATTGGCGGGGCTTGGTTGAAAGTAATGCTAATTTCTGAAAATAAATTATGCACTGGATAGACAGATCTACCAGTATATCCAATTTGGTTAATTGTAAGTCCATAGATGCTGACATTTCACAGTGGGCCCGAGGCAGGGCTTTAAGTGGGGTAAGAACTCGAGTGGGGGGGGGGTGCCCTCGTTTGGGGCGTGGCTTGTAGGATGGGCGTGCCCTAAAAAGTACACAAACCATAGTCAGGTACGCAAACAAATGTATAAATGCATGTAAGGATGTATATATTTTTATGCCTACCCTACTATGATTTGTGTAGTATGCAAGCCATCTGTAACATATTTCAATGTTTATAAAAGATGGCCTGAAAAGTACACAAACCATAGCAAGGTATGAACATAAATATATAAATGCTTACATTTATATATTTGTTTGTGTGCCTTACTATGGTTTGTGTACTTCAAGATGGTTTGAAAAGTACACAAACCATAGTAAGATACACACACAATTATATAACATGTATATATTTGTGTGCATACCTTATGATTTGCGTACCTTTCCAGCCATCTTTTTAAACATTTCTCTGTTTATAAAAGCTGGCTTGAACAGTACACAATTCAATCCATCTTTTATAAAGCTTTTATGACGGACAAAGCCCGAGGCGTCTTTGTCCGTTGGCAAAGCTTTATAAAAGATGGCTTGAATTGTGTACTTTTCAAGCCATCTTTTATAAACCTCGAAATAGCTCAAGGAATCCCCAGGTTTACCGAGGATTAAGGACACCTCGGTGACCAGGAGGAACAAAGGGACAGTAAATTCCTCTTGTGACCCCTTGTACATGGAGTCACCAGAGGAATTTACAGTGACTGAGTGAATTGCCAGCCAGCTAGAGCATTGCCTGTGGCTGGTTGGCACTTCTGTCAGCTTGCCTGACGTAATGGACGGCGCATCTCCCATCGGGGCTGCAGCCGCAGCGGGATAATGTGTCCCGCCAATGTTGTGGTGCGACAGAGGGATCACGGCAGGGCCCCGGCTCAGCCCCACTTTTTGGAGACTGCCGGTGGCCAGCCCCGGCTGGCCCCGGACCACTTAAAACACTAGCTTGAGGGTCATTTATGCGTTGCCTACACTCCCATGGCCAGCACTCCAAAAATATACATACTTTGCATAGCTTCACGCACCTCACTAAAATGACCAAATGTGCTGTGAACCCACCACATTGAGGACACCTGCATTAAAATTAGAAGCAAGCACATTTTACATGTATTTATCTTTTTTGTGATAGTGCTTAATAGCGTAGATAAGTGTATTCTCCCATATAAAGGTGAAAGTTCCTTATTTGACAGATTTGGGCTTAGTTTGACAGACAAGAACTTCATGTTATTTGCATTTCTCAGCGCAAGCGTGTACTACATTGTACTTTTGAGTTACCCGTTAATAGGCATTCAGAAGTGGTGGAATTGAACTGGAGTGATATTGGGCAAAACTATTTTGAGAATGTGTGTTCACGATCAGTGACTTGTGTGACAAATTGAAATATCAGCAGAGGCATTGCTAAGGGGGGGCCTGAAGGGGCAATAGCCCTGGGTCTTTTGGTTGAAGTCCCAGATAGAAACTCAGGGGCTACAACCAAAAGGCTTGCTAGTCCCTAGTCCAGACAGTCCCAATATTAGCCTAGTCCTGCATCTTTTCCAGACCTAGCAACACCCCGGAAGAGCAGTAATTCGTATGTGTAGTAATGGAGCAAACACCATGATCTGGACTTACATGGTATCCGTAGATTTCACCGAATCTAGCTGGATATTCTCAGAAATCTTTTAATTTATTTTCCTTCAAATTTGTTAGGTAAGTAGGTAACATTTTAAAACATAGATGGGGGTGGGGTAAGGGAATATGAAAAGATAAGGAAAAGTGGGGGGTTGGTGCAGGGGTCTCCCGCCGCATAATTCAAAAGGAAATTCGAAGAAATTTTTTTCTAAGATTTCACCTTTAGGTGAAGTGGATTCTGTGAAATCATGGATATCCGACTTACATAGCTGTCAACTGACCCATAACACCAGTGATGGCAGTTTTGTAATACCTTGAAAGGGAGTAGTTGTGTTAGGGGAAGCATTGTTGTGAAATGTCCCCAAGACGTGCTTGGGAAGCCCTTGAAGTGTGGAGGCCAGAATTGTCTTCTAGCATTTTGTAGGCACCCCCGGCAAACCCTAAAGATATAGTCTGGGACCGCTAAGCCAATTGTCAGAGTGACAGCGCCAAGGACGGATTTTGTGAAGAAGGTGAGTGTAGGGAAACCACATTGTGGGGTAGGTGTAGGGTTGAGAAAGAGAAAACTGCTTGGCAAGAGCTGTACCTGAATGGTCTTTCAATGAGGGCGAATTGACTAATGCAAGTTGTGCGTGATATGTGAGAAGGATGATGTCAGTGAATCATGTGTACACTGCCTCTGTGGGCTGTACATAGGTTTTCCAACACTTTCGTAGGTGAAGTGATAGTTCAGTGCCCATTTAAATAGACTCCCTGTAGGATGCAGAGACGGTCACTGGCAGAGGAGTGTTTTCAGAGGCAGGGTTGCATCATAATGCATGACAGGTTATCCTGCCAGAGTAAATAGTCACTGGTGGACTGTCCTCTTGAAGGGCAACTAATCATTATAAGACCTGTAGTTAGTCACAGCGATGTCAGTATTCCTTTGGCTCATGGGTGGTAAAGCTTTGAAGCCTTCCTGTGCCACCTGCATGTGACCAACCAGTGATTTCGCCCCAAACTGCCACAAATGGCCAGGCTGTATGGAAAGGAAAGCTGGAGGAATTCTGGGCACTCATAAATTAGGGTGGGTTTTGAACTGTGGTTCTTCTGGTAATGATGCCCTGGACTGGGCTACTTGGAAGACCTAGAGGCCTCACAGGAGCTTCATAGGGATGGCAATGGTGGTGTGGGAGGTATGAATCCTCTTGGACTGAGGCTATGCTCTTCTGGGAGTTCATCTGCATAATTCAGTCCTGACTATCTTTAACAACCTAGAATGCAGTTATCTTGCTCTGCTAAAAGGGAGCAGCAGAGGAATTCTTTGTTCAGCAAAGGTTTAGAGTCAGCTTAATTTATATTTTACCAGTTTTTGGAGTGCTACGAGTCACCTTTCACAGCACTTGCCGGCCATGTGAAAGAGATCTGACATTAAAATTAAATGAAATAACAGGACATAACCTAATATCCTATGACATGCCATTGCGTAGCTTACCATACTTTAAACACCTGGGAGGATTTGTTCTGGCCTGCTGACATTGGTCCATGTCCCTTACATGGACCAGTAGTGAGGGACGTAAGTGTATTGATGGCTTCAGACCTCATGCAGATCCTACAGGTTTCGTCAGTGATGGGAAACGATTTCTTTCACCAAAAGAAGCTAAAACGTGCTGCCATATCGATCCTTTTCACAACAAGATTTCAAAATGGATTTTAATAATTCATAAATAGTCCTTTCAATTGTTGCTATTTCAGTTTTATTTACTATAACCAAGGCACTTGGAACACTTCCCAGAAAGTCAGGAATACAGTCAGTGACTTGGTTTACGTTATGTACCCGCAAGTACCATAGCAAAGTCTGGCGTGAAGACCAGAAATCCAAACCCATCGTTATTTTCTGCATTTTATTGAAAATCTTACTTATTTCATGAATATATCAAATGCATTACATTAGGTGCCCATGTTAATGACTACATGACTGGAAATTACGCTCAGCCAGTTTACCCCAAGCATGGTTGGAACAAAAAATACATAACAGAGGTTAGGGAAATGGGGCAATTTCCCCAGGAATTAGATCTGTCCATTGGCTTCATGTTCGTGAATGCATTCTTTTAAAGTCATAATGCTTGGAACATAAAGCATTTCACTACACTCTTCCTTCTATTCACAACGGTTGTTTCCAAAGCTACCAACCAATAAAATCCCTTCATTCTGCGTCAGAATGGCTTCTTATCATCCATAAGTACAAAAAGATTAAATAGAGGTGAAAACATTTCTAGTACAGGCAGAAAGGCACTGGAATTCACTTCCTGCAAGCCTTTGGGAAGAGTCAGGAGAGCCCTCAAGATGTTGCTTTTTAGATGTATGCATCATATGTTGACCCTTTTGCTTTGCCTCCTCATCATCTGATACAGCGCAAAGTTGCCAAGATGCCCTCTGGGTGAATGTCTTGCACCTAATAAAAACTTCCACACATACACGCATGCTAGTAGAACAAAACCAGCATCATGTCCTAAAAGGACAAAACAAAAAATGAGTGCTGACTGAATAAAAGAACAAATAAGAAGAAACGAAAAAGAAATAGCAAATCTCCATGAAAACTGAAAAATGACTTTTGATAACAAAACCGGAATTGGGACGGTGATAAAAAATAAAAAGTTGGAACAGATTCAGTGGGAAGCCCACCAGGAGCATAAGTGGTGGAAAAGGGAGGGCAACAACCCACATTAGAACAGAAGGAAGCTATACAATTTCCTGATAAAAAGTCCAGAATAAACGCACTTGACTTAATGCTAGCAAAGAACTGCTGCATCAGGCAAGCAACATTACACCTGAAGCACAAAGATGTTTCTGATGGGCACCCCAGGTTTCTACCATTCACACAATGCACAAAGAATGAGAACACAGTTTGCACACCGAATTATATCAGAAATTTCTGCAAAGTTAATAGATATTTAGTGAGGTGCAGAGGAGAAAAACACTGCCTTGACACTAGGTAGTGGTACAAAACAAGAGAAAGAAAGTGTCCACGGGCTGTGGATCACTCGCGTCCCCTGCACACTCGAGTTATTGCCAATGGCAATCGATTTTTCCGAATATTTCTATAATTCTCTTAGAGATCTGCTTCAGTACTCTATTTGTAGTCTGAAATGCTTACAAGGCAGAGAGGGATAAGTTAAAGTATACTTGGAGTAGCTGGCTAATTTGCCACCAAATAGGATTGTCTTTGTCAGTAAATTGCTAATGACCATTTATACGCTTTCTTAATCTGTACAGGTAATAATCATGCAGTCACTTGGTTATTGATTTCAGTAAACAAAAAATCCAATTTATTAATACATGCCAGTCTATATTCAGTAATATTACCAATTGTTGATCATCATATAGTGCCATGTCTTCAATCGAACAATATATGCCTTTTAAGTCCAGTAGAGGCCTAACTACGGTTGAAATAGCTCAACGCATTTCAGGAAGTAGTTTCCCTTCTTCAGGAGCAAAATATTCTATGTTATCAACTTTCAAACTTCATATTTTCATAATCTGGGTTCTTCCGGGCAATCTGTTTCCCTCTAGAGAGAAAATCACAGAGAAATGGGAATACTTTTAGTGTACTGTTCACCAATTGCAATATACATGAAGATTCGTCATTTTTACAACATAAAATGTGTCTCTACCTCTCATTGGTGCCCCTTTGGCATTTCTCTGGCAGGAGTGGTCAAAAATCAGGATGAGAGTCCCCTCTAGTGTGGTAATTTGGTCCCAGGTAATATACATATCCTTTTCTGTAGAACTCTTGAGCTCCAGCTCTTACCTGGGACCAAATTACCACACTAATGTTTTATGTTGTAAAAATGGCAAATCTTCACGTATATTGCAATAGAATGTGGTAGGAGAGTGGAGCCTGCGGTTGAAGAAGCTGGAGGACCTCCCTTCAGCGGATCCATTCATATCCCCTTTTATGTTATTATTATATATATATATATATATATATGTATATATTTAAGTGCCATTAAACCTATATCCTTTTATAACTTGGCCTACCAATCATTATACTTCACCATTGAATTTGACTGATGTGGGAAGTGATGACATTCTTAACTTGGAGTCTTCCCCGTTGCTCAGCCCAAGAGCACATACATGAGATCACTGCACTTGAAAATGCATTTTTGGCCCTTTTTGTATGATAGTTGTGCTTGGGGATTGAACATCAGCTCATTGGCTGATCATATGCATAGCTGCCAAGTTTCCCAGTTGCATGAAGAATCTTTGAGCCAGTCCTATTTTCTTTTTTTCAAACTGCATGCTCGGGTGGGTAGGTCCATATTTGCAATTGGAAGCACAAAACAACAAGTTCCAGTATGCATTTGGAAGCAAAAAGATGGACTGGCTCGAGGTGTGTCACGCATGGAACTGGGAAACGTGGCAGGGAGGATATATGCCCAATCATTTCATTGGGGATAGGGAGGTTTAGTTGCAGTAGAAATTCGCTGAATTTGCTGAATTTATTTAGCCGAATTTGGCTGTAAATATATGTGGGGCGGTGGGTAAAGGTAATAATTAAGGTGGAAAAAAGTGGGGGGAGGTCTGCGGGGGTCTCCCCCGCATATATTTGCAGCCAAATGTAATAAAAGAAAAAAGAATTAGACGTAATCGAATTCGACTAAATAAACTTCACAAAATCACATAGAAGCATTTCAGTGCCATGACAATAGTACAAACAGATACAGAGGAACTGACGGTTACAGCTGAAGATTTTCTGTTGCGCGGCAGTCGAAGAGGCATGCTGTCCACTTCCAGAGAAGTCTGCATATACCGCATATACAAGGCCATCACCATGCCACGTTTAAGATATGCTGTGGTTTGTCAAGAGTTGTTTGCGCTGTGCTGTTTCTACCATAGTGGTTTAACAGTTCTGAGATTTGTCTGAGAAGAGGTGTATTGTGCCCCCCGCCCGCCAATGGTCTTGAGACCTTAATTTGTTGCGAGAAGTGGGGAAAAGGACCAGGGTAGTTGTAGGGTGAAGACAAACAAAATAAATCTGCATGTGTGGTATTAGCCCCACGTAAAGCATGTCCCCCTGGCTACCTCTTTCACCCCTGCCCCCTGTGTTTCAACGTATTTTTTTAACCCTTTTTTCACTTTAAATATTTATTTGAAAAAGCACTGTTGCAATTTCTTCTTAGTTTTAAGGAGTTTTGCCATTGCTAGGGGAGAGCTGTGGGGGCTATAGCCCCAGGACTTTTGGTTGCAGCCTCGGATAGAAGCTCAGGGGTTAAAACCTAGGGGCTAGCTAGCACCGAGTCCCGACAGTCCCGACATTAGCGTAGCCCCGGATCTTTTCCAGACCTAGCAACGCCCCTGTCAGCTGGGAAATCATTATTATGAAATCCAGCGTGCACACACTCATCAGATGGAAGGACTACAACTGGCAATATATGACTAACACACTTCCTTATAGGCGCGTTATGAGGTTATGAACATTACACGCCTGGATTGGTGATTTGATTGACATGGGAATGAAGAGTGAATTACACAATGCCGCCTGAAAAATGTAAACAACCTGCATTACTTGGGCTGTTCAAATAATGAACTTTAGTTCAACTGCAGTGGAATCAGCCCCCCTTCGCTCTTATTTCTGCTAGTGTAACTATGTTATTATAACAAAGTTATTATAACAATTCTTGTTCAGGGTGATGATGGAAGTATCCAATGTAAGAGCAACAGTTAAGTACTTGCTTCCTCTTTTTTTTGGGTTGAATGTGTGTCCGGCACGTAGGACACAGAGCTATATTCCCTGAATTATAGAAGCAATTTCCACTTTGTACAGCATTTAGTAATAAGAGTTCAGCTACTTCCAAGTGCTCTTAATTTATTGGATAGTGGCTCATGGAGATTACATGATTTCCCCAAGATCAGACAATTTAGCAAAGTAGAGAATCCAGGATCAGAACTCAGGTCACCTCAATTTGACGTCTGAACCTTATCTCCTCCCTAACAATACAACTTCAAAAATGACGGCACCCTTTTTTGTAAACATTAAGAACATGGAGTCATTTCTAATTGGAATGGTGCTACATAGGGTTCACGGCAAAATGTACTGTCACCTGGCAGTTTAATAAAAGGCATGTATATTTCCCAATTCAATTGCATTTGTACTAACATATCTATATACAGAACAAATATACATTTCTGGCAATGTATTTGTTTATGTAGAACTGCCACTAGCCTAATACCCCTACCACAGCAATCCCACCCACAAACTGAGTCAATAAACAGGCTGTTAATAATCTGAATATTTTATTTTACTTAAAATAAGAAATCAGGCAACTAAAGGGGGTCCTCTAAGTCTCAATACTAGGGAAGTCACCCACAATGTCTGATTAGAGGCAGCTTTTTTGCAGGAAAGGAAAATGCTACTTGCCTAATGTTGTCTCACTAATATTTTCATTCCAATTCGCACAAACACTCATACGCAGACCAACAAATATATAAATCACCATTTTTGACAATAGACAAAACATTGCACAACGTGCACATACACAGTGGCTCATTACAAGTTTGCCGGTCTGGAAATCAAGTGCCTGTAATAACGTATACCGGCAACTTTCTGGACCTGCAAACTACAAGTCTGCCACTGGGAGTTCTGATCTACCGGCAGGCCTGACCTACCGGTAGATCAGGGCTCTCCCAAAAGATAAATGCCTGAATCACTGGAACCAATACCAACGGTGACTGTGATTCGTGCAACCCCATCCCGTGGAGTGAATGGGGAGTTACCCGCAGCCGTGCTGCCCGTCATTTCCCAGCAATACCGGGATATTGGGCAGCAGAGACGGTACAGTAGTTTCCCGGTATCCCTCTGGAATTACCGGCAGGATACCGGTAAACTCATAATGAGCCCATTGACTTCTAATAAAGTTTGAAACAAAACAATTCACTTAGGACCACATTCATGGGATTTTTAGCACGGTTCAAAGTGACTTTGCACTGCCAACAAACACCCTGATTCACAGAGCGGTGCAGTGTATTTTTGTGCCGACAAACACCCTGATTCACAGAGCGGTGCAGTGTATTTTTGTGTCCAAAGTGACTTTGCACTGCCAACAAACACCCTGATTCACAGAGCGGTGCAGTGTATTTCTGTGTCCAAAGGGACTTTGCACCAGTGCAAAGTCACTTTGCACTGCAAAAATATACTTTGCACCACTCTGTTAACCAGGGTGTTCTTTGGCAGTGCAAAGTCACTTTGCACCACACAAGAAAATTCCATGAATCGGGCCCTTAGTTTACTGTGAACCCTCGACAAGTGTTGACATCAGAGGCAGATATTGGCTCAGCATGTGGTTCTCTTGTCCTAAGACTGATTCAGATCTAAAATGTTGGGCACTATTTCTGTGCTGTTATATTGGCTGCAACCGTTTCACTATTCTCAAAGAATCAGGTGCACCCTCAAACAGCAGATCAATTTGTTCCTCGATCTAACAGATGATTTGTAATGCACATTCTTTCTATCATCTCCAAGGGTATTGTACTCAAGAAGGTCTAGCGATGGCAGGGACGTCATTTCACCAAAATGCCAAGAGACATTACATAAACCTTGACCTCTGGTGACATCAAAGGGAGTGATGTAATTTGACCCCACCCCAAAGTCACATCACGGGAAGCAAGGGAACACAACCTTTCACCACTTGACAAAACAGGACATGGCATCACATAGCATTGTTCCTAAGTACACTACAAAAAATATGGTTACAATATCACTGTAATAAGATATACATTTCATACAAGAATGGACCACCATATGTATAATTAATATCAGTGTGTATAGGCCCATATTACCAAATTACTGTGAATGCAAGCAGACGTCCAAGGCCAAATGATAATGATGTGTTATTATATAGCACTTATGCTTAAGTGCTTTATATAGAACAAATATGCATATAATATCACCCAACCTGTGTTGGTAATCATTTATCCACCTCAGAAGGATGAAAGGCTGAGATGGCCTTGCCGGGATTCGAACTTGCAGATCACACACACATCTCAGCAGCAAGGGCTCAACTCTCTGAGCTGTTTTACCAGCTATAGTAAAATGAGCAATTACATGTCTTAATGTACTCAAAGTCAGAAAGCAAATTACACTCCGTCGTGGATACATTAAACTGGTAACTGAGATTTAATAGGAGGCCAGTTCATCTGCAGGTCTGGTGCAAAGTTGGCGACCTGTCAAGCCTGCGTGGATATACTCTTCGGGCTTCATAGGTTGGCAAATAAATACCATTGGGAGGGTTTATAGCTGTGTATTAAAGAATTTAGAGTAGTGCAGGGAAAGCAGCGCACTCACACAGCATCCTGTACTCTAGGCACTCGTTACCTTTTACATGCAAACAAACTTCTTGAAAAGCATGCCATGGAGATAGGTAAGATAGACACATTACAACAAAACATTAACTATGACACAATGAAATCAAGGGCCACTTTATGTGCTATGGTCAAACATTTCTGCACTGTGCACAAGCTTTTAGGCACAAGGATTTTATCAAGTGACCGAGGATCCCGAGATTGAATGTCTTGTGATAATCGTAACAGAAACAATCGCAGAAAAAAACATGTTATAACTGCAATTTGCCAAAAGCAAAATACATAGGGCCTCATCACGAGTTGGGCGGTAACGCCGGAGCTATTAGCGCCAGTGCTAATAGCCCTACCGCCAAACCCCCCGGCGCTATTAGCGCCGGATCACGGGTTTGGCGGAAGGGTTATTGCCCATTCCCCACTGGGCCCATTCAGGAATTCCTCATTCCCCATTGGGCCCAATGGGGCAAATTTGCGCTATTACCGCAGGCGGATTTCCCGCCGGCGGTAATAGCACCGAAAATCGGCAAATTTGCAGCGAATTTCCCCCCAGCTCAGAGCTGGGGGAAATCCGCCAAGGCTATGATCTGGCGGACCCTTAAATGCGGCGGTAATAGCGCTACCGCTGCATTTAAGGGTTACCACCAGACTCGGGATGAGGCCCATAGTCCGAAATGGATGCTTATTCTACTCTAAATGTTCTTTGTACGTTTTGTCTGCATTGTGAATTTGAGGTGTGTAAGAACAGACTAAATCAGTGACTCACCCCCAGAAGTGTGACTGAAATAAACCTTTAATGAGTCTAGTAATTATTGTGTAGAATTCCAGAAAGACAAATTATTTGTTATTCCTATTCTTTCTTATTTGCGGTCATTGCTCAAAGTGTTTCACTTGTGGAACCCCCTATTTTTCCAAGATTGCTGAACAAGAAAGCCAGCCATTCCAGAAACAAACAGCCACATGGCACTGGCCTAAGCCTAGGCGCTTCCATTAAAAAAGGAAAAAAAGAAAAAACTATATTTTTTTTTAGGGGTAGCAAGGGAGTCCATAGGGATAGAAAGTGAGACCTCAGGTGACCCCCAAATGACATCTCTGAGAGATTTTCTGAAAAAACGTCTTTCTCAATAACGTCTTCATCAATTCGGTCGATCTAAAAATATATTGTACAAAGTGGATGGGTATAGAGGGTTAGCAAAGGAAGCCTAGGTAGGACTAAGGTGTAGGAGGTGGAAAAAAGGGTTTGAGGGCAAAAGGCAGTGACCATCATGAAGAAGGCAAGGAAAAAAAGCAACCAAAATTATTAAAAACAAACAAACTTACTATGAATTATGGCAAAAGACGTCCTTTAAAAAGCCTTTATCCCATGAAGCCGTGACAGGTCTATAAAGACACCACCAGAAAGGAGGTTTGTGAAGTTTTTAATCAACTCTTAGGAAACCATGAGCCTAGTCACCAGAAAGCAATAGAATAAGCACCCCCAAACAGTGGAGTCGGTGACTGAGACCGCCACAAAGAGGGGAAACGGATCCAAGAACGATGCTCTTTGTCTAATTGTCACACAGGCAGAAGCTGTCAAGCCACGCATTCTAATACAATAATGATACAATGATACAATGGGATGCTTAAAGAAATAAAGAATTCGATAAAATGAAACCATAAGAAACGAAGAACACCTGGGAGACGTAGCGCAGATCTCATTTTATAATAATAAGTACCATTGACTAGAACAGGTCATTTGGCAAAGTATTTTACATTTGTATTTTGGTATTTGTGTATATTTCCCAATGGCTCACGGAGGTCAGAACAATTAAACTGAACAACAAGATCAAGATAACCAAAGCATGAACAAAAGATTAAAGCACAACAGGTATGTCGTATTTGCCATTTATGGAGAATGGAATGCCGATGGGAATTTGTGGTGCTGCTGACAGGCCTGGGATGCAGGTATGGATGGACCGCCTAGGGAAAAATGTACTTAATGACTCTCTCAGAACATAAAGGCTTGACTAGGACCAACAGGGATGGCCATGAGAGCCAATGAAGTTACTGGGGTGGATCGATGCAATGCGTGCCGCTCCTGATTTCGTTGTGACTTGGTGATAAGAGCTTGAGGTCTGGAAAGCATGATCAAATGCATTTGGAATCCAACAACTGCCAGGCTTAACCTGCTGATCATTTGCAGAATTTGACCCCATCTCCCCTTTCTCTGTGCTAAAACTCTTATATTCAGTCTAATGCTCGGCGACGTGGACTTCTCCCGCCTGTTCCTAGGACTCCTCCTTTGCTCCTTGAGCTCCCTGGACAAGTTAATCAACGTTGTGTTGCGGATCCTTTTCTTTCTTCCACGTCAATTTCCAGATAAGTGGTTCAAACCTCTCCTTCTGGTTTGTGAATGCCTCCGTGGCCTGGAACCCCCGACCTGTCAGACTCCAGCTCTTGATACTCGCCCCCTCCTCTATCTTCAGCTATCCTCAAACATTCTCTTTCTCGCCCTCCTTGTGCTCACTCACACCTCTGTGACTTCAGTCTTTTTGCTCCTAGCCAGTGGTGCTCTCTGCCATCAGACATGGAATCCATCCACGCAGTGGCTGGCTTCAGGATTTCCATGGGAATCACCTGCTCTCTATCTGGAAGGGACCCTCGCTCTCTCTCCCTTAGTCCTCGCCTGCACCGGCATTACTCCCCCTCTCAGCACCACTAATGCACAATCAGTTGTAAAACACATAAATACAAGTTGTATACAATCTTTAAGATTGTATACAATTGTATGTACTCTCTTGCATTCCTTACCATCACTCACTTCCACATCTAGTTTTTGCTCATAACACTTCACCCTTATAACGCACCCTTGTGGGATTGCCCTGTATAGCCCATGTGAAAATCCCTTTCTTGCAATAAACAAAGTTTTTGATAAGAACCCTTTTTAAAAATGTTTAGATGTCGATTATGAATTAATGTGTTGTTGTTTCTATGGGCCTCATTAGGACCCTGGCGGAGAGGGTTTTACGCCAGCGTAGTGCATGGCGTACCTCTCCGCCATACTACGAGTTCCCGTAGCGCCATGGCGGCCTTTTCCGCCTGGTTTTACCAGGCGGAGAAAACCATGGCGCTACGGGACCTCGTTGTTAATTACGCCACCGTATTTTACGGTGGCGTAATTAACTCCTTCCCCACTCCCATTATACCCTATGGGGCAAAAATGGGAATGGGGAAGGGCAGAATGGGGATTGGGGATTTACCGCCCCGCCAAGGTCGGAATGGGGCGGTAAATCCGCCAACCCCCATGGCGCTATCGGCGGCTTTCCGCCATGCTTCGCGGTGCATTTAGCACCGCGAAATCCGCCTGGGTCCTAATGAGGCCCTATGTGTTTTGACTATTTGTCAAAAAAAAGCAAGATTGAGTCATTGCAATAAAAAAGTACAAATACGAAATGGTTTAACCCAGGGATCTGTGACATTTGACTCTCCAGATGGACTACAACTCCCATCAGCACTAGCCAGCATAATGAATGGTGAGGGATCATGGGAGTAGTACTCCAAAACATCTGAAAAGCCAAAGCTTGAAGTCACCTGATCTAATCTTTTCTGCTGCATGGTCTTTTGGCAGTGCAACATGTGCAAGCTGCCCATTCACATTTTCTGGGGAAATGAGCAATTGCCATCCTGTTGACATTTTCAAACAAATGTTCAAGAAATTGTACACTTTGTTAAGGGGTCAAAGTGTACAAAAAAAGTTGTGGAGCTATGTTCACCTTTGTTCCAGCCATCACGCTCCCTTCCCCAAATGCAAACCTCCTTTCTGAGACCTGCCTTTCCTCCACTCCTCCACTCCTACCGCAATGTAAGAAAATACATGTTAAATGAACATCATTTATTTCACTTATTGCCCCCGACAACATGCAGCTTTATGCAGCCTCCCTTTTGTAATCACCCACCATTCGCACCTCTTAGGACTATTGTAACTCCCAATTTATCCATTACTTGCACACAGATATACGTGCAGCAATTTCCTGGTGATCGTTCTTAAATCGAGAAGACAACTGCTGATCACTTCAGGGTAGTGTGCACCTTGCACTCAAAGGTATAAGCTACACACACACAAAGCGATGCATTTCTGGCACAAAAACGTGTACAAAGTTTAACATTGATAACAGAGTGGAGGACATGAGTGCTTTATGGGGTGAGAGAATGTGACTTGAAGACCAGATGTTGCAGGGGAAGGTGGAAACATAAACCAGGGACGAGGACAGGACAAAATGATACAGGAAAGGGATGGTGGAGGAAGTGCTGAATTAAGGATGGAGGGGTGACGGAAAAGTGCTGTAGGGTTGTCCATGAAGCATAGGGATAAAGGAAAACAGGGTGATACAGTACTGTAGAGTGCTAACAGGTTCTTCAGAAAGAAGGAGAGCTTTGAGGTTGGATATAAATAGTGGTAGAGTTGGAGTAGTACGGAGCGGGAGAGTAAGATCATTCCAGGGTAGGGGAGCGAGGAGAGACAGTGGAAACGAGAGGGAGCACAGGGGGCTCCAGTGGTGGTAAGGTGGTGAGCCGAGGATGATCATAATGAGCGAGTCAGAGAGTAGGGAGTGAGATGAGCAGATAGATAGGGTGGGGTGAGTCCATGGATAGTTTTGAAGATGATGTGAAGAAGTTTATACTTTATCCTTTGTTTCATAGATAGCAAGACAATTTGGTGACGGGCAGAGGAGGTAGAGGCAAAGCGAGAAAGATTGAACAGAGTGTGGACCGTGAAGTTGAGCACTTTGTCCAGAGTTGAAAAGGCCTAGTTGGTAAGGCCATAGAGGAGACTGGCACATAATCAGATCTAGAATGGACGACTAATAAGGAGATGAGCTGTTTAGCAGTATTGAAATGAAGAAGATGACAGATTTTTCTCAGGAGGTTGAGCCTGGCTGCAGTGGCAGATTTGGAGATGAAGAGCGCGAGAAGTTGCATGATGGATCAGAGATGACACCAAGGTTACGAGTAGAAGCAGAGTAAGGAAGGTACTCAGGGGAGAAGAGAAGAAGAGGGGTAGGTGAACAGATCCGCCCGATGATGAACTCCCCTTGTTGTGCTTGAGCTTGCATGGGAAGATCCTGGTGAAGAGGTTTTCACCACATTGTATAGTGATGGCAGGGAATCTGCTCTGTTCACCCTTTATCCCGCTCAGTTATCTGACTTGCACTCTCCTGTTAATTTGAATAGCGATACTACATTTTTTATCGGGCGCAGAAGCAAAGTATTGATATGTGAACCATTTCGATCTAAGGTGGTGATAATCTGAGCAGAGGAGGTGGATTTCTTGCAGGAGGATTATGTCAGAGCCCAATTCCTTTAATTTGCTGAGTACGCTTCTCCTTTGGATATGAGAATTTAGGCCCTGAATGTTCAATGTAATGCATTTAAAGTTAGTCGTTTGTGTCAAGGGAATGTGTGGCTTATCCCATTGTGCATAAGCCCAACCTCGAATTTTACAGTAAACCCGGTATCTGATTATTTGGAATAATGTCGGCATCTTTAATTTCTTTGCTTGAATGTTCCATAGAAAATCCCAATCCACTGCCTCTGTTTTCCCCTAGTTGGGGGTCATACCTCCCCATATGTGCGGTTTGATTTCATAACATTTGCTGACTGACCTTCCCTAGTATATTTAGATGTTCTTAGCTTATCTTTCCAGGCTTTGCGTGGAAACTGTTGTATTGAGCATGACACCTGTTATGCGTTCTCTCCTTAACACTTGCAATTAAGCTGACATAACAATGCATATACTAAAAGATTCCATTTGGGGAAATCATTAGGCCTAGGCCTAGTTGGGGTCTGTGGGGCAGGTTTACTGGGCTGAAAACGTGTATATATTGTGCCCCTGGGTGAGCAATGTCATGGTACGTTTAGACTGTTGCTTGGGCAGTTTGGCCACAGCGTGTCTTCTGTGTTTCAGACATCAAGATTCATGTCTCTGTCAGTGGGTTGTTGCTTTTCTCTTATTTGTCCATTCAGGGTGTTCTCAATTTCTTCCTTCTCTCTCTGCGGGAAGATTGTTGTGACCACAATGGTTGTGAGGTCTCTGGTTCCTGGATCGCAGATTGTTGCAACTTCTTTGGTGGGATTCTGAACATTTCTTGGACTGTGTTTAGTAATGCAAACTGCTACTGGGAACCCTCGTATGGGAACACAATCTTGAAGGTGCATCGCCAGTGGTATGATGTGTTTCTTTGTTGCAGCCATGCCATTAAGGTTTTCATGAGGTGATGCCGTGAGATAGTGGCCGGCACCAGGTCCTGGAAAAACTTGATTGATGCTCCTCCTTGGATCTTCCTGCAGGATAAGTTCTTTGGTCTTGAAATAGTGTAGTCTCGCCAGGACATCTGGGGTTAGGCCCTTGCTGCTGGAAATTTGCCAGCACTCTGTGAACATGGGCTATAGCAATATTGGTCTCCTGGGTCTCACCAATAATTGAAGTGCCCAGCTCTGCAGTATATTGTTCAAAAGATAAATTAGAAATATTTTTAGGAACCCCACAAATTCTTATAATGTTCCGCCTGAAACAGTTTTCCACATCTTCAATTTTTTCACCTGTGTGACATTGATGTTCCTCTCGTTCCAGGACTCTGCTGTTCAGATCATCTTGATTATGTGAGTGTTCACAGTAAGCAGATTGAAGATCATCCATGCTTTATTCCACTCCCTGTACGCTTTGGTGTAGTTCCCGAATCGTGTCACGTAGCTCCTGCATAGACAATGTTATATCATGCTTCAGGGTTAGCAGGAGGTGATTGCTGGGGCCTGGGAGCTCAAAGCACGTCGGCTGGAGGACTGAAGCAAGTTTTTAATAAAGGAGGGAGTTTCCTCCTCCTTGGATTTAGGATGGACCATAGTTGACCTTGTGAATGGGGCAAATCAAAGGGGTGTATACTTTATATATTTGGGTAGGTAAATTTGATCTTTCAAGTAGGTTCAAGCTTTCACACCCTGCTGCAAGTTTTGTGGATGGCTTCCAACTTCTGTTTATCTTCTGCTCTCCCCCTCTAATGAACCGAGGGGGGGCCTGCTCCAGGAGACCAGAGACCGAACGGCAGAGAGGCAGAGTGCCCAGGGAGTTTGCAGTCCTCCAGATGCTGGTTATGGGTGTTGTCACCCTAGTTAGCTATAATGGCGAACAGGACTTCTCCAGCACCCCGCTGCCTTCTCCATTACGTCTCTCCTCGTCTCCAGGCCTCAGCTGGGCATCCGCTGACTCAGCCTTCATCGGCTGCCTGGGGAGGAGGGCTGAAATACTCACTCCATGAACCCTGCTGCATGGGCCACGTTCAAACTGGCACAGGCATCGGCACATCGTCTCCCGCTGGTCCCGGCTGTTACTTTCCCACTGGCGCTGGAGGGGATGAGGGCCGACATCGCCTCCTTGACACACTTGGCCCAGGATGGCTACAGGGTCTCTGCTGATCTTGGCCCTCTATGCTGGGTGCGGAGGGCTGAACTTGGCATCCCACTGCCAACTTTAAGCCCATGAAGCTTAGGAATTAATGTTGGTACTGTGCACAATATATATCAGAAAATGTCTGATGATGCCACTGATAGAAGAAATGCTGTTTCACTAGAGGGAACACCAAGAACACTTCTGATTAAAGTACATTATGTGAATCCCTGCTTGTCAAATTCCAACTCTCACCCTCTTTCACCCACTCCTTCCTCCTCGTTTACAGGCCCCCGGGCTATAACAGAACTTTTGCAGATTTTCTTAGGGTCTCCACAGTGGCCATTATGATCTTGCACCCCTCATTCACTCTACTATGTGATCTGAACATCTTGTTTAACACCCCTCGAACCCCATGGTCCGTCATCTCATTGATAACTTGGAAGCCCTTGACTTGTCCCAACATATTATGGGGCCCACCCACATAGCATGTTACTCCATGGATGTTGTGTTCTCTGCCCCCTCACTCACACCACATCCACCTCCCATTGTACAAGCCCTTCTGCCAGGTGTTTCACCCACTCCCTCAAATCCCTCAAAACCATCAACCACCGCCTGGAACGCCAATGGCTGACCTGTCCATCCCCCCAGAACAAAGCCACCCTTGCTAGACATACCGGGGCCTGAAAATCAGGATGGAAATCAGGAAAGCCAAAAAAAATTCTATAGTCCCTGCATCTCCAACGCAAACAACCCCTGTAAGGAACTCCACAAGATTATCACAGAGCTGAATAACCCACTCTGTGCATCTCCCCAATTTCCCAAGCACCCTGTGATGCCCTGTCAGACCACTACTACAGCAATGCCATTGAAAGAAACCTCTGCAGCTGCAATAAGCTAACAACCTTCCCCCACTCTTGCTCTTCCCCCTCTCCCTCTATGCCCCTACCCATGACACACTCTCTGTTACGCTCCTTCACTGCCATCTCCCACCCCAAATACCTAAGGCTCCTCTCAAATAGCTGCCCTTTAGGATCCCCTGGAGAACATTGCCCTCTGCTCTCCTCAAGAACATTCTCTCTTCCACATGTGCAGGCAGCCTCGCCAGATCTATAATCAACTGCTCACTGAAATTAGGCATTTTTCTGAAGCTTAGAGGATCAAAGCTCTGTCTCCTGGTTGAATCAACTCCCCTCTACTGCTATGTACATCAAAACCTATCAATTGCTCAGTAGATATTGTGGGAGTAGAGGCCGTTTTGTTGAGTTTTTCAAACTTAAAGGTTCCCCAATTTGTATCAATTGATTCCGATCCCACTTCCGAAACCATATATGAGGGGTCAGAAATGTGAGGTGGACAACTATATAAAGAGTTTTCAACTTTTGCCATTTTATTAAATAAACAGGTTGAATAAACGCCTCACTATGCCTCCCCTGATGAGGATTTCCACGTTTAAAATAAATTGAAGGGAACACTCTAACCAAGGGATATCTAACCCTCCCACTTATACAACAATCAAAGCAAAAAGGAATTATATGGCAATTCAATTTAACAACAATATCTAACATACGACCAGTGTCACAATGTGATCAATGTCTCTTGTCGTAGTCTGGGCGAACTTCCCTTCCCCAGATCCAAACAAGATTTTTCTCCACAATTCAAAAGAAAAAACAAGGAAATCCATTTTAACACAAAGTTCCAATATAGTTCTTAAGTTCTTGTACTCAAATTCACAAAGTGCTGTTGTTTCAATCAAGTATCTTGAAAAAAGCTCTCACTCCTCCTGGAATGAGAACGGGTTCCTCTTTGTGACAACAACAAATGGTTTGATCAGAATGATTCACCGCAATTTTCAATGTCGAAATAATTGTGACTTTTCTTCAACCATCTTTCACAATTCTTCCCCAAGTGTCAAAACTCATGCAGAAAGAAATATAACTTCAGCTTTCGCAATTCTTCCCCAAATCGTGCCTAGAAACACTTGTGTACAGGCACGTTAAAAATCCATATCAGATCATAAATGTCACACCTCAACATGTTGTTTTCTGTTAGCACTTGCACCTTCTACTCCTGGTTTATCCTTTCACAAGGTTTCTTCTGGGCAATCACTTCTTGCCCTACGGGTATACTCACCTGCCCGTCTACTTCTTCAACACCAAAACGGAAAAGTGCTTTAATGGTAACTTTTAGATTAGAATAACAACAACTTCAACAGTCTTCTTTGGTATCACAATTTTAGAATCTTTCAGGGGACAGAACATTTACACTGATCCATACTAGGATCTGTCTACAAACAAAGCTTATCTCCCTCTGGATAGTTTCTCCCAGAAACTTGATGCAGTTTCTTCCCTTCTGCATCACTACCAAAATAGTGGTGGGGATAACGTATTTTCCTGCTTCTGCCTTAGCTTTGGCACCGTGTGTTTAAATCAACCACACTCAAAAATGTCCCAGAACCTGAGTCTCAACCTTGACAACCCTGGGACTTTTTAAAAAGCCCTTCTTGTGTTTGGCAACTTCTGTTAGATTGATATTGCTTGTACTCTAATATCTCTTGGCTTGGGTATTGGTGGTATGCCTGAGTTTCTAATAAGCCCCCTCCCCCCACCGCAGGGTTACTGGTGTTGGCTCAAACTCACATATTCAGTTCTAGGATTCTTTTGATTTAACTTCAGTCGCTTTTGTAACTTTTCACAGTTCAGTATTCATAATGCTAATTAGACAGCGTTTGTATGTTTTCAAAAGTTCAGTATTTATAATGCTTTTTAGCTTGCTTTTGTAAGTTTTCAACATTTCGGTATTCATGTTTGTTAGTTTTCTTTTCACTAGCTCGCGAGTGATCCTGCCTGCACTGAACACCCGTCCTGCACCGGAGCACCCAGGAGTCACTCATTTGCTTCAGACTCACCGGGTAAATCGCTTCCAGGTGCTCTGCTTTGTTTTCGCATGACTGCTGGATCCATGGCTTCCTGCAACCTGGGGCCCCCTCTCTCTTTGTTAACCGCCACTTCTGCCATGCTGGTTTGGAGTCTCCTGACTCCTGAGAGTCTCTGGTGCATCCCAGCCACTTGAGACCTCTCGATTGCTTGCACCACACCTGCTTTCCACTGCGCAACCTCTGCCCAATGTAGTTTCACACGGTAAGCATTTCTTCTCCACTCTTCCTGCTGGGCGACCTCTGCAGTTTGGAGTGTTAGAGGCACAGACCCTCTCAGCACCCCTCCTGGTCCCTGTGTCTTGTTGCTCCTCTACTTCTTTCCACTGCATGCACGACCATCAATGACTTCTCCAGTTCTGCTTCTCCCTTGCCTACACCTGAGGTGGCCTTTAGAGCCTCTCAGTCTCCCTCAGGTGTAGGTCATTTTTACTAATTAGCTGACCACCCCTGCACTTTTGCTCCTCTGCATTCCTCTTCCTTGTCCCAGTACTGAGGGAATTATGGGGCTTGAAGCCCCTAATGCTTACGTTTGTTTTCTTAACCTCTTCTGCTTTGCAATAACCCTTCAAGAGACTAGGGTCTTGGAGATAGTTAAACAGAGGAATTTCCCCTTCTTCCTGACCTGTTTCCTCCCTGATGTGATCCTCCCACAGAACAACCCCCCCAAGGTTGAGCTCAGGAAGCGCCTGCCTTTTCCTGGCCACATTAGGAAGGAGGAAGGTCCTAGTCCAAGGTTTTGGGGGGAATCACTACTGATTCCTCACAATAGTTATTGCATTATAAATGACCAGCTGTTCTACCATTCATGGATGGAAGTGAAATGTATAAATGTGATCTCTTCTTATTTGCTTCCCTATTCTTCTTGTGACTTTAGAAATCATTTCATCAGGTTAAAACTGAATCTATTTTTAACGAATGAAGTGATGGGTGCTAGAAGTAGGGTCGCTCGAGAGGTGAGATTATGCTGGTTTTGCAAAGCTTACATTGAGGCTCTTAGTGATTTGCCTGTAGAGTGTGAAGTTCTATCGCCAATATGGTGGCGTTGGATATGTAAATTTGTATACCAGGAGTCCAGCTTGCAAACTGATCAATTCTGGCTCAGAATCCTTGCAGCCCGACAGACAGAGATGTCAATAGCTGTCTTGGCGTTTGTTAAAGCAATTATTGCCTAAATGGGTCTTCTGGTTGGAAATTGTCAATATCGTATTGTTGTATTTGTACTTTTCTTGGTGACATTTTTGTATGCTTAATTCGTGTGTTCTAACTGTTGTGAAAGGTTTTTAGAAACTAAATCACACAAAAAGAGAAAAGAGACAAAGCAGGTAGGTTTTAACATATAATTTTGTCGGGGAACCTTCTAATAGGTACATGTTGGATGGAGTTATAAACAATACTTATGGATAATTTAAATACACTTAAAATGAGATTTATTTCTGGATTACATGTGTTACCCGATCCACAGATAGATCAGAGAACGGGCTTGAGCTCTGCCCCCAGTTACCACAGCCCGTACCTTGTCCAACAGTCTTGGCTGACTATGCTGGTCCACCCCCTTTCCAAATCTCTGTTTCATGGTTGTGGGTTTACAGTGTTCCTGAACTCTTCTTGTTTGTGGGAAACCCTGTCTCTCTCTTTCTCTTTGGATCACTTCCTGACTCAGTCTTTCAGCGTTCTTCTCTGTGTTGAGGTCTGCTCCACAGCATAGGGTGGCAGAGAGCAGTTTGTACGGAGACGTTTGTAGCAAGGTACTTGCAGATCTAAGGAGCTTGTTCCTTAGAACCTTTTCGAGGATTAGTCACCTCCCCTCTCCCTACGTCCTGACCTGTCATGTTCTGTCCCCCTTGCTACTTCTCAGCTCAACAAGAACCTCTTCAATGTTGTTCTGCCACATGCACATTCCTACTCCCACTTTGGGTCCAACCCCTTTAAACCTAGGACTTTCTCCTAGGCCTTTTTTTGGCCACTTGGGCTCTCTAGAAATTTTATTAGTCTGTCCTCTCTACACCTTCTTGCTGTAGTTCCTCCAACTTCCTCCTACTCTGTCAACCACCAATTCCTGTGATTTTACTACTTCTACCAGCTACTGACTCACCACCCCATTCACAACCCCTCGTCTGGATGTTTCAGCCCCCCTCTATTTCTCAACCATCTCCTCCTGTGTTTCAACTATCACCTCCTCCCATTTTCCAATCACCTTCTCTTGATGTTGCAACCATCCCTTCCAGATGCTTCAACTCCCTCCTCCTGTTTCTCAACCATCCCATCCTAATGTTTCAACCACCTCCACCTGCTTCACAAACATCTCCTCCTGTTTCTCATCCACCACCTCCTGATATTTCAACAAACTCTCCTTTTTTGCAATCATTCCCCTATGAAAATTTCACCATGACTGGTCTCAAGCACTCTTACTCCAGTTGGTTAGGATTTGGGATTGGCGGGCCTTAATTAGCACACCTGGGTTCAATAAGGGCCTGTTAGGCTAGACCAAGCCTTCAAATGGTTGGCCACTATTTTGGAGTTTACTCCTGTCTCTGTTCTGGGTTCACTTTGGCTGCAGGACTGACACTGTGGTATTTCCTGTGGAGCCAGTTGGTGACTGACTTGCATGCCGGGGGTAACAATACTTATTTATTCTGCATTCTTAGCACCCATTCGTTCATGGAATGGGACCAGCCGGCAGTATCTGCAACAGTTTCAAACTAACACAATTTTCGCTCTGTGAACTGTATGGGGAGTGTCTACTTCTCTCTGAAATTCACAGAGGACTCAGATTGAAGCCTTGTTGTGGCTATGCAAAGTTTCTCAGAGTCTCTGAGTGAGCAATAAGGTGTGGAACAATGGGGCTCCACACACTCTCCCTATGTATGTTTGATAGCCCCAAGTCCTGCTCCCTTAAAGAGAGTAAATTAAATATTAAATGAATGATAAATTAAATCATGCAGATGATATGTAAAGGTATTGGCATATCTACTAGAGTACTGTTGTGTTGGTGTTTGTAGAAATTGTCTATTTGGGATGTAATTTGTGTCTGAATAACAGTGTTAAGATAATTGAGCTGATCCACAACATAATATCTTGAAAGTATTTGTAGGAAGGATGGCATATTTATTAATTTACTTTGACATTCGTTAAGCGCACTTATCCCGGGAGCATCCAGGCGCTGATATGATCTCCCATGTTATCCAAACAGGCTCACACAGGCATGGAAGGTTACATGCCAGGAGTAACATTCCTCTCCTGGTTTCCCGGAAGATGGCAGTGAGGATGACTGGTGCATGGAGCTTGCATGCTATGTTTTAAAATAGTGATGGCTTTGGCATAATGATGATTATGCCACTTCAGGGGCATGCACTACTGCAAGTGAAAGAAGTAAATATGTTTTTTAATCAAAGCTTAAATGTTTAACCTAACATAGAAAGAAGGAGGCCGTGCCTGGTCCACAAATATACCAGTGACTGGTGAGTTGTTTTTTTTTAAGGGTTTAAATATTTGCCACCTTATTTATTAATTGTTTGCTTGTTAGGTATGTGATTGTGATTACAACCGAGCAAAGCAAGGGAACCCAAACTAAAGGAAATGGGGTTGGGGGTCAGGGGGCATTCTTCCCCCTCCCCAGAGAAAAGGTTTTGATTAATGGTGCATTACACAGCACACTTTCTGTGAAAACGTAGGTACAAGGGCAATAATGTGGTAAAAGGCAAACAATCAGTTTTGTGGAGTGTAGGGTAATTCATGAAAAAAAGTACAATAGATGCAAGTCACCAAAAGTGCACAGGGCATTTCCGAATGCATTATCATGCCGGTCCGTGCAATATATGCCAGTATAAAACACATTTTCATGTTAGCTGTGCCCATACATTTCCATGCTGCCTCCACCAACATATGCAAGTATTCCCATATAAGACCATTCTTATATTCGCTTTAATACAATTTTTTATAGTATCATTACTGGCACTGGGCACAAAACTGTCTCTGCCAATATATACCAGCACTCCTATGTAAGAACATACTCCTGTTGGTTTTGCCATTAAAGGTGACATGTCACAAAATGAAAACCTGTCCAAACTGGTTCCAATGTAAGCCAGTCTAGACCCATAAGAACACTTATCATGCTTGATTCATCAACGATGCTCAGTTACATAAATGTCATGCTACAGTGCAAAATATACAGGCCGCTACACGAAAACATCCGTCTAGCGAGGTAACACTATTTATCGTGCTTGCTTTATTAAAGATGCTGAGTAATAAATGCCATGTCACAGTAAGCAATGGTTAGAGTGACTGCACCAAAATGCCATCTAGCCAGGTAATGACACACATGAACTTGGCTCTGCCCGAAATTACCAGTAAAACATGCAAATTCAATAAAGGATGTGGCAAAAATGCATCCCCTTTCACCCACTGGTCACTCACCCATACATCCACTCTCACATTCACTCAGACTGGATTCACCACACCGGCACACGCCAAACCCCACGCAGAACATTCAAACACACACCACCACATTCATACTCAATCACCCACGAATCACTCACTCACACCTTCTCTCATATACACTCATTGCATTCTCTACACAGGCACACACCCACCCACCTAGAACATTATAAAACACACCATCACATTCATACTCATTCACCTACCAGTCACTCACTCACTCACTCACTCACTCACTCACTCACTCACTCACTCACTCACTCACTCACTCACATCTTTTCTTACATCCGCTCATTGCATTCTCTACACAGGCACACACCAATCTACTCATTGCATTCTCTACAAAGGCATGCAACCACCCTCCCAGAACATTCAAAAACACACATCACACATCACATCACTTCTCATTCACCCACCAGTCACTCACACCTTCTAATACATCCACTCATTGAATTCTCTACACAGACACACACCCACCCACCCAGACCATTAAAAAACACACATCCTATCACTTCTCATTCACCCACTAGTCACTCACACCTTCTCTTACATCCACTCATTGCATTCTCTACACAGGCACACGCCCACCTACCAAGAACATTCAAAAACACACTTCACATCACATCACATCACTTCTCATTCACCCACCATTCACATACATACATCTGACACACACTTCACACATGCAAATTACACGTGATATTATTTTATTAAAGGCTTCTTACCTTTTTCTTGCAGCTTCGGTCTGTCCTTCCAGGCCACTCTCGGCTCCTCTGTGCTGCTCACAAACAGGAACCAGGAAGCTACGAGAACTTCCTGGTTCCTGTATGTGAGCTGCGAGGAAGCAGAGGGAGAAGGGGTCGGAGCTGAACGTGACAAGTGACATGTGCCACATGTCACGGTCAGCTCCAACCCCTACTAAGCACCTCTCACCCTGATGCACTGAGGACTGGGTCGGGGGTGGCGGGGCCCCCCCGCTACACCAGGAGATTCTGGTTTTTGTTTTGGGGAAAAAAGTTTTTTTTTTATAGCTGGGGTCACAAGGGAGTCCCCAGGGGTTGCAACTGCAGCCCCCAGGGGTCGCTGTTGCGACCTCTTGCATCTCCCAAATGACATCCTTGTGCTGTACCTCAACTCAATCCCAGCATAGAGAGAAGACATCTATTTTCCATTTTTTCCAAGATAATGGTATTAAAATATTCTCTATGCCAACAACATATTTAATAATAGATATTGATTCCCTCTTCTAAAAAGACAAAAATGGATTAGCAAGGTGTCCCGAAAACTTTGTCTAAAACCTATGGATTCCTCCATTCTAATGTGGAATCAGATTGAATGCCATCCTCGTTTGATGATTCCACCCCAGACGTTCGGAAAAAAAGACACCAAATAGTCAAAATAAGGGGCCAGCTCCAAAGGTCTTCAACTAAGGAAAAATGTATAGATCAGCGTCTAGACTCAGGGTAGGCTTGTGAATACAGTTTTACATTTGGATGCATTCAAACTAACATTTGCTGCCCTCATACATGCGACACACCTATCTTTGATATGATAGGTTATTTATAATGCGCTTAACACCCAGACGTTTCTAGCCGCTGTCCCGGGGATCAAACCTGTGTTGCTCCGTGTTGTCTTGTTTCCAAGGTGAGCACGTTGCCCCTGAGCTATCCTCCCGAGTCTATTTCAGTTCCTGTAGCACTCTTTGCTTTCTCACCACGAGTACTGTGTCATCCACCTATGGCAAATGTGTTATTCTACTATCACCTTCAAGTAGGTTATCAAGGGCGATTCTACCAAGGCTATATTTAACTCACTGCTATGTAGGCTACATAGTAGTGGCACCAATACACAGTCTGGGTAAAGTTCTTTGTGCAAATGAAATGTGCGTTTCCACATGCTTTTAATGTAATCCCATCTGTGCTTTGAGAGAGATTGTGATGGCTTTCAAGCCTATATACCAGCCAAATCCACATCTCCTGCTACTGGCAAAGAGCCAAGTTTGGGAGTCTTCTCTGAAGCACGTGCATTTTGTTTTGAAAATGCCTTAATGCAATGGACCTGCTGTGTTTAAAGGGAGCCATTTGTTTCAACTTCGCAGATCACACTTTCTCTTGCCTGTGATCCTGTTTTGGAGCAAATTCATATGTGTTTCAATGTTTCTCTTCCCTTTGGAGCTGAAGGCCGTCCGGGGAGTATGAGGTTGTTCAGTGCTGTACAATAGAAGGTTGGCCATTAAACTGAGCTGTTTTCCCAAAGCTATCTGGGTTCATGCTATTGCCACCAATTGACCTAACTATTCAACTTCAGCTCAGGGAAGTGGTATGCATGCAGACTATGCCCAGAGGAGACCAGTGACCACCTGCGAGGGTTCCAGGCTCCACAACACCACAGCAATCCTAGGTTTGCTGGAAGAGCCCAGTGACTGGTTTCACAGCCGTCTCAGTGCTGCCTGCTTAGCTTGCAACCAGCTTGCAACCAGCATATTGAAAGCAACCCTAACATGGAAATGTCTTTAGGGGCAACCATTTTTGTTCTGTTTTCCTTTCTTCTTCCTCCACAGAATATGGGCTTTTTAGCCCAGGTGTGGACACAATACCTTTATTTCTATGACAAGGTGCCAATGCTGTAAGATCACTGGCGATTGGCACAATATAAAACAGTTATAACGTAACAAAAAATAACTCTGAATTTTGCTTGCAAACAACTAGTTAATTACAACCACAACCATGCATGTTCCTGTACATGTTAAAGAGCCAACATAAACCAGGTCTTTCATGACATCAGTCAAATGACTGCTTGTTGTGATGCAGTGCTTAATTTGTGTGGGTGTTTGCCAGATCTCAGCCCTAGCACTGATTTCTCAGCCCCAGAACTTAGTGTCTCAGACTCAGTTCAATTAATATTTGGTCTTTTGGAAACTTTATCATGTTAACTGTCAGTCACCCAAGAAGCATCTATAAAATCAGAACGAAATGTTAACCAGGATTGTGTTTAAAGACACATTTAAACATTTGTCTCATATCAAGACACACCGAGATTTTTGTTTCATATTATGTTGATTGGAATTTGTAAATCACACATCTGCCATAGTCAGTACATCCATCTGCCCCAATTAGCCAGTGGGAGATGCAGCGTCAATCACATACATGTTGACAATGAGGGGAGCAGTCGTGGGTGGTGCCAACAGTGAGCAGAAGGCTACCTGTCCTGATGTGGCATGGGCATGCTAGAAAATATTTGAGCCCTGGCACTTATTCTTTTACAAATTAAGCACTGTTGTGATGCCATACTATTGCAAAGGAACACAAAAAAGTGCACTGTGGCCCTTTGGTGCATGCCTTCTATGGCAGTCCCTGCCTTCTGAATATGTGCAGCTGTAGACTTAGAGTTATGCCTCTATTGACTTATGGCACACCTGCTCATACCTTCTGAATGGAAATAGGAGCACAGTACGCTCCAGTAGAGGAACACAAGTGCAGGGAGATATTGTGAATCAGACCCCTTTTTAGTTTTGGCTCATATGCGTCACAATGCAACACCTACTGTGGCTAAAGTATTGTCATGAGAGTGCAGATAAAGGGGATATGAAAATGAAGGTGCGGGGTACCTAGGGTACAGGTGTGGGTTTCTACTGCAATTAGAGTGACCATGTTGGAATGGAGACTTTCCCACCCTAATACAATGGGGGCTTCTCTATTGTGAAGCATTACACACGAATGTAATTTGGATTGTCGGGAAAATTAATAAGTAACCTAACATAAAGTGCAGTTGCAGAATTCACACACAAACATGCAAACACACCCGTGCACGCACATACACACACAGCTTCAAGCAATTGATTATACACACCTACTGCCTCGAGCACCTCATTACAAACACACACATATAGACATGCACACACACCATGCCACCTGCACTTCACATACACACAGACACACACAGCCACAATGCAATCTAGCCTTTAAATGATAATGGGGAATACTGGAATATGTGATTAAAGTGCTTCCTGGAAATAATGGTAACATGTTTTCCCGTGATAACTATGAATATTGGGATATGGCACTGCTGTTGTAACTGGGTATAATAGTATCTGGTCTTGCTCAGCAAGTGGAAATAAATCAAACACGGCATTGATGCCCTAATTGGGCATTATGGAATCTGGCTATGCTCTGCTAACTGAGCATGGCTGTCCCGGCTCTTCGCTAAAGGGAGATAGCTAGCTAGGCATAGTGGAACATGGCCCAACTCTGACAACAAACATTCTTAACAATGGTCTCAGGTAGAATTGGATGGTAATAGTGCAAATAGTTCGGTTTTTATGGCGATACTTGGAAATGGTAGGATGTGAATACCTGGGCCTTGGACGGCATTCACTGTTATGGTCTTCCCCTTGGGAGACAGCAGGCAACGGCGGCCTCCACTCAAGGCCAACACTTTAGGCTTGAGGAAGCATTTATTTATTGGTTTCTTATAACACGCTTAATACCAATACGAGTTTGGTTTCTAAGCGCGGATCTGGGATTCGAACTTCTGTTGAACTGTGTGGTATTGCTTCCAAGACCAGGACGTTGTGTAAGAGGATTCAATTCAACACTACAGCTAAGTCAATGCCTAGTCTGGGATACTGAATGGAAACCCTTATTGATATATCTTTATGTCCAGTTCATGAGTTCTGGATGACTACCCCTATATAACACCCCTCTCTTGGAATCCCCCTGACCCCACTGAGCCAAGAAGTAGTTCTGTTTTGCAAGTTTAAAAGGTTTATTTGAGAATTTAAACAATATATATATATATATATATATCACTTTATAATAAATTAATAATTGAATATCACACTTAATCTGAGCAGTAATCAATAATGGATAGTCTGGCACTAGCACACTTCTTTATAATCAATGATGAGTGGTTATAGGATGGATAAGATAGCAACAATACTTTTATGGTTTCAAATGGATGCCATGTGGAATGAAAATGCAGTACAGAAAATAACTTGATAGGGTTTCAGCAAAAGACAATGTAATCACTTTCTTGGACAATTCACCCCCCAGCAGCTTATACAACAGATAGGAGTTTTGAAACACAGGCAAAATGCTTTGAATATGGTGACAATGCAGTGAGAAATATGCTGAAAATGCTTTTAATTCCCTTCAGGAGGTTCAGGGTGAGTGAAATATACTTGGGATGAGTTCAGGCTCACTTTAGCAAGGATCTAGGAGTAACTAGCAGTTTAAACGAATTTTTGGCAAAGGAAAGCAAGGAAGCTGCTGTTTTCACACGTGGCTGGATTTTTAACCAAATCGCGAATCGCGGCAAAATTCGCGAATGTGTGAATCAGGATTACGGCAGAAGTGTAAGGAGTAGCAAGTCGGTTCTAAGCCTGTTGAAAAGCTGAGATTCTAAGCTTTCAGAGGAAAGTTAAACCAAGTTCCTAGCCCAAACGGTTCCAGAGATACGTACGATTAAATAAAGGTAGTTTTTCGGATTTGAAATTTAAAAAGTTATAAGTGACAGGTTGCAGCTTGCAGCTAGAAAATGACAGGTGACAGCTTTGCAAATGACAGGTGACAGTTAGGAGGCAGCTCTGGTTAGATTTAAAATAGATTGAATTATGTTATTTTAACTAAGAGATTGGTTCTGCACAGTTCTGCTAGGTACTCACAATATATTTTGAAATAGGCCTCCCCACGGATCTGGTCAGGTTTTGGACTGGACTCCGGTTCTGGTCTCGGCACTTCACAGTGATCTGGGTCAGCTCACTGGTTCTGCTAACAGCGGTCTGGGTCACTCTGGATCTCTGGCCTCTGGTTCTGGATACTGGAGGTAACACTGCTTTCTGGGTACTGCTACAGGTTCTGGAGATTGATGGATTTGAAGTCTGGATCTCTGGATGTGAAGTTGTCGGTCAGCATGCTCCGCGGCAAATGGAATTGAATGTCCTCTCTAGCTTCCAGTGGCTCTTTTTATGTGTTTTGAAAGTGGGGGGAGAGGCTAGCTTTCTAGGCCCAACCCCTTCAGAGTTCTGATAGGTTGGAGAATTCTTTGCGTTCTCACTGGAGAGCAGGATTGTGTGTCAGAATGATGTCATTTAATGGCTTGCAGAAAGGACACTCCCCTGTCAAATTGCACACAAATCATTATTTGATCAAAATACACATTTCTCAAATACATAGTGGTTTGTCATTGCATGTACATATTACCTATCACATGAGGTATACTCTCTTCAAACTCTGCACTTCCTGAGGGCTTGCATTCAAAAATGGCAACTTATTTTCGATTTTAGTGGGTTATGCAACCTTGGTTCTTCATTAAAAATTATACACATATACACGGCCTGTTCTTACATACTCCAGTAAATTCCCATGTCTCTAGCTTAAACACAGAGTCTGTAGTATCCATAAATAGCGGGGTTTTGCCCCAGAACATCACACAAATTCCCAACGCGTCTTAAAACGTGCACAGAAAATTCACAAGAATTATGGTATCATTTAAATAATTTTGACAAGTCCGCACTGTGAGTTATACATCTTTCTTAGAATCATATTCTGGCCAACATGGGTGTGTCTTTTCAGGTCACATGGTGTAGAAACCAGTTTATCCAGTTTCTGCCAAGCTCAGAGACCCTGCCCCTCCCACCTTCTGCCAAGAGGAAGCTATTTTACGGTCCCCCTAATAAACCATCTGCCTGGGCCCTGGAAGGCCCATTGTTCAAGAGGAAGCCATTTATGGCCTGCCCCCAATAAACCCTCTGCCTGGGTCCTTTGTTTAGTCTCTAGCAGTCCCATGGTAATTCAATCAGAGAGGGGTAACCTCCCCTCAGAATGCAGCCAGGCCTGAGAACTGCTGTGGATCCAGTTTCACTCCAATTGGGGGGGAAGTTGTCCGGCAGAATCCAGTTCCTTAAGCCAGGCCCCAGCTACTGTCACTTTTAGTTACCCAGTTTTCTGCATTCAAATAAAACTAACAATTTTTACACATGCAGCTGGAATGCTGATTCTAAGTTCAAAACTATGACATTTTAACAGTGACAAACTATGTGGCAGTCACAAGTCTGTCCCTCAGTTTATTTACACATTTCGATTTTTGGTAATTTTAAATCCAGTTTCAGTTTAAGCCGCTGCAGACCTGCAGAGCTCAGCCAGTCTTGGTATAAACCTTCAAGTCACTTCAGAATATAACTTTACATTGTATCCACCTCTTAGTAAGTCTTTCTTTGGCCTGCTTTGGGTTCATTTATTCAGTTTTACACAAATGTCTGGTGTTGTTTTAAAACGCCGGCTTTCTGATAGTGGTGAGTACTGGTAATGCAACCATTTTTGGGATTTAAGAAAATGAATTCCCCACAGTTCTAGGTTGCTTTTGGCAATCAGCATTGCCATTCCCTATGGTTTCAGACTACTGTGTGGGTAGCCCATGGTGGTTTTAGGCAGTGCCCTTCTGTGCCCATAACATCGGCAAAAATGGGTGGCAGCCTATTCTTCATGCATTTCCCTGTGCATTTTCTGGGAAGCTCTGGCCATCATGATGTTTTCAATGCCAGTAATGCACAGTTTTTTTTTTTTGGTAGGGCTCGGATGCATGGGTAAAAACATCCCACAGTTGCCCCTGTGCTATCCTCCGTTCACAAGCATCCCCTCCTGTTTATCCCTGTCCGTCCATAGCCGGCTCACTGACTTGTCCTAAGCTTACTGTATCCCTCGCACTCACCACGACCCGCACCAGCTCTTCTCCAAGCACTCTGCAGCTATTCAGCATGCCCACTGCTAGGTGTGAAACTACAGCACTCATAACTCAATGAAAGGCAAACCATGCTTTATCTATCCTACCCTGGCACATCCCCGCCATGTATAACACCTCCTTCTCTCTGACGGCACATAAGCGCTGTGAGCCTTGCTACAACAACCCAACCATCACCTCACATCTGCAAAAAACTCTCACTAACCCACGCGGCTACCCCGCTCTCAAATCCCCTCCACCCCTGCATCGTGTTCCCCCCATTCACGTTATTAACACACCTGTCTTGTCTACCTGTTGATAGCCAGGCACTGGCAGTACTCCATCCACCCATCAGTCTATGCAACCCCCACCAGGATGCCTCACTGCACCACCCTAGCGGCCACCTGATCTTCCAAGAAAGTTCTCAGTCTCATGCTGACCTACACTCCTCTTGCCACACCCCCCCACAGGCACCAATACATTGCCCCACTACCCTAAATCTAAGGACTACCCACCTTCCAGTTTAGCAGCACACCTCTGTGTTCTAGCCCCATCTCTGACCTGACGATGAGAGCATCATCAGACTTCTGATCAACGCCCTCGTCATCCAGGGTAAGACGTTGCTTGCAACCCCTTGTACAACGTTGACCCAGCTGCTGGCAGTCACTACCCAGACAGCCGTCCCAAACAAACACCCTGCTTGAGTCCACTACTAAAGCACCAGCTGATCACCCTAGCAGAGAACATATCTCATCTCTCCAACATTCTACGCCACTGGCCATGTCCTGCAACCCAAAGTACACCACACTGTACCCGCACAAGCAGATATACAAACCTGTTGCCCACCACCCACATCCTCGGCCCTCCCGTGCACAGGCTCCAACAGGACCTGGAGACTCACCACCCACAAATCTAAACCATATATACCCAAATCCTCCACACCAACAGCAGAATATCACCATAAACACATCAGCACATGTACCAGATGCACAGCAACCACTCCCTCCAAGGCCACTGCTACACCTCATGCGTCATCCACTGCTCCTCTCTAATGTGCACTCATTAATGCATGCTATATCATCGCCCATGCCATAGATATTAGAGACCTCATCACCAACACCAACCTAGACATCTTAGCAGTGACTGAAACCTGGTTTCACCCGGCTGTAGCCCAGCCTTTACCATCCCCATCCCAGCTCAATATTTCATAGTGCGCAGTGACCGCCCAACACACAAAGGGGGTTGGGATGCCTAATTTACAAAGACACCCTGCCATTCAGACCCATCCCCTCCACAGCACCAAGCAATAACAAGCTAAAACTATTGCCAACCACTATCATCAAACTCCATGTCATCTATCGCCCACCGGGCCCAGCAAAAACCTTTGACAACGACCTTGCACAGCTTTAAAGTAAAACTATCGAGGCTTAATACCACATAATAGAAATACGCCAGTCACGAGTCCAAAGGTACCATGTACATTTATTAACAGGCAGTTGTCTGGTCTCTCAACACCCTGCAATGTGTGCAAGCTGACACTGTGAGAGGAGAGAGTGCTGGGCATTTAAAAAACACAAGTATTTATACAAGTTTTCCACAATCCCGGACACATCGTCCAGCCCCTCTTCGTGTAATACATTTAACTAGCGTTCATGGCCTATCCACATACCTAAGTCATGCTTAAACATCTTTGAATAGTTTGTTGTTTTCCTTTAAACATTTCACATGTTTTCCAAATATAAGACACAAAGGTAACATTCCTTATTTTGCTCGCTTATATTTGTCTATCATTTGTTCTTGAGTTTAAAACTAGCATAGTTTCAAGGAGCGAAAACAAAGATTTCTGCAAGAAGAGCACGTTCAACTATTCATCATTCTACTTTGCGGTTTGAATGGAGAAGGCACTATTGGAACAGATAGTATCTAAATTACTGATTAGTACGGCTTCTGTTTAACTTCAAGGTTTCTCAGTGTAGGACAAACAATCCACTTTAGCAGCTTCAACATTCTTATCTACGTTGACATCAAGGAAACAGTACAAAGTTCATTTTACTCTGCTGGAGCCAAAAACACAATTCTAAACATGGGACAGAAAGCAAGAGGCGATCAAAATGGCGGATAACTCAAAATGGCGGCCTAGTCAGCCTGTTTCAGGTTCATTCAATGCAATTTATAGTGCGATGCAAATGTGCTTAGGCCAATAGTTTACTATCAGGTGGTATTCATGCAAAATATACTTTTACAAAAGCACAACATACCTTTAAAGCACAAAGTCCTTCTCGTAGGTTATCTAAACCTAGGCTATAACGACCCACTAGACAAAGATGCCTCATCCCTCGGAAATACCTTACCCTCACCTGGTTTCATCCAACACACATTGAGCCCTACCCATTGACTAGGTAGATCCTTAGACTGGGTCGCAGATTTCAACTGCAACATCAAGAAAACTGTCATCTCCCCTAAATTGTGGACAGACCACAATATCATCTCCTTTATGATGCCTGCACTATTTACCCCCAATTACGCCCTCCCCCACTTCCTCCCACACTTACCAGATGCTCACACAACCTGACCAAAGAGCGTCTCATCACAGTCCTCACAGCTGACCGTTCCCTCTCCCTTGCTGCACTAGCATCCAATCCTTTGAACCTTGTTGACACCTACAACTCTTGCTATACAGTCAGCCATCACCACCATTGCCCCCCCTTGAGATCCGAAAAACCCACCACACATGTCAACTACTCTAGGGAGCACAAACAGGCTATCCTCAAAGTCAAAGCTACTGCTATATCCAACAGGAATGCCAACGCCCAATCCCACCTACGTTATCTCTTCAATCCTTGGGGAGCTTGAAACTCCCATCTCACCATCTGAAAATGTCACCAACGATGACACCTGGTGCCAAAACATCCCAGATGCCCTCACCAAAAAAAAAAAAAAATCTACCCTTCAGGTGAAAATTGATAAGAAGAAAGCATCCATTTTTTTGAAAGAACACAAACGGCTCCAAGCGGCCCACTCCCCACTTCCCCATGCCCCTCCACCGGCACATCACTCTTCTTCATGCCTATCATGGAAGCCGATACCTCCATTCTAACTGCCAGTCTAAAACCATCTTGCTGTCAAGGTGACTCCTGCCGAACACCCCTTATCAAGGACTGCGCATCAGCCCTGACCCCTAATATCACTGCATTTATCAATTCCTCATTCGCCAACAGCTCTATCCCTCCCAATCCCGAAGAAGCATGGCTCTCACCACTCATCAAAAAAGCTTTGCTACACCCTTCAGTGGCTACTAATTACAGATTCATCACCACTGTCCCTTTCCTAATGAAAATCTTGGACTGTGCAGCATACATCCAGATACAAGCCTACCTGAACAACAAAAAATCCTCAGTCCATGTCAGTCTAGTTTCCGCCCACACCATGGTATTGAGTCAACTCTTCTGGACCTCAAAAACCAACTGGATGATGTCTGAGATGCCGGCAACTTTGCCCTCCACCTCCGTCTCGATCTCTTGGCCGCTTTTGACTTAGCTAATCACCAAACACTCTGCCACCACCTCAACTCTACATGCCAAATTTTCTCCCATGGCCAGTAAATGGATTGCATAATTTCTAGCTGATAGAATGCCCGACGTCCACACAGGTAGCGCTGCCACCCTCCCAACTCCTGTTCCTTGTGGTATCCTACAAGGCTCCTGTGGGTAGCCAACACTCTATAACATCTACACTAAGCCCCTCTTTGACCTTCTCGACTCCCTGGGAATATTGTACACTAACTCGGTCAACGATACCCAAATTCTCATCGCCCTGTCTGGCAGTTACGAACACAATTCCAGCCACATCAACCGAATCTACGACACCTTGCTGCACAAATCACGTGACCCATGCCTGAAGGCGCGATATCCTTGCCTTCTGATCTTAGTGATCGATCAAGGGGTGTAAAGGTTTTATGGTCGGTGGTCTGGGTTTGGACTGTGTTTCGGCATGCAGGGGTCATGGGATGAAAACATGGCAAAGCTGTATTTCTCATGCAGGGATCGTTGTGGGCAGGAAGGCCTTGCTATCTGTTCTTTGAGATGGTACTGGCGAGAGGCGCTATGTTCTCTTCTCTTGGCTTTGCAGGGCACATTCTTCGCCAGAGCGCGAGGCCCTGTAACTTTCTGAACAATGCAGGATGTTGTGGATCTGTGAAACCTGATCAGAGTGGGGGTGGTGTTTGCGCTCATGCAAGGAGCCTAATACTAACACACAAAATGCTGTTTGCCACGCTTGGCCTAACTTTTAAGATGGCTGCCGCTTGCCAAGATGGCGTTCACACCCACATCTACCATGTAGCTTGTAATGCATGCACTAAGATGATCATGCACCCCTCTCTATGTGCACTGCACCCACGGTCCCTGTATGTGCTCTCTTAGCATTTATTCCTCATTCAGTATCGCCTAGCGGGGTGGGAAGGCCCTCTCTCCTTCCCAACAGCATCTACTTGTATCCCAGCCTCAGCATGACCCAACACATCAATGCAATCGCTTCTTCAGTGGCCCGTACTACCAAACTACTGAATTCAACTAAATACTTCTTATCCACTCATAATCGCTTGACAGTAGCCAGAGCTGTAACTGGCTCCCGCTCAACTACTGCAACTCCCTCCTTGCTGGCACGACAGAGTGCAACCTCAACAAACTACAGACCATTCCGAATAACTCCACCCGTGCAGCTCTGAACTTATCCAGGTGCGACCACATCTCTACTCATAGAAAAGACTCACACTAGCTGCGATTTATAGAACAAACTAACTTTAACGTCCTCTCTATCACTCACTGCTTCAATGACAACTCTGCGCCCCCTATCTCGCGCAGAGAATTTGCAAGTCAATTCACTTAGACCTACCAGACTTCAGTACAGCCACAGACTTGTTACCCACGTTTCCGACCCACCAAAGCTGGAGGCTCAAGCTTCCCAGTCATTGCCAACAAACTGTGGAATAACCTTCCTCTCCACCTATGCTCTGAACTTCGATACTGGCCTTTCAGAAGATGTCTTCAAACTACGCTTCTCGCAATGACTCTCCCTTTCCCTCTTGTCTCCTCACTTCCCCTCCTGCCTATGCAATAGTGCCTTAATGCCTGAGTGTTCTGCGTGCTCTACATATGCATAAATAAATAAATAAACAAATGCATGTCATATGAAAACCCAACAATATTATTTCAGAACCTGACAAATGATGGTTCTTTCTGGGCCCAGGATGGCTTTAACTGGTGGATGATGTGAGTATCCGGAGACATGACACCAATGCCTAAATGTCAGTCGAAACTACTGGCTTGGTCAAAGGCTCTTTCTGAAACGTCCCCACATTTTTCTTTTAACTTAGAAAGACTCTGATAAAGGGAAAGAACTTAGCTAGGAAAGAAACGGGGAAAGGACTTAGCTAGGAAAGAAATGCGTGTGTCTGATGCCGCACCTCGCCGAATCTGGCGTGGCACGGTCGCCACCTGTCACTTTACCAGTAAACCTCGACTGCTACCGATTTCCTTGCAGTGGCCACTGGTATCTAGGCAACGGTCCCGGCCTCCAGGAAACGTCTCCGAATTTTAATTCTGAAACATCTGGCTGAGCAGCGCGCACACACCTGTGGGGAACACAATAGGAGGCTTGGTGGTGGGGTGGGAGGGAGGTTTTGCTGCAAGACAAACATTTAAGGAGTTCATTTCCTCCTCGGCTTCAGCAGGAGATCAGCCAAATACTGGTGCTTCTGCGCTATTTGGCAACAAAATCAAAATGCACACTATTTATAGTGCCATAGCATTGCCAGCAGTAAACATCATTACTCATTGCAGGCTTGTCATACAGTTCTTTCAGATCGGTCCTTCCTCTCTACCAGAAGCATGCCACTTGAGATGTGCCCGGCTCGCCCTTAAGTTGCCCCATGTGAGGTGTGAGTACTTTGCCCTTTGTTCTTTTTCTTTCACTTTACAGCCTAATAGCTACAGGTTTGCACTCCCCTGGGAGCATGACAATATCTGCGTGGTAGGGTTGCCCTCAACCAGGGGCTCATTGAAAACCTGATGCACAAACTCTTGCAATCTTACTGACTGGTGTCCCAGTAGGATCTCTTGCCACCCTCTCTCTGTCTGGCAACAAAACCTGCCTCTGCTCCTGCCTCACATAGCCCTTCTGAACTCCGACTTAGTGATTGCAAGGGCAGGTACGATGTTGTTACATCGCCAGGCTTTTTTTTCGCAGAGTTTATTGAAAATGTTTGGCTGAAAAAACTCATTGAAAAATATGGAGGGGTGGGTAAGGGGATATAAGGGGTAGAGGTTGTGGGGAACAGAGACTAGATCATAGAGAAGGCAGGGGTTTGGGGGAACCCTCCCCAAATATAAAAAATGATGTCGATTAGTTTTTCAGTTGAAAATATTCGATAAAAAACTCAGCAGAAAAAAACCTTGGTGATCTAAGAGCATAGAACACAAGAGCAGTACTGTTGTCCTTTGGGTGTGATTACTTTTTTTTAAATATTGTACATCATTTAATAATGACATGTTTTGAATGTAATAAAGTGCGTTCTTCAATTTTTGCCCACAAAGACTGTTAACACATCATTGAATGATATTGTGTTTGATTTGAGTTGTCTGATTAACAATGATTTGTTCACTGCAACTAGGCTGCCTAGTATTATACCCATTGGGGTAAGGGAAGCAAAGTAGTACCTCTGACTAATGAGTCCCAGCGGGTACACTTCTTTGGTCGTATATTAGCTTATCCCCAGCTCCCATTGGCGTCAGGATCTGCCCTAATCTTAGCGGTGCTGGGAACGGCAAGAAAAAACAGTTCAGGGGCAATGGGACAGAACTCATCGTCCCACCATCAGCAGGAGGTTCCTAATGTGTGCAAGGAGAAAGAAGTTGCTGTGGTCATTGTTGAAGACATCTGAGGCCCTGCATTAAATATCTATTTGTGTTCACAATGCCTGGCCTATCACCTACTGAGCTTTGGCCCACCAAGAATATCCGAGTTCCATGGAAAATCAGCGTTTTTTTTTAGCATAGATACAGGTTTTTCCAGAGGTGTTGCTAGGTCTGGAAAGGATCCGGGACTACGCTAATGTCGGGACTGTCGGGACTCGGGGCTAGCTAGCCTTTTGGTTGTAGCCCTGGGCTTCTATCCGGGGCTACAACCAAAAGACCTGGGGCTATAACCAGCCAAGACCCCCCCTTGCGACGCCTTTGGGTTTCTACACACCAAAGCAATGTCAATAGTTCAGAACTTGATCTGCTATCAACTGGTAAGGAATTCTGCAGTTTCCTAGAAAAACATACCGCCCCCAAGTGACCCCATTGGGCATGCCAGAATTTGAACAATCTCTCAGTGAATGACCGGAAATATTGCGAAGGGTTACACAAGGTGAGTCGCTTTGCCAATAATGAAAGATAAGGCCCATATATGGCTTTATGTGCCAAGCACATACCATAATACTGGACCCTCTTGCGTCTGAAAGCCAGTGCAAGTGGCATAGGGCAAGGTATACATGGCCACGAGGAGCAGGTCTACGCAGCAACCTAATCACAGAGGTCTGGACTTGCTGGAGTTTGTAAATGGCCACTTTTCATAGACCAAGAAACAAAGCATTACAACAGCCTTGCCCAGATGAGTCCACAATATGCACTACTGTAATGCAGGCCTTCTTTTTTTTATTAAAATGTTTTATTGGTTTAAAATAAGAAAAAGGAAATGACCAAACGATGGCAACAACCACATAAACCTTTAACATTATTGCATCACCATAAAATACATAAATGACTTCTTCCAGAATTTCCTGCGCAGGAGATGTATACAACATTTTCCTTAATCCTTTTCAATCTGTTCAATTTTCATCTTTAAAACTCTTTCAATCATTTTCAAGGCCGCAGTTATTAGGCTAGTCTTTTCTCTCACGATAGCCCAAGCCCACCAATCATTAGGACTCAAAGTACTTTCCAGGCATTCAAGGAGAACCAAATAGGAACCCTTTGGAGGAGTCATAGTTGAATAAATCCGACTTAACCACAGTAGAAAGCTGCCCAGAAATGGTAGAGCTACACTGCAATCACGTTATCTTCACTATGGATACTGGAACATGGCGTATGCTCATACAAGGTGCAGGTGATTGGGAAGGGGGCAGTACCAAGTGGCAGAGGACACAGGATTCTTTAGCCACCCCCCCCCAACCCTCTGGAGAGGCAGTGTTGATGTGGACCGAATTTGATGAGGTGGAAGGCATGCTGAGAAAAATTAAATAGGCAGAGAAACATGCTGACTGGCATTGAGCACCCTTTGGCATTGATTGTGGGAGGGTGCTATCATCTTACCTGATCTTAAATAGTAGTAGGCCTCTCCTCTTGCAGTGGTCAATGAGTGGTTATATGGAGAGAAAGAGAGTCCACACCTTAACAAGGAATGTGCCCTGATGGGCAGGAATACCCCACTGCAGGTCCTATGTGGGAAAGGCAAAAGGTTAGATCAATGTGAGAATTTCGAAAATAAAAGACAGAATCACAAAATACCTATTTGTTTTTTCTTTCACCTCATTTCACAACATATATGTGACGTGGGAAACCCTCACACCCCCCATGCCCCTCAACATTTTTTATAAACGTTACCCCCCCCACATATTTATGGGGTGAAATGGGGCATCCGAACAAAGGCATTTTGGGATTGGTCATTCTTTGGCGCCGAATGATGGGGTGATACCCACATTTCTTTCTAGAGGGGAAATTCTGCCTACAAAATAAGGACTTTTACTTTTATCTCAGAATTAGGCACATCTTAGGGACTCACTTCAGAGAAGGAGAGGAACTTCCAGAATATACCCCTTAGAGAATTCATAAGCAAACCCAGCTGTATGTTTCATCAGAGCATTACAAGCTGTATGTTACCTCCTCTGATGAAACTAAGGGCTGGCTATGAACCCAACCCAGGCATTCTACAAGAGGAGGAATAAGAGACAGGCTTTGATATCCTCATGGTAAGTTCCTGTCTCCAGTAAATTCAGAATGACAACATTCCAAATGTTGCACAGGGTCTATTACACAAGAGAGCTTCTAAATAACATAGGCCGATCCCGGCAGACCATGTTTCTTCATTGCGCGAAGGCAGTCAGAGCCCTTTTTGACTTACTGTTCAAAGATACAGAACTATTGGAGGAATCTCTTTGTGATTCTTACAAAAGACTCTTGCCAGACCATGGGCAAGGAGCCTTAAGCGCGAATCACTTGACATTTGGGGATGAGACTGACCTGTTAAGGTACAGATACGATATGTTATTTACCTCTGTGGTATTTGCGTTGGCAAAAAGAGACATTGGGCCTCATTACGAACTAGGAGGTAGCCATGGTGCTATTTGCACCATGGCTACCCCCTTACCGCATTCCGGGTCCAGGTTCTCGGAATAGGGACTTACGGGGTCATTCCAACCTTGGTGGACCCGGTAAGTCCCCATTCCGAGAACCATTCCCCATTCCCATTCGAGCCCCCATAGGGCTCAATCGGAATGGGGATGGAGCTAATAACGGGCCCGCTAAAAGCGGGCCCGTTATTAGCTCCCTGGTCTCTTAGTGGCTCCCGCTAAGGGACCTCGGAATACGGAGGTAAGGGGTTACCCTTACCGGTGCCAGTAACCCCTTACCTCCAACCTCGTAATGAGGCCCATTGACATCAGTTGGGGAGGGAAAGACATGCCGACGTTGTCGGTCTTATACGAGGGAATAGCCAGATGCTGTTAAGTGGAGATAAGGGTGTTCAGAGACAGGGGAGGTCCACTAGAGCACCGGAAGATATGCTGAAATTGGGAACCAAATAACCTAGGATCGAATTTAAGTACTTTGGGAAGATAGTACATGTTATTCTGCTGGGGCACAGAATGATGAAAACACTGTGGGACAACGAGTTTGTTAATTATGTACAACTGAATATCATTTACGTAATGGGTGATGGCTATATAGGGATCTCCTTTAGAGGATGCAGCCTTGGGGAACTCCACAAGAGACTGGGAGTTGGTTAGGCTGCAAGGTGTTTATGTGGGTAGTTTGGTGTGTTCCCGAGAGGTAGGCAGTAAGCCAATATAGGACAGTGCCTTAGAAACCCATCTTTTCGGCAAGGAGGGGGAGGAGATGTGGTGCTCGATGGTGTTGAATGCAGCCGAGAGGAGAATGAGGAGGCATAAGTCACCCTTATCCATGATTTTGAGGGCATCATCCACTACATGGATATTCCAGCGCCACCTGAGGATTGTTGAAGAAGTAACACTTGCCACCCACATCCACCCCCCTCACTCGGAGCAGTGGATGTAGCACATATTGCAATATTCGTTGCCTCAGAGTTTTCTTAGCAACACTGCAATCTGGATAAAAGGATAACCTCACGCTATTGTGAAGAATTTCCCCTCTGACCTTTGCCGCAGATTGGATCCCGATCTTATCTTGGTAGTGCAGTAACTTGAAGATGACCACTCGGGGTGATGCACAATCACGTTTTTTAGTCATTCCACTTCTGGAAAGAGTGTTAGTAAAAAGTCCTCCAGGAATCTCTCTCCACCCGTTGCCAAGCCAGTCAGTCGATCATTGTTTCAGCATGACGTTGGTATCAGGTAATAATGTCCCCATACTTAATGTCCCCTTACATAATGTTGCCGGGAAAAGCCATTGGCGACATTATATATGGTGACATTATGTATGGGAATGGGTTGCGGGGATGTCCGCTGCACCCCTTGTTCAATGTAATAAGGTCTCTGCAAAAAACTGTGACTTTTTTTGTCAGGAGACATTTTTGCGGGGGCATTATTACATGGAACCGTGATGTCCGTCAAGTCCGTCATTTTCGGTTGTAGCTCGGTGGTAAGGTCCTTAAGGGCAGTAAACCCACTAGCATTAGCATTTTACGGTCCCTTCGACAGTCCAGACCACACACTCATTGGCCCTCATTACGACCTTGGCGGAGGACCATGGTGCTATTAGCACCATGGTCCATGGCGCTAAGGCTGCAATTCCGCCATGGTGGTTGGCGGACTTACCGCCCCATTCCGACCTTGGCGGGGCGGTAAGTCCCCAATCCCCATTTTACCCTTCCCCATTCCCATTTTTGCCCTATAGGGAATAATGGGAGTGGGGAAGGCGTTAATTACGCCACCGTAAATTACGGTGGCGTAATTAACATCAAGGTCCCTTAGCGCCATGGATTTTAACGCCTGCAAAAAGCAGGCGTTAAACTCACCATGGCGCAAAGGGACCTCGTACTCAGGCGGTAAGGGTCGGCGCTGTTTACGCTGGCGTAAACCCCTTACCGCCTGGGTCGTAATGAGGCCCATTGTCTGTTGTACGGTTTAGCAGTTGTGCACATTTTGTCGTATTAAGGCGATATGTTCTGCAAGAGAATGAATCTACTCTGATAATTGCTTGTTGACTTCTATAATCAGATATTTAAAGTCAAAACGCCTCATCACGAGTTGGGCAGTAATGCTGGCGCTATTAGCGCCGGATCACAGGTTTGGCGGAAGGGTTATTGCCCATTCCCCATTGGGCCCATTCGGGAATTCCTCATTCCCCATTGGGCCCAATGGGGAAAATTCGCGCTGTTACGGCTTGCGGATTTCCCGCCGGCGGTAATAGCGCCGAAAATCGCCAATTTTGCCGCGGATTTCCCCCCAGCTAAAAGCTCGGCCGAAATCCGCCAAGGCCATGATCTGGCGGACCCTTACATGTGGGGGTAATAGCGCTACCGCCGCATTTAAGGGTTACCGCCAGACTCGTGATGAGGCCCAATGTTGGACGGATTCGCCAGCCCTGAGGTGTAATGCCATCTTTTGTATTTGTATATACTTGATTATTAAGGCGCTTTCGCTAAAGTGCAGCACATACAATGTTAAAATAGTACAAACAATTGTCGCATTATAGATTATGTAGATTACAACCAAAAGCAAGGAAATTCGGACATAGCGGAGAGGAGATCGTTTTTGAAAGAAGTGCGAAATAGAGAGTATGAAGGAATAGAGAAAATGTGTAGTGGAAGAGCATTCCAGAACTTAGGCGCAAGAAGTCTAGAATGAAAGTGGGCTAGAGGACGGATAGAACAAACTGGGAATGGGATCGCAGAGGTCGAAAGGGGGTGAACAGAGAAGCCAAGGAGCAACGGTAACCTGGTGCATGGACACCTTTGAAAGTAATGCAGAGAAAACGGAATTGGAAACACGCTTTGAGGATAACCAGCAAAGGGAGAGGAGGGCAGGGGTAATGAAGGAGAGAGGGGAAGTATAGCAGAGGGTACGAACGGCAGAGATCAAAATAGAGCGCAGTCGAGCCAGATGAGAAGCAGGAAGACCTAGCGCCTTGATGCCTTCGGGCCACAGTTCGCACTTTACAATTCCTAAATAAATAAATAAATGAAACAAGAGCAATAGTCAAGGTGTGATCAACAGTATAGTAGCGTGGAAGGTGAGGAAAGGAGAATCTTTTTGAATGTTAAAGAGTTGAAAGCGACAAGACTGTGCAGTGTTTGAGATATGTGTGGTGAAGGGAAGAGCAGAGTTGAAAAGAACACTTATGTTGTGGGCAGAAGAAGAGGAGGGAAGAAAAACAGACGGGAAGCTGATAGATGGGGAGAAATCGGGGGTGGACAGTAGAAGCGGGAAAAAAGAGAATGTCAGTCTTAGAAGCATTAGGATGCAGAAAGCATGCATGCATCTATGTTTGGATAGCAAGTAGACATTCAGAAATAGAGGGATGTAAAGAGTCAGAAAATGAGGGAAAGGGGATAAACAGTTGGGTCATCAGCGTAGAAGTGTGAAGACAACCCAAAAGAGGTGACAATAGCACATATACATGGGAGCATTGTATAGTGAAAAAAGGAGAGGACCTAAGACTGGGCCCTGAGGGACTCTTTGAGCGAGAGGAAATGTGGGGGAATTAGATCCACCCCAAGCAACAGAAAAAGAATGATCAGAGAGATAAGACCTAAACGAGGACAGAGCGGTGTCAAAGAAAGCAAATTAATGTAGAGTAGTTAATAAAGTACAGTGATCCACAGTGTCAAAGACCAGGGGAGGTCAAGAAGAAAGTGAATGGATAAAAGTTTAGAGTGTCTAGTGGATAGCAAAGAATTAGAAACAGAATCCCTCGGCAGCAGCAGCCATTGCTTCCTGTACCCATGTGTTTCTGGGCATAAAGCTGCTAACAATCGTGTTCATTTGTTTAGGAGCTACCTTGCGGGTCTGCCTATGAGGCTTCTTCATTTTCACTTCGCACCAGGACTGCCCTGATATGATTGATCCCGAGCTCCATTACAGCCAAAGGTGTTACAGCTTACCCATTGCAGGCTTCCTTTGTGTCTTTTACGTGGTCCACTTGCCTGATCCAATAATAAGTCATTCCAATATGGCCACCAGCCTATCCACCATGTTGTCGCTGTTACCAGTCTAGTTGTTTTCATGTACAGCAGGTCCTATGGGACTCCATGGACTGGGGATTAACCAGCATTTCCACCACCTGGAATACCCCGGTAATACCAGGATATCAGGCGGTTGAAACAGTAGGGTCAGTTTGCCAGTATCCCACTGGAATTACCGGTGGGGTACCGGCAAACTCCTAATGACCCCCACAGTTTAGTGCATGATATGTTAAATACACATGCGTGACAAACCAATACACATCTAATCCACTAATCTGCTCTTCACATTCCTGCACTGGGGTATGTTTTGCATTCATTTCCATGTTAAGAAAACATCTGTGGCTGTCAGAAAGCAAACATAAGTGCTCTACAAGACAAATTGACATAGATCTTCCTGAAAGGTTGCAAAAGATGATATGCCTTAACATAAAGAAATTATGAACATTTCTGTGTTGCTTGATAACAAATGACATATAGAAATAAAAATGAAACAAATCAATACTTGCAACCCTAGCGAAATATACCAGGCTAAGCCAGCCACCACAAAACCAGAGTGCCCTCAGTCCGTGTGACCCTCAGGCAAGTGAAGCCTTTAGAGCCATCAGTGCATGCAGTGATGTACTCAAAACGCACTGACATGCTCCTTGCCATGGCTGTGATGTGACTACTGACCGAACCCAACCATCTATCCTTCAGTCTGTTCCCCTGATCTATAATAAACACTTCCCTCCACACAGGCATCCAGAACTGGCCCTGCTACAAACAGGTGCTTAGGATGCAAGTAGCGAAAGTCAGAGATTGCTCTCCCTGGGTATGTTTAGAAAAAATACTTTTTTGTTAGTACCACTTATTGTTTTAGTCCCAACTCATCTTATGAAGATATTTATTGTTTTTAATGTAAGAGATAACTATGAACATATCAAGTTAAATCAGGGTCACATATCATGAATAAAATACAGTAACAAACAACTTTTAAGAATAACTCATGTCCTCATTACAAAGATATGACACATTGAAAACATGATAATAATAAATGCAGAAATTGATATAAATGAACAGAAGATTAATCAAAAACTGCAATCCATAGAGAAATCCATACCGAAACTTGACTGTGTCTTATATGCTGAAAAGAACAATCAAAGTTAAGTGTTAGATATTAGCTCCTGGAACAATTTATATCAAATCAAATTATTGTGGCAATAAGACCCGAGGCGGTGGCCAATTCCGCCCCAGGTAATGCCCGGGCCGTAGTTATAGGCCCGAGCGTAGCGAGGGCCTTAACGAAGCCCCCGGGCATTACCTGCGGCGGTATTGGCCCACTGCCTCGGGTCTTATTGCCATTAGTACCCCGGCCCGTTGGATCAGGGTTCTAATGGCATTTTTTTCTGTTCCGAAACAGAGAAAAAAAAAAAAACGGCCAAAAAATGGCCACCGCCATGGAAAGGGAAAACGTAGTCTGTTTTCCCTTTCCATGGCGGCCTTCGGGAGCAGACGCGCTGGGAACAGAAGTGTTCCCAGCGTGTTCGCTTCCAAGACGAGAAGAAAAAAGAAGGTAAGTGGGGTCGGGAGGGCGGAAGGGAGGGGATGGGGAGGAAGAAAAAAAATAAATGTACCAAAGTCTCCGGCGGGGGACGATGGAAGCCTCCAGCCGTGTGGAGGCTTGGAGTGGGGATGGCCCCGCTCTGAGTCTCCACACGGCTGGAGGTTTCCATCGTCCCCCGCCGGAGACGGCGGGATAGACGGTAAGTGGGGTTGGGAGGGGGGATAGAGGAGGGAGGAAAGGCTTGGGGAAAAAAAAATCTTACCTGAGTCCCCGGCGGGGGACGAAGGAAGCCTCCAGCCATGGGGAGGCTTGGAGTGGGGGTTGCCCCGTTTCGAGCCACCTCATTAGCTGAGGGGCTGGAATGCCCCTCACCGGAACAGAGTAGCCGGCACGCACGGCGTGGACAGGAATACCGTGTGGTATGGCTCGCAAATGAGCCAATCACCACACAGTATTCCTGTTCAGCCATGCGTGCCGGGTACTAATGTGTGGTAAATCAATTGCTGGAACAGTTTGTCGACATAAAATGTTGTTTTGACGTATATTACGTATATTATGTTTAAACACCTTCCTCGGGACAAGGCATAGGGTCCTAGTAGCAGCAGGGGACATCAGGGTGCTATTTTGGCCCTGAAATCCTCATACACATTTTATGAAAAGGGAGCACAAAATGCCACTTTGCTTTGGAGTAACACAAATCATTGCACTGGCCCTGCTGCACACTACTCTGCCTACATACACACACACAAAACACACACACACACATCCCATTATTGTGATCTCTCACCACTCACTAACCAAAAGCAAACCACCTCCCCATGATTATGCTCATGGAGCCTGGAATGATGCCTTCAGACACCTTGCGGCATGAAGCAACACACCCACCCCGAGATCTCACCCTCGAAGCAGACACATCACCATGCATTACATATTCGTAGATGCTTACCTGAGAATAACTTCTTCGACCACCAATATTTTGGCAATAGCAGGCTTGCTCTCCTGCCGCAACCCGACTGCCCACCTAACACCAAGAGGCGGTGCAAACAGCATAACCAGAACTAGTGCAAATTTCATTCTAAACAATGCATGCTCAAATCCTTCTAAATGAACTTGGTTGATGTTTCCAGGCTTGTTTTGACGCCCAGAGTATCCGTCAGCCCACTGCGTTAACCAAGCAAGCATTTTTCAGTGCCTCCTTTGGAAAGCCTATTTTGTCAAAAAGAAGGGAGTGGCATTGTCTCGCTTTACTGTGCTGCAATATTTGTGTTACACTACAGTAGCATCTGGACTAAAAATAATTTTAAATGATTCATTTATTTGTGTTAAAAATTGTTTTGATCAATTCCAGAATTCACTTGATTCGACTTCTAGAGTATGTGATATTCTTTTGGGTGCTCAGTATGATGCTGGTCAGACAGTCTCCCCAGTAACAGTGGCCCGGGGTCAGGCATTTAACTGGACCCTAAGCCTTTTCCCCAATATACAGTAGAATTGTGTGGCCAAAAGCGGATATTCACTTGCCGGGTATTCGACAGTTGCCTTCGGATTTGCACCTTCCGCCTTCACTCCATCCAGGGTTTGCCCGGCACAAATATATTTCCGGGCACCAAAAAATGTTGTCCACATTCGTAAACAGCAATGTATGACTTTTCGTAACAAAATGTCTGGTTAGTACCTGTGGGTGCATTTTGTGAAAATGTGGTGCAAAGACTAGTTGCCCAGATGCCTTTGGGCCAGGCACACTATACAAATAAATAAAATACAGATACAAATAGAAATAAATAATTAAACTGGCCCACATTGACCCACAAACTTGGGACACACCCTCCTCTTTAGGAGGACCTTTCAGGCATTTCCCCATAGGCCCTTTAGAGCCTTTCTAGAACCCCTGCCAGCTCTCAAAGCGGTGGTCATGGATTAGGAGAACACTCTGCACCCTCTAAACCCAAGGGAAGGTCCACCAAATTCCCCCAAGGCACCCCTTTACTAAAAATTCTGAGGTTGTGTCACTCACAAATCATATTCGTTACTTGTGGGCCGGCGCTACACTACACCAATGTTTGATCAGATACAACACACACACTTTATTTTTTTTAACACCCCTGTTAATCACTAATGAAGCTGACGTTTGTGCTTTAATATGAACCAGGACATGGGTTCTCAACTGCAAATGTCTTGTTTGTGGGTTCAGGCTATGTGTCATCATTTCCTGGTTTCTTTAAAGTGTATTGTTTTGTTTACTTTTTTACTCGTATTGCACAACCGACAAACGATTCAAGCCCTACATTTCGCCACAGTCATTTCTTGTATCGTTGCATGAAGAAAAGGTTACAATTTAACCACCACTGCGAGTCTATTTGGGGTGCATCCTCGGTGCTTTTTTTAAAAACTAGGCCACAGTTTTGCAGCGGTTGCTTTCGCTAATTCCACAGAGATGACGGATAAGAACCCACCAGTTTCAACGTTTGTCTCAACCACCTGAGCAAGGGAAGGCTGCTTTGCCTTTCATTGCTCTGTGTACATAATTCACACACATGCACGTGTTTTCAGTTTGATTACGGTGACCTGACGTGACAGAAGCCCAGAACGATAGGGAAGGCCAAGATACAGTGACAACTCGGGATTGGCGTCTTCAAAAAAAGTGCACGAGGAACCACGAGGGCCACAGCCATCCAGTCCTGGATTTCAGCCAACACCGCTTTACAGTCCCATTAAAGTATTAGTATCCGGCGAGAGCGAAGCAGAATGCAACACGCATTCTGATTGGCTCTCGCCGGGTCCTTACCCGGCCGGGAATCCCTCCGTCGGGATTCCACGGCCTTTGTCCACGGCGGGGGGCGTGGCAGCCCCTCAGCCAATGAGGAGGCTCGAAGCGGGGCCATCCCCGCTCCGACCCTCCCCGCGGCTGAGAGGCTGCCTTGGCCCCGCTCCGGGGACTCGGGTAAGTCTTTTTTTTTATTCCCTTCCCTCCCACCGCCCCCTACCCCAACTTACCTTTTGTTCCTGCGTCCCCTGCGGGGTGCAAGGGAAGCCTCCATCCGTGTGGAGACTCGGAGCGTGGCAACCCACACTCCGCGCCTCCACACGGCTCGAGGCTTCCCTCGTCCCTCGCCGGGGACGCAGGTAGGTTGTTTTTTTTTTGTTTGTTTTCTCCCCCTGCATCCCACTCACGCCCTCCCAACCCCACTTACCTTCTTTTTGATCCTTTTTCGTGAGCGGACGTGCTGGGAACACTTGTGTTCCGAGCGCGTCTGCTCCCGATGGCCACCATGGAAAGGGAAAACGGACTCCGTTTTCCCTTTCCATGGCGGCAGCCATTTTTTTTTTCTCCCGAAACGCTGCAGCGTTTCGGGACAAAATAAAAAGCTTTTAGTGCCCCGGTCACGCACTTTTTGTGGGCCGGGGTACTAATAGCAATATAACCCTCGCGTCGGGGGCATTACTGACTCAGGTAATGCCCCGGGGGCCTTCGGTAAGGCCCTCGCTTCGCTCAGGGCCTTACCTATGGGCCCCGGGGCATTACCTGAGTCGGTAATTCCCCGATGCTCGGGTTATATTGCTTAAATAGAACCCTCGGAGAGGGGGCATTAGCGGTCAGGTCTGCTGACTCCCTCAGCAGCTGCTTTGCAGTTTGGCAATATGGCAGTTATGGAGTGACATGTGCCTTCCTACCAACATCCTTTGATGGAATTCGTCACTGCCTTTATTTATTTACTGCACTTATCATTTATTCTGTTCTCTCCTCTGTTCTGCACTTTCCACTTCTCCCCCGTTCCATGCAATTTCCCCCTTGTTTTCCCTTTTCCATGCACTTGCGCGTTCTTAACGTCACTGGGCCTAGTAAGATCGTTGTTTATTTTGTTCTCCCTTGTTCCCCTCCCTTTGCTTGGTCGCGCTCTGAAACACTTGTCTATGAGAGTGATATAAATAAAATATCATATCATAGCATATTCTGACTGAAGCCACAGTTCTAAAGCCGAGCCTGCTTTATCTGTGGGCAGACCTGATCTCAAATTCTATATTTGTGCTCCCAAAGCCTGCTGGGAGATTGAATATGAGCCATGCCTAGATTTGCCACGATACCTCTGAGAATCTACAATTATACTGGCCAGAGCATTTTAGTATCAATATGTAAGCTTAGTTGCTAGGGACTCATTTTCCAGACAGGGCCTTAAGACATCTGGGACTTAGTTTAATCCATAACAACCATTTTGGTCCAGCCCAGGAACCTCCCCAACCTCCCCTTTTGATCTCTCTGGGAAGGCGTGTCCCCTTCTCCAGAGGACAGGGAATCTCTCCAAAAGGGTTAGCTGGTACCCACTTCTACCATGGTTCGCTGTGTCAGGACAATGGAGAGCTAACACCAGGGTGGAAATTACTAGAGACTCTTTGATGCAGGGCAGACAGGAGTGCAGGCAGAGTTAGTTTACCCAGGCAAGGAGTATCAGTCTGTAGAGGAGGTCCCAAATAAAGTCTGCACTCCCATCACCGATTTTGAAGTACCAGGAACATTCACACCAAAATACCTGATGTATGACGAGCAAATAAACCAGCAGAGAGTGGCAGTAGGGCTCTGACGAGTGCCTATCAGGAGAACAACACCTGTTGAAATACCGATATCTAGAAAACCATGGACAGTAAGGTATCCATTGAGAAAACCCTACAAGCTAATAGGACGAAATGAAGATAGCCTAAACACTGTCCCGGAAGAAACCAAAAAGGCCTTAATGGAAGATGAATGGTGACATCACGAAGGCTCGGATGGACTCGCAGATAGAAGATTTGACGACCCAAGGATGAAACAAGAGACAAAGTGCCATGAATAAGGATATCGTGTGCCTAGAAGGAGAGACAATGTTGAAATATAAAGAAGCTTAAGCTGTAAAGCAGGATGAAGTCATTCAACCAGCTAACGCCGGTACATATGCTTGAAACCGCAAGAAAGCTAAGGAAACAGTTCGGCTTGCTATGCTTAGTAGAAGATAGACCGTGGCAAGCGCCACCTATACATATCTACCTCAACGAAGCACATTATATAAGTGCAAGTCCACTTTACAAAAAAGCAGAATCAACTCAGGTTACTAGAGGCCAAACAGGACAAGATCCATATTCCAGCTAAAACGAGAAGAGATTGCTGAATCGAAACTCAGCAGATGCAACTTGCACCAGGAAAGAGCCAAGGTCAGACCAATAGAAGGAGCGAGCAGTAGCTTCGCAGAATTGAAACTTAAGAACAGAATATCCTATCTTTGGAAGGTCGAGATAAGGAGACATAGGCAGGTGGCAAGCCGAATAAGAACTAAATGCACAAATTGAGGGAAACTAGGCAGATTCACGGTGTGGGTAGCACGTGACCATCAGAGCGAGAAGAGGCACGGGTACACACGTTTGCCACCCAGACAGAGATTCTGTAACGCTCACCTGGTATCCACGGGGACGTCACTCAGCATGTTCTGACCTCTTACGACCTCAAACCCTTCCCTGGAGTCTACCCGACTGAAGACTGGGCCTGAAACACAGGATTGGTAGAGTTTAACTCCCTATTGTCTGAGATTGCTTGAACCCCTTATTCCCGGGGTCCAACCCTTCCCTTTGATCTACAGCTCACCTTGTTTTCTTGCAAAGTGTGCTCTCCATCCTGCTTTCAGCACAGGGGCGCGTTGATTGATGCAGGCTCGTTGCTGCCTAGTTACTTCACTGGCAAGAGTCCGACAGGTAAGTATAATGAGTCTTTTGAACAGTTCTCTAACTTAGTTCCTTTCCTTCCTTAGATGATGGCCGGCGTCCGGGGATGGCGGCGTGCTGCTGAGATGAGTAGCGCTGACGGTGAGTGAGAGCGCGATGCGCGATGCGCCCCTTCCGTATTTGTATTGAACTGAATTCTTTTTCTGTGTCTTTTAGGTGCCGGGACATTTTCAGCGTGGATGCCGGTTATGAAGAAGAAATGCGGTGAGTAAGCGCGGTATGCGGTGCCTCTAGATGTTTCCACGCTAACCTGGAGTGTCTTTTCCCTCTTGCAGATGGATGAGAAGTTCCGGAGACAGAGTTCCCCCAGAGCAGCTGGAATTCAGGTAAGCGTTTGAAGCTCGTACAGTCTTTAAATATAAGCGAAGATTTGCTGAATGCTTATTAATGTCTTTTTTCTGTTCTTTTCCCTTTTCCTTAGGAAGCAGCGTGCCGGGATGGGAATGACACCGCTGAAGATGCCCGCAGAACAGAAGGAGCGATGAATGATGGGCAGAAGCGCCGCAAGGTAAGGTTGTTCCTAACGGTGTTCTTGTTCTTGCAGGAGATGAGCGCAGAAGAAAGATGCAGGCCTACAGGAGACTAATCCGAACACGGTGAGTGCCACGCTGCAGGTGCAGAAAACACAAAGCATGTTTCTCAGCCTGGGCATAGCTTAAATAGTCTCTCGGTATCCCAGGTATCTCTGGGCTGAACCACACCCAAAAGACTAGACTGCACATGTAGTTCTGGGAACCGAAATATGTGGGGGCATCCATCTTGTCCCCATCAATGCACTACAAGTCCAATCCCCAATGTTATCCTATGGGAGTGAGTGAGTCTGGTGCCACAAGCGCCAAGTCTGACTCCTCGTGGGTCTTTGGAGGGATGGAAAGGCCCTTGAGGGCCATGTAGGTGATCGAGGCCTGGCTCCAGCCTGACAACTTGGAGGGCTGGGGACATGAGGGGCAGGAATCATGACAGCACTCCCCCCCAAGGCCCCTCTCAAGGTGGCTCTTCTGTCTGATCCTGGTTTGTTTGGATGGTTTTGATGAAATCGTCTAAGCAAGCGAGGTGCATGGATGTACTCACAAAGCTCCCATGTCCTGTCTTGTGGACTATACCCCTTCCAGTCTACTAAGTAGTATAATTTGGATCTGACGTACTTTGAATCCAGGATGTCCTTGACTTCGAATTCTGGCTCCCCGGCGACTACTACTGGCTGTGGTGGCGTTGCTACCCGGGTCCCAGGTTGAACAGGTTTAAGTAGAGACACGTGGAACACAGGATGAATCTGCATGTTTGACGGCAAAGCTAGTCTGACGGCCACAGGATTTATCACGGAGGTGACGGTGAATGGACCCAGGTATCTTGAACGGAAAGTTCGGGTTCCTTTAATGGACACGTGTTTAGACGCCAGCCAGACTTTGTCTCCCACTTGGTAGTTGGGGGCCTTTGCTCTGTGTTGTTCAGCAACTTCTTTTGGCGATTCTTAGCTTGAAGTAGGTGATCAGCTGCCCTTTTAAAGGTTTGAGAAATGGTTGTGTGCAAGGTTTTGACTGCTGGCATTTCCAGGGTTGTAGGAACGTCCAACTCAGAAGTATGTGGGTGCCTGCCATACATGGTATAAAAGGGTGTCTGCCCAGTGCTGGTGTGTAGGGAATTATTATAAGCATATTCAGCTATCCATAATAGGTCGAACCAGCTTCCTTCAGCTTGGTGTAACATGCAACGCAGATACTTCTCGAGCATATGATTTGTCCTCTCAGTTTGGACATCCATTTGGGGATGGTGACTGATGGATAGCCGGATGTCGATCTGGGCCATAGAGCAGCATTTTCTCCAGAAGTTAGATACGAATTGAGTACCTCGGTCTGAGACCAAAACTGAAGGAAACCCATAGGGCCGTAGGATGCCTTCAAGAAATACCTTTGCCAGAGTGGAAGCATTTGGGAGCCCCTGAAGAGGAATGAAATGTGCCATTTTTGAAAATAGGTCCACAACCACAAGAATAGTGTTAAACCCTTGGCTGGGTGGTAAGTCAGTAATAAAATCGAGGGACAACGTGTGCCAGGGTGCTGGTGGGATTTCCAATGGTTGTAATAGCCCAGCCGGTTTCTGCTTGGATGACTTGTTTTGAGCACACACGCCACAAGATATGATGAATTGGATAATGTCTTTACGCCACGTGGGCCACCAATAATTTCGTTTTACCTTGGCTAGGGTTTTAGCGATTCCGGGGTGGCCCTCGATCAAGGAATCATGATAACCGGACATGACTTGTTCTCATAGTTCTTGGTTTGGTAACAATAAAGGATTCCTGAAGTAGGGCAACTGATCTTTTATCTTGTAATGTGCACTCCACGCTTGTAATTGCTCCGGACTCAACAGGTTTTGGATTTCTTCATGTAATTCTTTCTGAGTTATGGTTGCTGTGATTCCTAGGAGCTTGTCACTCGGGATGTTTGCTATTGGGTCAGGGGTCTGATACCCTTGCTCTTCTACCCCATACGGGAAAGGGCATCAGCCTTCCCGTTTTTCACCCCTCGTCAAATGTAATCACGTAGTCATATTTAGCAAAAATAAGAGCCCAACGTAGTTGTCGTGAGGATTGGGCCTTTGCCGTTTTTAGGTACAGGAGGTTCCGGTGGTCAGTTATTACGGTGATTGTGTGTCTGGCGCCAAAGAGGTAGTGCCGCCATGCCCTAAAGGCTGACTTAATGGCCAGGAGTTCTTTGTCTGTGATAGCGTAATTGAGTTCAGGGGGTGTGAATTTACATGACCAAAAGGCAACAGGGTGTAACTGGCCCGTTTCGGGGTCCTTTTGTGAGAGGACAGCTCCCATAGCCATGCTTGAGGTGTCCGTTTCCGCCAGGTATGGGAGATCAGGGCGAGGGTGGCGTAAGATTGGGGCAGATGTGAATCTTGCTTTGAGTTCCTGGAAAGCTTTCTCGGCTTCTGTTGTCCACTGGAACTTTTTGTTGCTTTTCCTTAGCAACGACGTGATGGGATGCACGATTTGCGAAAATCCTGGGATGAACCGGCAGTAGAAGTTTGCAAAACGCAGCATACTTTGAACCCCCTTGAATGAATTTGGGGATGGCCAGTTCAGGATAGCATCTACCTTGTGTACATCCATTCGGATTCCATTCGGGCTGAGAATAAAACCCAGGAATTCCACCTCGGAGACGTGGAATGAGCATTTTTCGAGCTTGGCGTAGAGCTGGTGTTGACAGAGTTTCTCCAATACGGATCAGACGTGTTTAACGTGGTCCTGCTTTGATGCAGAAAATACTAGAATATCGTCGATGTACACTAGAGCACAGACATCAATCAATTCCCGTAGGACATCGTTCATGAAGTATTAAAATGCTGCAGGCGCGTTGCAAAGGCCAAAGGGCATTACTTGATATTCGTACAAGCCGTATTTGGTGCGAAAAGCAGTTTTCCATTCGTCCCCCTGTTTTACGCGAACAAGGTGATATGCCCCCCTCAGGTCTAGTTTTCTGTAGATTTGGGCATCTTTGACTTGATCAAGCAATTCAGGGATCAGTGGCAGGGGGTAGCGTTTTTTTTTTTGGTAATCTGGTTCAGTGCGCGATAGTCGATGCACGTTCTCAAGTCCCCCTCCTTTTTTGGTACGAAGAATAGAGGACTGGCTGCTGGAGACTTCGAGGGATGGATGAACCTGTTGACCAGGTATTGGTCAACATAGGCCTTCAGGTGCTGGTTTTCTGGTTCCGTGAGTGCCTAAATTCACCCACAAGGGATTTGTGCGCCAGGAATCAGGTCGATTTGGCAGTCGTAAGGTCTATGCGGTGGCAGGGTATTAGCCTGTTCTTTCTGAAAGACATCTTGAAAGTCCTGGTATTCACTTGGTAGGGTGCCGATTGCCACAATCGCAAGCATGGAGGTTCTGGTGTCTATTGGTTGTTTCTCTTGGCGATAACATGTGTGGGCGCAAGTCTCGGGAAAGGCCAATTCTTTTGCTCGCCAATCGATTCAAGGATTGTGAGCTACCAACCATGGCATTCCCAAAATCAACCGGAACTGTGGTGCCTTAAAGTCGTCGAAAACGATAGATTCTTGGTGTCCATCCTTGCACAGAAGGGTTAAAGCTGCAGTGCATTGGGATACTGGACCAGACGCTATTTCCGTGCCGCCGACAGTGGTAACAGTGTCGGTGGTTGATTTAGGGTGTAACGGAAGGCCCATCTTTGCCGCAAGATCCTGGTCGGTGTAATTCCCAACGGCTCCACTGTCAAAGTACGCACTTACTGCGTGCATCCGAGATGGTTGTTGGTGATTGATCAAGACCACAGATAGTGCAAAATGGGAGGTCTGTAGTTCACTTTCTTCGCTCGACAAGTGGACCCCTACAATTGCCGGGCTGGGGAGTTTTCCGATTCGTTGATAGTATCTTCCTTGTCCATGGCCCCTACCGTCCTCCTCGGTGGCTTCACAGGGCACTCTTTAAGGAAATGAGCTGACCTTCCACAGTACAGACATAACTGCTGCTGTCTCTTTTTATCCCTTTCCGCTTTAGTCAAGGGGGATCTGACCCCCCCGATTTGCATTGGTTCTCCTGAACCTTCCGTTGTGTGGGCAATATTGTCCTTTGAACGCACATACATAGGGCGAGGGTCTGGTCTGGTTCGATCTGCTCTTCGGTCCTGCAACCTATGATCCAGTTGAACAACAAGGTCAATGAATTCTGAGCAGTCTTTCGTGGGGTTCACTACTTGTGCGAGAACATCCTTGAGCTCCCCCCGCAACCCCTGATGAAATAACGTGGTTCTCTTCTCCACTGGCCATTGTGCTTCAACTACGAGTCTATTGAACGTGGCTATGTATGTTAATAGGTCTTGATTCCCTTGGGGTAGGGACAGAAGTTCGTTGTCTAATGCCTGTCCATGAGTACGACGGGCGAACAGCTTTTCGATCTCCTGCTGAAAGCCCCTGAAGTCATGCAGCAAAGGATCGTCTTGGGCCACAAAGGGTACAGACCAGTCCGCGGCGCTACCACTCAGGTAGGATAGCACAAAAGCGACCCGTGATTGGTCATTCGGAAAGGCCCCTGGTCTACAAAGGAAGTGCAGGCGGCACTGGTTCATGAACGTTGCAAACCTCTTGGGATCCCCCGTAAATCGTTCGGGCGGGGCCAAGGGAACTGCCCCAGGAAGGGTTATCTGAACGGGATTGGCTGATGGTGCTGGCATCGAGGGCACGCTTCCCGGCAATGGTGCATGCCCTGCTTGTGACTGGAGAAGCTTCCGGCTTAAATCATCAGTGCGTTCTTTGGCTACTATCGGCTCTCTCCTCAGGGTGTTGGTCTCCTGCCTGGCTGCATGTACTTCCGAACGTAGCTGCCCCAACATGTGGGCTAACTGGTCGGTTTCGGACGTTTCCATAATGCCCAGGTGGATTTTGCTATAAGGCTTTGTGTTCTGTAATGCTCACCTGGTATCCACGGGGACGTCACTCAGCCTGTTCTGAATCTCTTACGACCTCAAACCCTTCCCTGGAGCCTACTCGACTGGAGACTGGGCCTGAAACACAGGATTGGTAGAGTTTAACTCCCTATTGTCTCTGTGTGCTTGAACCCCTTCTTCCCCGGGGTCCAACCCTTCCCTTCGATCCACAGCTCACCTTGTTGTCTTGGAAAGTGTGCTCTCCATCCTGCTTTCAGCACAGGGGCGCGTTGATTGATGGGGGCTCATTGCTGCCTAGTTACTTCACTGGCAAGAGCCCGACCGGTAAGTATAATGAGTCTTTTCAACAGTTCTCTAACTTCGTTCCTTTCCTTCCTTAGATGATGGCCGGCGTCCGGGGATGGCGGCGTGCTGCTGACATGAATAGCGCTGACGGTGAGTGAGAGCGCAATGCGCCCCTTTCATATTTGTATTGAACTGAGTTCTTTTTCTGTGTCTTTTAGGTGCCGCGACGTTTTCAGTGTGGATGCCGGTTATGAAGAAGAAATGCGGTGAGTAAGCGCGGTATGCAGTGCCTCTAGATGTTTGCATGCTAACCTGGAGTGTCTTTTCCCCCTTGCAGATGGATGAGAAGTTCCGGAGACAGAGTTCCCCCAGAGCGGCTGGGATTCAGGTAAGCGTTTGAAGCTCGTACAGTCTTTAAAAATAAGCGAAGATTTGCTGAATGCTTACTAATGCCTTTTTTCTGTTCTTTTCCCTTTTCCTTAGGAAGCGGCGTGCCAGGCTGGGAATGACACCGCCGCAGATGTCCGCAGAACAGAAGAAGCGATGAATGATGGGCAGAAGCGCCGCAAGGTAAGGCTGTTCCTAACGGTGTTCTTGTTCTTGCAGGAGCTGAGCGCAGAAGAAAGATGCAGGCCTACTGGAGACCGAACCAAACACGGTGAATGTCACGCTGCAGGTGCAGAAAACACAAAGCATGTTTCTCAGCCTGGGCATGGCTTAAATAGTCTCTGGGTATCCCAGGTATCTCTGGGCTGAACCACACCCAAAAGACTAGACTGCACATGCAGTTCTGGGAACCGAAATATGTGGGGGCATCCATCTTGTCCCCATCAATGCACTACAAGTCCAATCCCCAATGTTATCCTATGGGAGTGAGTGAGTCTGGTGCCAATAGCGCCGTCTGACTCCAAGTGGGTCTTTGGAGGGATGGAGAGGCATTTGAGGGCCATGTAGGTGATCGATCGTGGCCTGGCTCCAGCCTGCCATCTTGGAGGGCTGGGGACATGAGGGGCAGGAATCATGACAGATATCATAACTTTTCCTGACAAGAAGATACAGTTTCGAGGCCAACCAGAGCCAACTAATTGACACCTAGCCACTAAAGTAATGATTGATTGAAGGAAGGCCGGGTGAATTGCGGGGCACCCTGCACCTGGCTAACCATTCTGTGTGCTGCTAAGTAAAGTGGAAATTTATGAATGGGGCTCAAGCCAACCCAATCACAATGGACCAAATAATCTAGGGTCCTATAGATAGCAGAACCAATGGGACGTCATGCCCTTAATGACGTCTACAATAGTAATGTTAGAAGGAAGGGCTTAGACGCCCACCTGATAGTGTTTATCCAATCCTCTCACTCCGTTACCATATACAGATATAGTACCTATAGTAAAGTTATCTTTTCCTAACCAATAGAATGGCATGTTAACTTTTGGGTGTTACACATCAATAATGACGAGTTTTGAGTATAAATGTTACAACTTGTATGAAGTTCAGAGAGTTGAAGCGAAACGGACTATCGCATCACTGTCGATTTCCATGACTCCCCGTTTTTTATACTTGTCATTAAACAGACTCCCTTTGCCAAACCATTGAGTTGTCCTTATTGATTGGTGTTGGAGTAGAAAACCTGCACCCCGATCCATCTCAAAGGTGCAGCTATCTTGTCTTAATGTACTCTGGAGCAAACCCTGACTCTATGGGCTGGCCGGGGGTCTCCCCAGTACACTTGGTAGCATAGATTTGATGGTTATCGACTAACGATTATTGAAAAATAAAGTAACTCTAGGTCTTCGTCAATATCACGAGTCCTTTGCTGTTCGGCTGAGTAGACCGTGAAGCTCCCCGTAGACAATGGTAGCCTACGAAGAATCTGCAGAAAGTGCCTGAAGGGACCTGTTTTCCCCACACATCCCTTCCCATTCCTACGGGCAGCTGAGCGGGCAAAAAGCTGAAGAAGGCGGTAACAAAGGCGGTGATCCCGAGGGTCCAGAGAGGAACTATGCAAACGGTGAGTGAAAAAAAACTGAATGTTTTGGCAAATGATGCATTCCTTAGATCAAGTAAAGGGAAAAGGTAACGGAGGGAAGAGGGAATACAAAATATAGTTAGAAGTAGAGAATATTGAATATATATATATATATAAGAGGAAAATGACTCGAGAGTAATAAAAGTAGAGAGAGGTTACCGGGGTAGAACCCGAGAAGAGAGAGGTTACCGGGGCAGACACCTGAGAAGTGAGAGGATTCCCCTTATTCCTACGCTTTAATATAGCGACTAGAAGAAACGTGTACCCAGAGTCCCATATAATGGGGAACAATTAGACTACCACAAAGTTTAAAGACGTCGTGAAAGGGGTACGTTTACACTCCATGAAGGGGTAATGATTAGAGGCAGAGATATCTGTGTCCAGCTGGTGTCCATCTAGTCTGTCAAGCGTCTGTCTTACATGTTTCTTGGTTGTGACGTCATATGTATTGGACATTTATTTAGAGAACTGTTTTAAAATTTCATGCAATTTGATAGCTGAGACAAAATCGCACATGAATTGATGTTTTTGAAAAAATCGGAAGACATAAAATTTGGTGGAAAATTTGGATTGGAGCTTGCGATATTTGGTGCTCGCTCATATTGTTAGAAGCTGTTTCAGTCACACAAAAGCATTGACAAGTGTTATATGAGAGGAAAGGGAACAGATTTAAGCATGAAAGACATAACTCCATTGGCACACTTATGCAAACAGTAGCCAAAGCACGCACCCAAGCTAAAGAAATATAGTACCAAGTGGGTTAAAGGTACCGCCCACAAGATGTTTATGCCATGGCCACAAAATTGGTCTTTATCTAAAGCCATTTTACAACACATGACGATATATTTGCACGCCACATATACAGGCAAGAAGTTAGAAAAACGCCTTGCTGTTCTCGAGTTATGGAAAATGTATGAACAGGGAAAGGAGGAAGAACTGCCAACAGATTGGATACTTAAAGTATGCACAGAGGGGGGGTGAGACGGGGGGTGAGACGCCTACCGCGCCACCTGCCCCACCCAAAGCGAAAGTTGAAGAAAGTAAGGACGAGGGATTATAGCCTTTGAGGGAACTTAAAGCAGCCACGGGGTACAGCAACCCGACATATGAGTCACCTACACATAGTAGTGACGATAATCAAGGGAAGGATAAGGACAAGAATATTACCTCCACAGTCCCAAGGGGCAAGGGGAGACGCGATGACGAAAGAAGAGATCAGGCAAAGACAAGTGCATCTCTCGACAAAGAAAGAGAAGGGAAGAGATGGAAAGGAAGCGAAGACAGGACTGACAAGATAGCATTTGCAAAAGACAAATGGATGGGAGGACACATTTTATTAAAACTCGATGGGAAAGGCATTGATGACGTGAAACAAAAGGAGAGGTTAGATGAGACACAGAGGAAGGGGAAAGAAAGGGAGTTAAGAGATGAAAGGGTAAGAAGGAAAGACAGACAAAGCCGAGAACAGCTATATCGCGAAGAGCAAGAAAGACAGCTCGATCGCAACCCAAGAGCAGCCTATGATCAAGACAGACAGACAGACAGACACAGCAAAGGTTAGAAGAAGAGCAAAAAATATGTGAAAAGAGGATAAGGAGATGAAGAGATGAGGAAATTCGAAAGGCAGATGAATGTAGAAAGGAAAAGAGAAAGGAAGAAGATAGAGTCAGAGAAGAGGCGAGGAAACACAAAGAATTTGATGACAATATAGAACGTAAGTGAAGACAAAGAGCACACGATCTTGAATATCTGGGTAGAGAGGTTAAAAAAACCTGCTCCAATTGTAAATTGGGAAGATATAGAAGAATTATTTCCTGCGTACGATTCAGTGTCAGGCACGTCTAGGACAAATATTGATGATGACTTCGACACCAGAATCATCAGAGAAACGATCGATAGAATATATGATAAGATGGGGCTAGAACAAATACCCCAAGGGGAGGGGGAAGACGAGCGCCTGGAAAGCACTCAGCTGTATGACACTGAGGATGTCACCCGAAGTAGTGGGACTAGAGAGCTATCCCTGGATAGATTGGAAATATGTGGGAACAAGGAGGATACGAGAAGTCGCACTAGTTGGGGACAACCAATGTCCGACTCCAAAAGGGAGGAGTGCGAGGAAAATGAGGAAGAGGGACAGAGTGAAAGACGACTCCCAAGGGAAAAAGAATAAGGTGATCAGACAATAGCAAATTTATACCAAGAACATCAGAGTCTGCCACGCAGCCTGACCAATATGAAGAAGTACCTCACAGTCAGAGGGGGGTGTCTTCACCGCCCTATGTGGACAGACTAAGAGCATTGCCAGGTAGATGGAGATGCAGGAATATTACCCCTGCAATAGATAGGAGAACAATGAGAGAAGAGAGAGAGGGTTACACATTCCAATTTCCGTTGCTCGAGAAGGAGGAATAAGACCACAATATATTCCATGGCCACACATGGATCGAGAACATTTGAAAAACAAGCTTCCAATGCTGACATCGGGAGGCGGAAAATGGATACATGAGTTAGAAAAAATGACAGGAGGCAACACTCTACGTATGGGGGACATTAAAGTTCTCCTGATCACCATACTTGGTGAGAGAGCAGACGATGTGTGGGCACGAGCAGGCTACCATGGCGTAACCACAATTAATACTGCGCATGACGGAGCTCCATTTAACAATTGTAGAGCCGCAATATGGAAAGCGCTATGAGTACTTTACCCAGATACTTCTGATATGGGAGCTATAATGACTCAGAAAATGAAGGAGTCTGAAGATCTGTTCATTTACATACAGAATTTCCAAGACGCATGCGTGCTCGAGACTCATGAATCGTGGACTAAATCTATACCTGTGTTTTACCATATCCTGTGCCAAGGGCTGCCAGAGTCGGTGCAGAAACAACTCAAGAAATTGGTGGAAATTGAAGCCAAACCTTGGGCTGAAATACAGTTGACCATCGCACATTATTGTAGAATGTTGCAAGAAAAGAATCGCAAAAAGGAAGCGACTCGTAAGGGTGAGGAAGCGAAATTGGTGCAAAAGAAATTGTCAAAATATGCTCTTGAGGGAGCCATGATAACTAGTACAGCTGCACCAAGCATGCAGCTGGTGGCTAGTCCGCAGCAAAATAACCAGGGCAATACAGGATTTTATCCAAGGGGTAGAGGATTTAGGGGAAGAGGATGGCAGAGCAATCAGGGAGGTTTCTAAAACAATCAAGGAGGTAAAATGGTAACCAAGATATGTCAAATGGGCAAATGATCCGACCACCGCCAGTTTGTTGGCTGTGTGGAATGACAGGGCATTTGGGGCGCACATGCAGAAATCAAGGCATGATGCAGAACGGCCAAGGAACAGGAGCAGGCATGACAAATCCACCTGCAGTTTTACAGCAGGGTGGTGCACAGAATCACACGGTGCAACAACAAGCACAAGGATTGCAGCAAGGGGTGCAACCGCAGAATATGGGGAATTTTCCACAAGGACGATCCCAACAGGCACCGCTGCAACTATCACAGACCATGAACCCTGGAATGGGAGGTAACAATGGTAATGGCGGAAATCCACCAGCACACAGTGGGCCGAATTTATATATCAGCTAGGACAGCTCACTTGGAACCCTGATGTGTTCTATCTTATCGGTGACACCAGGCCCTCTCAGGGAACCCAAGGTGGATGTCATCATAGGGGATAAAGAATATTCCTTCCTAGTTGACACGGGTGCGACACGCTCGTGCATACGTGAAGGCAAATTTTCCTTGTCCAGCGAGGCATAGATACTTTTACAGGAGCGACCAGTCGAGTTCCCTTTACAAAGGCACTTCCAGTCTCTATAGGGGATTGCGAAATGAACATACCTCTACTATATTCTCGGCAGATCCCAGTAAATATTTTGGGTTGAGACTTAATGACAAAGTTGAACATGACAATCTTGTTCACGAAGGAGGGCATAGTATGTTCCACTCCAGGAATGCACTATTGAAATGTATGCAAAATGGTTAGAGCATACTCAGGACACGTAGCCATGAGGGCCATACCATTAGACCCAGAAATCTTCACATATGGCATGCGTGTGCTTATGGCAGGATTGCCAGGCCTTGCAGACAGAATCATGAGAACCTCTGATGGGTTTTTATTCAGACCAAGAATACCGATGCACGAGGAGAAGGGATACGTATTTCCCTTGATGATACACACAGCTGCAATACGAGGGAAAGTGGTCTAGGTTGATGGTTACGATGATGAGGGCAGACAATGGTGCGCGATAATTGCCATTGAAGAAGGATATCGAGCGACTGACGTCACCGATGATGATCAGTTTGAAGAACAAGCAGAAATGGGAGAGACAATGGTGGAAGTGAGTCTCACCTTTTGGGTAAAGATGATTAAAAGAGAAGTACCCCAGAGAATGATGTTGGCACTAAAACGTCCTGAATATTTTGATGGCGACATAGCTAAGGTGCCTGTCTCAGTGTGGACTACAGGACCCTATGACGTGGGTCTCTTGAAGGGGGTTGGAGAAGTAAGGATTAAACTGAAACCAGGAGCAATTCTACCAAGAGCCTGACAATATCCCATGTCCAGAGAGGCAGATGAGGGGATTTTCAAGACAATTTCTGCCATGATGGACCAGGGCATCTTAGTGACGTCACAGTCACCATGTAATACGTCAGTGTATCCTGTGAAAAAAGTAAAGGGGGGTCTTGGAGGCTAGAACAGGACCTAAGGCCAATAAACAATATTGTTGAGGCCGAGTTCCCTCTACTCCCTAACCCGTCTACAATCCTATGTAATATACTCGTTGAGGCAAAATATTTCACAGTGATTGACTTGAAAAATGCATTTTTCTCAATCCCGTTGCACCGAGACTCACAAGATCTGACGTCATTCACGTTCAGACAGATGCGTCTGAAAAGCAAAAGGCTGCCACAGGGGTACTGTGAGTCTCCTTCTATTTTCAACAGAGTCCTGCAGATGGACTTAAGCAATATTGCATTAAAAAGTGTCGTACTGCAGTATGTGGATAACATCTTAATCTGCAGCACAACAGAAGAGCAATGCATGCACGATTCTGTCCAGCTACTGACTATACTGGCTGAGAAAGGATATAAGGTTGACAAGGAAAAGTTACAATACTGTCAACAAGAATTGCTGTACATAGGCCAGCTGATCTCACATGAAGGAAAGAAAGTGACCCCAGAAAGGGCTGAAGCCATATTGAACACGGCTAAGCCGCACACGATAAAGCAAATGCAGAGCTTTTTAGGCCTATGCAACTATGTTAGGGCATGGGTCTTCGACTACAGCTCTTACACTAAGCCTTTACTTTAGGTTTTAAAGAAGGCCCAAGTGACAAAAGAAAAGATCGAATGGTCTGAGGCCATGGAGAAAGGGTTTGCTGAACTCAAAAGAGCTATTTGCACTGCTCCAGTTCTAGTGATCCCCAATTATGCAGGGGAATTTTACCTGTTATCACACACAAATGGCAGTGTCATGACGGCAGTGATCGCTCAAAGAACCTCATTGGTGTACAAGCCCCTGGCTTATTACAGCAGGAATCTGGACCCAGTAATGAGATGCCACTTCCCATGTGAACAAAGTTTAGCTGCCGCAGCATTCACCATAGAGAAGGCGACAATCATTGTAATGGGATGCTCAATGACATTGTACGTCGAGCACTCATTATTTGCTATTTTAGAGAAACCGAAAGGCACATTGACATCTCAGAGAGCTTCTGCTTATGAAGTGATCATATCTAATCCCTCGATAAAAATAGTCTGATGTAAAATAGTGAACCAAGCCATGTTCATAGCAGAGCCAGTCACTGAGGGAGAGCCCATACATGACTGTGCTAATTATGAAGCATTCTATGATGAAATCCCCAGGGTGAAAGAAAATGCCTTAGCAGGAGGAGAGATCGTCTTTATTGACAGGTCTTCAAGGATCGATTAAAATGACGGACAAAGATATACAGGCGTCGCTGTAATGAAACACATAGCAAATAGGGAATTCCGAGTACTTGTTAGTGTGCGAATACCACCCCATTAGTCAGCAGAGGCTGCAGAATTATTGGCGTTGATACTTGCCATTGAGAATCACGCAGACCAGGAAGTGACAGTGTACAGTGACTCCGCCTACGTGACATCAACAGTAGATGCAGGCTTAGCGCGCTGGAAGAGGAAGGGCCACCTCCGAGCAGACAGCATGGCAGTGCAGCACGCAGCCCTATTGGACAGGCTGATTAAAGCACTACAGCTCCCAGTGGGCATAGCAGTCGTGAAATGCACCGCCCACACGAAGGGGACAGATTTTATCTCACGCGGAAATCAAGCAGCAGACACAGAAGCCAAGCGTATGGCATCCAAAAGTGAGACGATTATGGAAGTGGAAGTCGCCTGTACCAATGAAAGAATGATGGTTGCGCAAACAACACCTGAAGCCTATAATAGCCTTGGGCAAACGCAACTAATGGAACTGCAAGGGGAGGCACCACAGGAAGAGAAAAACCTGTGGAAATGTCAAGGGTGTTCTTTAAACCCCTCTGACATGCTGTGGCAACAAGACAGCACTGGTAAACCAGTAATGACTGTAGCCCTATTGAAAATAGTGCTGGAGCAGTTACATTACCCGGCGCATATGACAAAGGAGAATCTAGCAGCAACACTCAGGATCAACTGGTTCATACCGAATTTAGCTGAGCATGTTGCATTCTTTATGGTGAACTGCATAATCTGCCAGCAATTCACCGCTGGGCACACACTAAAAGTAATGAGAGGAGTCATCCCCAGGCCAAATGGGCCTTTTCAGCACTTGCATGTCGATTACGTCGACATGATTCAAGTATGTAATGGGTACAGATACTTAATTGTTGTGGTGTGTCCATTCTCTAGATGGATAGAGGCAGGTCCATGTACACACCCAAACTCTACCTGTGCGGGCAAATTTTTTGTGAGCGAAGTGTCCCAAGGTGGGGGGTATGCGAAGTCATTAGATCAGATAATGGCTCTCACTTTGTTAATTCAATATTTGAACAGATTAGCTTGCTGCTTGGTATAAAGCACAAGTTCTCGTTGGCTTATCATCCACAAGTTAATGGGATCTGTGAGAAGCTCAATGGCTTGTTGAAGGAGAGAATAGCCAAGTTGAAGCTTACTCTAAGGAAGGGATGGTTGCACTGCCTTCCATTGGCACTGTATGTAGTTCGGAATCAACCAGGCTCCGACCATCATCTTACGCCACACGAGATAGCCACAGGAAGAAGAATGAGAACTCCCCTGATACCCTGAGATAGAGCTAGATGTGATGCCCAGTCAACAGGAGAGGTTTTAGGGTCTGAAATGCAAAATTATCTCAACTGCATGACATCTTACCTTACTGTAATTTCAGACCAGCTGCAGAGACGACGAAAAGGGTGCAGCGCAGCACAGAACACAGAAGAAGACACTGCATCAGACTCAGTTCAAGGTCTACGTGTTCCACTCGTTTTTCCTGGAGACGCCATCCTTGCAAAAACCATACAAGGAAAAGGTGAAACAAGCCAAGATTAAACAGTCCTTTTATCGTGGAGGACTTCACTCCGTCCGCAGTGAAGCTACAGGGCAGGAGAGCGTGGATCTTTCTCAGTGATATCAAACCCTACATCAGAGAAGGCCCCCTGCCTGCACCCCAAAGAGAGGAATCGACGAGCGACAGGGAAGAACCACAGCACGTGCAGACGAGATCCATGACGAAGAAGAAGGACGCATGACCATCAAAGTAAAGACAAAGAACTTTTTGCAAATTGTGGCTTAAATTGGACACGTCCTCAAAGCAAAAAAGGGGATAACGACATAAATAAACCGACACTCTGTGCATCCTAGTTGCAGGGTGAAGAAGAAAAATTGCACACATAAGCCACAATATAATCTGTTGAATTTGAACTTCGGACTGAGGCACACTTAAGCCTTGACAAGAAAAGGATATGCCAAATTTTGACCGAGGACACTTACATTGGAAGCAAATACAGTATCCCGACTCTTTCCACACCAAGACTCTATTGGGAATCACTTATGGCGTCGCGCAGTAGCGACATCCCCAAGGATGTGGTCACCTATTTCGACTTAGTACAGAGGTCATACCCGTCACTGGTAGGGAGACTCACCAGTGTCACAGACTTTTTACAAGATCCTGACATCCTTACTGTCATTGCCGAACAACTTATCCTACTCCCTGAGTACAGTGAGAAAGAATCAAATGTTCTCAACACAGGCGGAAATAAATGAGCTTGTCAACTCACTGTTCTTTCGCATAATCGAAGACTGTCCAACTCTTATTGGAAGAACGGCAGACACAATCGCATTTCTTCGAGACCCAGCAAACACTGAACATTTAAGCCATATTTTAAATAAGATCAGAATTCGAGTCGCACTCCATGCAACCGGACAGTGCAGACATTGTTTACATCAATCAAAAAATATACAATCCTGAACCCAGCAAGACTGGGCAGATGTCCCTGTCACCAGAAGACTGCAGATTGGCACACAATGTCCTCTTTTGCCTAGTCACTGACTTTCCAGAGCTAGTGGGGAGACATATCGATGTTGACGTCCTCACATTCATCAGAGATCCAGCTAATGTTGCACAGATGGAAATGCTCCTGCATGGAATTATACTCCAAGTGGAACTTTGCAACCATCAGAGAGACTATCTGAGGAGATTCTAAGAAAGCCTTCCGTCGAGGGACAGATCAAGGGAGCAGAGTCAAGTACTTCATTTGTTATATTTGTTGTCATTCTTTCCCTATTTCTTCATACTGATCAGTGTCCAATATGTCCTTAGGACTGAAGCAGATTTGAAGAGTGGACTGGGAGCTTACTTACTTTGAATATGCACAGAAAAGGAACTCACTGAAGCGTTATTTTATTTTATTTTTCTTCCCATAGTCTAGCAAAGGAACTGCATCCTGAAATACGAGACAATTTGTCATTCACAAGAAGGGGGACACTTTTGAAGCACCTGACACTCTTAAGCACAGAACCTGAAAGATGATATTGGGTGAGGGAATAATAGCAGTGACATTTGTTGAGTGATTATGATGGGGGTCCAGAGCAGCAACCTGGTCCTCCCACAAACATAGAGGCACCCCCGCTTCTCTGGAAGTAAATGCTGTCGCCTAACGTATAGAACCATAATGTACTTATGCATCATATTTATCATTAATTCACTGTCATTAACAATCAGAACTGCACTCTTTATTGGTGCACGAAGCGTTCCAATTTCAGTGCACCCACTTGATGATACACGTATGAAACCCACAAAAGCACCCAGACCTTATATAGTCATTCCAGTCCCTAGGAGATCTGACGGTGGAGTGAATGAACTCGAAATTAATGTAAATAGCAATGATACACAAACACTTGAGGTAACGAATGAAAAGAAAAGCCGGAGACAGGGTCGGCACGAGATGTATCACTGACAACTACACACACATAAACTCTGAATGCACATGAAACAGGCCTAGTGTCAATGACCGCAGAACCACGAACCAAAGCCGTAGAGAAGAAGAGACTGCCTGCCATAAAAACCTTCACAACAGATATTGTGAGAAAACAAGAAGAATTAAGAGAAAAACCAACAGAAGCAGTCATATTAGAAACTCTTGAGAAAACAAAAGCCAACTCAGAGAAACTCTCTGCACAGACACAACTGATAGTAGACTCGTTTTTCCCATACATAGCCAGAGCGAGGAAACTACAAGAGGAACTGAAGAACAAAACCACAGAGACTGTATTACTAAACACACAGGTTCCGACACAAGGGACAAGTACTAGTTCTGAGATGCAACCAGAAACTGGACCGGCGTCAGGCTGGTGGTTGGTAAGGGCATTTATAAATAGCAGGAAAAGGATGCAAGAAGAGGAGAGAACTACAAAACTTCCACCTACCCCATTGGTAGAGATGAAGAGACCTGCACCATGGACCAGGATACCTAAGAGTCCTCCAGCAAGAAAAAGCCATACAGATGCGTTTAGGGATGTAGTCATAGCCAACTACAGGAAAACACTAAGAATCAAGAGAAGCATGCATGGAGATGACAATGAACTAAAGCACTACCTGGACAGCACAGCACACCTGGGAAACAACATTTGGTACCAGCACATGAAAAAGGTTGGGAGACGAAATTCTGGAGGAGAATGCCATTTTGTGCACTCCTACCGTACAGCATGGGGAAGTCCAAGATCTTTGTAGCTGTAGAAATTGATGTCCCGGCAGCACACTGTCTCTCACACATAGCAATGTGCAAGACCAGAGGCCAGTTCATGGGAAGTGACGCCTCATTGATCTGGGCAACTGAAACTGCTTATCCCAACGAAGATGATTATGTCCAGGACATTAAGACGAGAAATAGAGCTCATACTAGGAATCACGCGATCAGGTACGAGAAACCTGAAGTTAAAGGAGCAGGAATAAGATCAGAAGTAAACCCTAGACTAAATGTCCAAGGGAAAACTTCAGAAGAGGCTCAAATTTGGAAAAACAGAGGCCACATGCAGATTTGATGAACAGTACTCTCACCAGCAAGGAGTAGTGATATGCCGAGCATGGATGGTCCTTGGAGCCTGCAAGGAAGCAATTGAGAACTCACAAAGACTGTGCAAACCAGTATGGCCAAAACGTGCAAAGCTGCTGACATGGGTCGAAGACAGAGGAGGACCCTTGCAAATAGTGCCGCTAGAAAGCCTGAAATTGTGCATCAGGAACAATGGCACAATGAAGATGGGAGAGAATCAGAACTGTGGACAAATCTTTGATGCTCCAGGAATGGTACATGGAACTGCAGTAATTATGGATCATTATTGGGCATGCAGATCGAAGGCATGCATCAGACTGCCGTAAAACTGGAGAGGCAAATGCACAATAGTAAATGTCCATGTTCCAGCACTGGTGATCCCGAAAAGCGACCTGAACATTGACGTTTCTCGAAAGCAGACGCTCACCTGAGAAAGAAGGGATCTGTGGAACTGATAACTCGAATGAAGAGAGAAAATTATTTCTCTGCCAAATCAGAAGAAGCATTCCACGCAATCCCATATGAGCATAGACTGTTCAGTCTCACCTCATCAGTGTTCACGATGCTCTTCGTGCCAAGAATCAAACACGACCATAAAAGGATTCAATGCGATAAAGGAAAAGTTAAGAGCAATCCGACTAATGACTCTCCAGAACAGATATGTATGGAGAAGTTTGTGCAAAAATTGGACAATCATGTTGCACATTTATACCTTCTCACGATGAAGAAATTGGAACTTTAACAGAATCCATAGGAATGGTGACGAAGCTACAGAACCAGATGATCAATGAAACCGACAAAGTTGATGATGACAGCTGATTTGGATCACTATTCTCGTGGGTTCCACAATGGATGGCAGATGCATTCAAGTTTCGGGGAGCCCTGCTAGTGATGATATTACTAGGATTTTGTGTCATCAAGATAATAATCTCTCAATGACAGAAAACTGCGAAGAAACCCATAGGGATGAAGATCATAATTGATGTCAAGCCAGGATGGAGGCCTAGAGATCTAACTGATGATGAAATAACCGACTTTGTGAAGGCCAGAAAGCATGCACCAGAAGGTACAAAGTTTCTTTATACCAGGAAATGCAGAAATTATGAGGGAAAATGGATTTACTGCAGCCCAAATGGACAATGCCAATTAATGACATGGAATAAAGACGAACATGTAAGAACAGCAGGAAGCCTAAAAGGAGTAATACAAATATGGACTCCAAAGAGACACTTCTTCAAACCATCATGTACAAACCCAGGAGATGAAGAAGGAATGAACCCAGATGGTGAAGTGAAGATGAATAGAGAGGAACCAAGTAAACTGAATCCAGAGGGGGAAGTAAAAGTGGTCAATGAATCACCCAGAGGGGGGAGTGTAGAGGAGGTCCAAAATAAAGCCTGCACTCCCATCGCCCATTTTGAAGTACCAGAAACGTTCAAACAAAATATGTGATGTATGACGAGCAAACAAACCAGCATAGAGCCGCAGTAGGGCTCTGCCCAGTGCCTATCAGGAGAACAACACCTGTTGAAATACTGATACCTAGAAAACCATGGACACTAAGGTATCCATTGAGAAAACCCTACCAGCAAATAAGACAAAATGAAGATAGCCTAAACACTGTCCCGGAAGACACCAAAAAGGCCTTAATGGAAGACGAATGGTGACGTCACGAAGGCCCGGATGGACTCTCATATAGAAGATATGACGGCCCAAGGATGACACAAGAGATGAAGTGCCATGAATAAGGATATCGTGAGCCTAGAAGGAGAGATGATGTTGAAATATAAAGAAGGTTAAGCTGTAAAGTAGGATGAAGTCATTCAACCAGCTAACGCCTGTACATATGCTTGAAACCGCAAGAAAGCTAAGAAAACAGTTCGGCTTGCTATGCTTAGTAGAAGATAGACCGCAGCAAGCGCCACCTACACATATCTATCTCAACGAAGCACATTATATAAGTGCGAGTCCACTTTACACAAAAGCAGAATCAACTCAGGTTACTAGAGGCCAAACTGGACAAGATTCGTATTCCAGCTAAAACGAGAAGAGATGGCTGAATCGAAACTCAGCAGATGCAACTTGCGACAGGAAAGAGCCACGGTCAGACCAATAGAAGGAGCGAACAGTAGCTTTGCAGAATTAAAACTTAAGAACAGAATATCCTATCTTTGGAAGGTCGAGATAAGGAGGCATAGGCAGGTGGCAGCCAAATAAGAACTAAATGCACAAATTGAGGGTAGCTAGGCAGATTCACGGTGTGAGTAGCACGTGACCATCCGAGCAAGAAGAGGCACAGGTTCACACCTACGCTTGGCAGCCGCCCAGACAGAGATGATATAACTTTTCCTGACAAGAAAATACAGTTTTGAGGCCAACCACAGCCAACTAATTAACACATAGGCCCTCATTACGACCCTGGCGGAAAGTGACTGACCTGACCGCCACAGCGTAAATAGCGTTTCCGCCATTGCACGACGGAGCAAAGTGCGGCTAATTCCGACCCATCGGGCACGAGCACTACTCCATGGCGGAAGTGCAATGTCCGCGATGGCGGAAATGTCCCCAAAACGCCCCCCACCGCCGTCGTACGGCGCCCTAGGTGCAATTCCGCCACCCATCTTAGCGGTCACCGTAATGAGCGGCAATCGGAAAGTACGGTGACCGTAAATATACGGAAACGGAAGTAAAAACATGGTCCCGGAACGGGAAACAGCACGCCGTACACCTATAAAATCAGAATTCCCACACAACCATTAAAAATACTACCCTGAGACACATCACAACCCGTCATCCACCCTAGTGAAAACAATAACAATGGGAAAAGTAGCGAAAAAAGCGTGCGACCGCAAGCGGCAGGTCCACTTCTCCCGTGAGGAACTCACCGTGCTCACAGAGACCCTCCAGGAGAATGCTGCCGTCGTCTTCTCGACGCAAATGACCAGGACGGCACTTGCGAACAAGAAGGCCATATGGGCCCTGGTGGCACAGCGGGTAAGTGCGGTGGGGACCGCACCCGGCAACCCACAGCAATGCAGAAAGCGATGGGACGACCTGCGGATACGCGTCCGGAGCATACTTTCTGCCAACCGAAACATTGCCACAGCTACCGGGGAGGATCGGAATCACCCATCAAGTTGACCCCCTGGGAAGAAATCTGTGCCTCCACCATTGGAATGGAGAGTATAGAGGGAGTCGGAGGGATGGAGAAAGGAGTGCAGACATCCGAAGAATCAGGTAGGTGGGCCAAATAAAACAATGCTAAATCCACAATGTCCAATCATGTGAAGTACCATGTGTCCACATAGTGCAACAGTAACACATGTCCAGGAGAACGTCCACATACATTGGCCTGATAGCGCACTTTAAAACTCACAATAAATAAATAAATAATTAAAAACCCTAAAAACACCCTCTACACGTGCAGCATGCACACCCTAACTGCAGGCTGCAAAACAACTGCATCCTCAATCCACACAAAAATTAAACCACCTCCAAGGCCCCGACCCAAATCACCCTCAGGTACCACCCCAATGCATGTGATACATTGCCATTCCAATTTCAACAGACCCATTAATAACGCTCGCCCTCCTTTACTCCACCAAAGGGTCCGATTCAAACGACGAGCTCCAGGACACCCCTACCAGCACACCTGCAAAGAGGGCCAAGACCAACGGCCAAAGACCCTCCACCTCAGCTGCACGCATCAAGACACGGCAGCAGCACAAATCAAGTGACAGCACACAGGAGGGAACTTCAACAGGCACCCCAGCAGCCAGCATGCCCACAACAGCACCACCACAGGTCCCCCCAATGGATGCCACAGAAGGCACTGCTTCTGGTGGCAGCAGCACCATAGGTGACACTGCATTAATGGCAGCATGCTCCGACACAGAAAACGGGGATGTCGAAGTAAGATCCATCCATGACCTGTCTCAATCCCCCTGTTTGTTCCATCCCGTACACCATGAGGATACCACGCAGAGGCACCCACAAGACGACGACTGGCCATCCCCCACAAGCCCTGTGGCAAGGCAACATGAGGTGACCAGCCCCTCTGTGATACCACCGCAAATGGCCATGGCCCAGCAGAGGCAACAGTCCCTCGACCAGGTGATCGTGCAACAGCAGCAACTGGCCACGCTCCTCAAGGACCATGCTGATGAATGTGGGGGTACTAAGTCAGCCATAGAAACATCTACTGAGACGCTTAGGGCAGAAATGGAGAGAAGTACAGAGACACTAAGGGCACAAATGGAGAGAAGCACCGAGAGCCTGAGAGTACAAATGGAGAGAAGCACCGAGAGCCTGAGGGGGGAACTGCATGCGACGTCCAATGACGTATGTGCTGAACTTGCCGCTGTGCCCCGTGTGCTCACTGAGCTCTCACAAACCCTTAGGGACATGCATGGACGTGAGCAGGCAGAGACATCATCCGTTGCAAGTTCCGTCCAGGGCAGCCCCCAACGTAGATCTGGGAGGAACCTGCGCTCCACAGGCAGGGGTGCCCCTGATACCCGGAGAGGGGGCTTGCAATAGCGTCTGCCCACTGACAATGAGCATCTTTGGACACTGGTGTTCGGGGGGAGGTAGGAGGGTGGAGGGGGTGTGTTGGCCTCACTTGGGTGGCGGGTAGATGGGGTGGGTAACATAATTTCACATATGCGATAAACATTTCACTATCATCCAATGAGATGTGTGGACATTGATCTTTGTGTACGAGGCCATTATAGGCGTACAGTCCATATTGTGCATGTTCCAGACACACACAGTGCCACAAGTCCCGTGTCCATGTATCAGCCACCAGGCATGAGTGCTAGAAGCATGAATCTATGAGAATCTGACGAATGTCTCGGCCCTCCTGTGCCTCGCGGACTCCTTGAGGTGCTGCCACATCCCCACCCTCATCATGACCATCTACAGGTGCTTTCAGTTCTGCGTCAGGGGGCATGGGCACATTTCTACGTACGCACATGTTGTGTAGCATGACACATGCCATGACCATCTTTGCCACCTTCACATGGCGGTACAGGAGTGCCCCGCCAGACCTGCTGAGGCAGCGGAAACGAGTCTTCAGTAGGCCGAATGCCTGTTCTATGACTACACGGGTACGTGAGTGGGCATGGTTGTAGTCCTCCTCATGCTGGTTCTGTGGGTTCCGGAGTGGTGTAAGGAGCCATCTCTTCAGTGGATACCCGGCATCACCTGTATGTGGACAATAAAGGATGTTTGTGGAATGACATTGCTACGTACGGCTCCCCCCCCCCTTCCTGCCAGGTCATTGCCGCATCACATACCCCACATTATCACGCATGAAATGAGACTAACCGAGTAGCCAGGATCTGTTCCCTGCGTGTCGCTCCATGTAGCGTGGTATTGTAGAGTTCTTCAAAACCATAGAATCATGGGTTGATCCAGGAAATCGGGCACAACAATGTGTAATGATCCTGTTGGAGTCACACACCATTTGTACATTCAGAGAATGAAATTGTTTTCGGTTGCGGTACTGGGCCTCCATGGCATGCGGGACGACCAATTCCACATGGGTGCAGTCGATGGCACCAATGCAACCCGGTATGCCGCCAAGTGCATGGAATCCCACTTTTGTGTTCGTAATTTCCTGCTCCGAGCGTGGTAGAGAGATGTAGTCGTCTGCGTGCTTCAGGAGGGAATCGAGCACTTGCAATAGTGTCCGTGAGAACACTGGCTGTGAAATGCCATGCAACTGTCCGACTGTGTGCTGGTAGGTGCCTGTGGCCAGGAAGTGGAGTACAGACACCACCTTCAGTAGGGGTGGAATGGCGGTTGGGCTATCTATCATGCTGACAAGGTCAGCCTGTGTCATATCCACAATGGCGGTTATGGTGTCCCGGTCCAAACGGTAGAGGGTGTGGATCTGCTCATCCGTGAGGTCGAACGGATGTGCTCGGAGGCGTGGGATTGCGGGCTGCCTGCGTGGTGGTAGTGGCTGTGCTGGCGGGCCTTGCTGGCCCTGCCTTGCCCTCCTCCTCCTCCTGCGTCTCCTCTGTGCGGCCGGTTGTTGTAGTAGTTGCTGTTCGTCTTCTTCTTGAAGTTGGAGTACTTTCAGTGCAATCAGGTCCCCCAGGGCCAACATCGCTAGTCCTGCCGGTAGCATTTTGGTGTGGGTGTGGGAGGGGGTTGGGTGTGCAATGTATGTGTTTTCAAGCTGTATTGCCTCCACCTGTGGTGATTCATTCCACCTGTGCAAGCTGCAATCCCCTTTGGGCGAGCACGTCCCGCACACAACGCTGCAATTCGACGCATGGCATCTTGCTATTACAATCATGTATATGATCCCGATGGCAGTGAAATATTGGTTCATATGTTCATTCTGCTATGGTCCCATTGTTTCACATACTATCTTTGCAGTCGAGAACAAACTTGTGAAGGGTCAGTGAAATGTAGTACTCGATTAATGGTGGACCCTCATGCAGCACTGTACCGCGGTTCACCGACGGGCGGGGCGTCCCATTTGTGAGTGAAGCCAGTTTGCATTTACACACAATGCCGCACTACATGGATGAATTTGTGATTTCAAGCGGTCACAGATGCCTTTTCGACGTGATGTTGCAAATGAGGTATTCGAAGGACGGCGCTTTCGGTCTTCAGCTAGCGGCGAGGAGACGCCCACAGGTCTGACTGCAAATATAACGTTCTATTGTTTAGTGTCCTTGGGACAGGGGCCATGGCGAGAATGCAATGATTGATATGAATAGTATGGGATGCGCAATAGCGTAGTGGACGATGAGGCAGGACGTTCCCAAATACATCTTACTTCACAACACTGGAATCCCGGCCTGGAGCACAGTGGATTTTGCAGACTGCATTACGCACAGACTCAATGGAAATTTCACATGTGATGTGAGTAAATAATCAGGCGTTTTCATACCGGGATGAGGAAATGATGTATGGATGCATGGACAGATGATTTAATGGAGAGTTTGCCATGTACAGGGCTTTTTGGAATCTATCCACCTCCCCTGCGCTATGTGATGCAGAGCTGCCATAGTGGGACCATCGTCTATCTGCCCTTGTTGTACCCTCCCTGTCTCGACGCGCCTTCATACACTTGTGTCTATGCACGTTACTAATCCCATCGAATGGATTCTGTTTTGACAGACGCATGCACACAAGCACTCGTGTGTAATAGTGTTTCCAGCTCGATTTTTATAGTTATGATTCGCAAGTGATTTTTGGGTGGGAATAATCCTTTGGAGTGGGCTAGCATGCATATGGCTGTAGATTTAGTGTGATCATTGAAGTGAGTAATACGAATCAAGTTCTGATGGCCTACTATTCTTTTTCATTTCATTTGGGTGACAGGTATCTCCTCCCCTTTTGCCGCTGCCATCTGTATGCCACTCCTGCAGATGGCTTTTACTCCCGGCACCTGCTGCTTCGAGTTAATCAGTGGAGCACCATTACGATCTTATGGGACGATCGCCAATGGGCCACATGCCCTTACGCAGTACTAGTGGCTAGGAGCAACATTTCGAGCTTTCAGCTGGACTAGTGCCTACCTAATGGGACGGCCCTGCGGTTCTAGGCGCTTCCATGTTGCCTTTTTGAACGTGAATGTAGCCCCTGTGTACCATGAAGGAACAGGGCGTCACACAAGAAGAAGCTGGTCATTTATTGCGGATGCAGCCCACAATGATGAAATGTATTTTGGGGTTCATGACCTAATGGCTGTATGGGCTTGGTGATTTTGTGGTGCATTAAATGTCTATTCTGATTTTAACCGTGTAGCGTTCTTCTTTGCAAGTAATGTAGCATATTCCTATTTGTGGTGCAATGTTTTGTGAGAAGATCTGCATTGGGTTCCGGCTTATGAGTATAGTTGCGTGTTACTGTACTGGCCGCGTTTGCCTACGAAGCCCAGTGTGGTCAGGGATAGGGGCTACCATTGTGACTGTTTTAATGATGTCCTGCTCATGGGCGGGGGATTTGCTTTTGTGTAACAGATGCCGGTCAGCCAGGTGGATTGGTGGAATGATGTGATTATCTGAATATGGCTGGTCACAGGTGCCTGTGTTTGCGTGCGTTTCTTGGAGGGAGACTGAGGTCATGTCCATTGGAATAGCTTCTGTATTCGTGCCATCTGTGCCCTGCAGCTCCCATTGGCCCCTCTTGAGATGTGCCTGGCTGCTCAGTCACTCTGCCAACTTGTGTGGTCCATGCTTATGCTGATGGTTGGTTGGTTTACTGGCAGGAGTACAGGGCTGGTGCAGTCTCCCTCAGGATACTGCTTTGTATGTTGCCTTACACTGGTGTCAGTCGATGGGGGGGCCTGTTTTTGTTTGTCTCATTTTTCTGCTCATGTTGCTGTACTTGAACCTTCACATGCCTGTGCTGCATCAGTGCGGCAATGGTGCCATGGCATAAATGGATGGCCACTCACAAGGCACTTGGAGCCCCTAGATTCATTTGTTCGTTGGCATGCATGGGTGGCTTGTACATTTCACTGGTTGCATTTGTGTCTTCATTGCACCTACGAGGAGTTGTGCAATGTGGCCAGGGAGTGGTGTACAGGCACTCAGTAGGGCCGTTTACGGTTGATTCGCGAAGCCGTACTTCTCACCATGGCGGAATGGTACTTTCCGCCATGCTTGATGGCGTTAGGTACATGTCCGCTTGGATCGGAATTCGCGTACCATTACGCCATGGTGGTAATTACGGTTTGGCATGGCGCGCGTGCGCGTACTTGGTGCAGTTAGCGTTGGCGTTCACTACGGTGTCGCTAATGGCATCGTACTTTACGGTGACGGGTCATAATCGCACCGAGCGCTATTCGATGGCGGTATTGCATTTCCGCCATCGTTTTTCGATTTCCGCCAGGGTGGTAATGAGGGCCATAGCCTCTAAAGTAATGATTGATTGAAGGAAGGCCGGGTGAATCGCGGGGCACCCTGCACCTGGCTGACAATTCTGCGTGCTGCTAAGTAAAGTGGAAATTTATGAATGGGGCTCAAGCCAACCCAATCACAATGGACCAAATAATCTAGGGTCCTATAGATAGCAGAACCAATGGGACGTCATGCCCTTAATGACGTCTACAATAGTGATGTTAGAAGGAAGGGCTTAGACGCCCACCTGATAGTGTTTATCCAATCCTCTCACTCCGTTACCATATACAGATATAGTACTTATAGTAAAGTTATCTTTTCCTAACCAATAGAATGGCATGTTAACTTTTGGGTGTTACACGTCAATAATGACGAGTTTTGAGTATAAATGTTACAACTTGTATGAAGTTCGGAGAGTTGAAGCGAAACCGACTATCGCATCACTGTCGATTTCCATGACTCTCCGTTTTTTGTACTTGCCATTAAACTGACTCCCTTTGCCAAACCATTGAGTTGTCCTTATTGATTGGTGTTGGAGTAGAAATCCTGCACCCCTATCCATCTCAAAGGTGCAGCTATCTTGTCTTAAAGTACTCTGGAGCAAACCCTGACTCTATGGGCCGGCTGGAGGGTCTCCCCAGTACAAGTCCACAGAAGGGTCTCAGCCTCTTGGATTATCCCAAGGTACCCACATTTCTTTTCTCCCCCCCCACTTCCTCCAAACAAAGCAATCTGGAACTGACATCACCTGTCAAAAGGCTCTAAACACAGCAGCCAGGATGGGGCCCCTTACAGAAGGTTAGAAGGGTATTAGTCAACTTTGGAAGATTTCACCCTCTTTTGAATCATATTTGATCTACAGAAATATAGGGATTGCACCTGTAACTCAAATAGGGGTGCAGTCTGCCACAAAGTCCTCATCCATTGAGGTGAAGATCAAGACATCCCAGAAACAAGCAGGCCCTGCTGTCAGGACAGGGCCTACTGCAATCTATGACCACTGGTACCCAGAAACCTTCTCATTGTAGATGACTGACCCTGCAAGTTCCCCCTTCTAAGCTAGGAAGTGCACAACAAGGATAAACCTCTAGGAACCAGAAGTGAAGAGCCGTCTCTGAGCAATGTTTGCCTGCTTTGAGCCACTTAAGAGTTGGAATACTGCTTCAAGTTGCTTTTGGAACTGCTGTATGTACACAGAGCTGCCTTTGACACTCACCATTTTTCGATCTGCCTTCATGCTGATTCGACCCATTGGAAGCCATTATCTCACTGATCTTGAACTCTGATTCGACCCAGCAGTATCAATAGTATCACTCATCTCAACCACCGACTCAATCAAGTAGAAACCATCGACTTGTCCATCTTGAATGTCGACTCAAACTTCTGGAAGCAATCATCTTGACCAGTCATGACGCCGATTCGACTGGCTGGTAAGCAATCAACCAACCCATTTCGTCTAGAACTGCAGAAAAACATCTAGAAGCATGTCTCAATGCAGTTGAGACCCAAGAACAAGCCTCAAACATATTTGGAATGGTTCTCTCCCACGCACTGCCTTAACGAGCCCTAGAGACGTTTAAGACCCCATCAAAGGCCTTCTTCATTGAACCTGACAGTGCTGCTGAAAGTATTGGTTGTGCACCCCTGTGTTCAGAACCAGAGTGCTCCCTTTCATTGCAAAGTTTTCATATTCTCTCTCTTCTCTTACAATGGTGAGCTGTTAGTGTTTTTATTAGTTGTGTGTATTGTTTAGTTTAATTTAATTCTCCTATTTTTATAGAGCCTTGATTGGACATTATTTTATTTTGGCTCGAACTGCTTCTTTGCTAACTCACAGTATAGTCTGCTTATCCACTGCGATATCCTAAGAGGTGAAAGGTGAAGGAGGTTTACCAATGATGCTGCAGCTGTTTTACCTTTATGTCTGGGATCACTGCTAGCTTAGTAGAAATGTGGGGCTGAGTCGGGGTTTCAATCGCTACTCATCCTGGTACTCCTCCGAAGCAGCAGTCATGTTGTCACAGTCATTTCAACAAACACTGACTGGTTGGTGTCCTAAACTATAGAGTAACATACTGCATGTTACAATACTTTTATTTCTACATTGACATGCAATCCCTGAAAGAGTAGACTTTGTCTGCATTATTATAATTAGAATTGGTCATTTATAACACGCTTAATACCTATAGGTTTCTAAGCATGTACCCGGGTATCGAACCTGTGATGCTCCGCATCGTCTTGCTACCAAGACGAGCGCATTGCTCCTGAGATATCCACCAGAGAAAAAAAATGTCAAAACTACATTGGTCAACTATTCTTCCCTTTGCATCATAAGCAATAGCATTGAACCTTGTTGTTCGTCTCCAAATTGACTGCAGCCTTCCCATTGCAATGTCCTGCTCAACTGGCCTGCCACTAACTGACTCTCCTCAACACAGCACTTCCCAAGGTCTGTCTGCCAGTAATAGCAGCTTCCCTCACAAACATGCAAATATCACTTTCTCCACTGTCCATTTCATCAAGCTCTCAGTGTCTGACTTCCTCCATGATGTAATCATGTCTATACTTCCTCAGCATGCTCAGACTTCTGCCCAATGCAGGCCCGTTCATCTGACATGGGTGCTCTTTGAATGTGCAGCTCACTCAGCCCTTGCTGGTTTCCTAGATGGTTCCCTGCAAATAGGTTGGCTGCCATGCATGGCAAGAGACACAGCAATAACTACACCTGGACGCACTTACCCCCGCTAGGTCTGATGAGTAGTCAATTCACTGATTTTCAGGTTTCATTGTGCAGCTGTTGTGCAGATAAGTAGACCAGACAATATTGGGGAAACCTATCATGGGGAAACCTATCATATGATCCATTTGTCCTTGCTACAGGTGATTTAAGAGAGGTGTTGTTGCCCAAGGACAGGCAAATGATGTCATGGCTCCATACTGTATGTTGTTATTTGTATGCATTTATTTTATTAGCATTCTGGTTAGAAATTATGCACATACAAGAGAACAATTGCTACATTAAATGGTGTGCATGTGGACTGAACCGTGAAATTGAGGCATTCGTTTTAGGGATGCAATCGCTAACATCATACAGATGTATTACGCTGCATGCCCCAGCTGTCGTCGGAGCACCTTGATATCCATTGGCATCATTGGTGGTTAGTGTTGTTCATAGGGACTCTTTCAAGCTTCGAATGCTGTTCTTTGAGGATGTTCTTGAAAGTGTTGGAGGAAGGGTTGGGGGAGGGTGTTCGGCAGAAACCTGTGCAGTTCCCTCTGGGACCACTGCAAAAGATTTAGGACTACAGGTGTTTGGCAGTAAACCCACTTTGTAGCAGTCTGTACCACACAGATTCACTTGGTAGCTGTGGCTGAGCAGTCAGACTTCCCTCAAGAAGAGTTAGGCAGTATACAGAGTATTCACAATAGATCAAAATAACACAATAGAACAAGTAAACACTGACCAGAGCTTGGTGTAAAAGAGATATAATTATTTATTTAAAACCACATCTAGAAAAACACACAGGCACTAATAGTAAGCAATCCAAAAACACGGTCACTAAAAGATATACACTCCCTTAAAAGAATATTAGACAAGTATTAAGTAAAGCCCCACTTATTTTCAGACAGCGGTGAGCGCTTAATGCAGATGGCACTCTAATAATTCGTTTTAAAAAGGGAGAGAAAAGCAGAGTATAATTTGAAACAGATCCCAACACTTTCACAAGCACACAACAAGAGAGGAAGGCAAAGTAAAACCGTGAAGTTAGAGTTCAGAGGGCCGGATCGACTTTCAGAGGATCAGAACGAAATGTGTCCAAGGTCACACGGTTGAAGTGCACAAAAGACTTGAAAAGGTTCAGAAAGGAGTTGGACCAAAGAAAGAGACCAGTTAGAGGGTCAAGGCGGCCAGCCCAGTCCAGAAGGTTAAGGCATTATTATTACCTTGTAGCAATCTTTAGAAAGGGAGGCCTGGCGGACACGGTACCTTAAAGTGGTGAGAATACTCCAGCGGGGGCAGTTGTTCCTGGCAGCGGATGCAAGTCGGTGCTTCGTCCGGGGGAAGAGAAGATCTCGTCGGGGAGGAAGACAGGAGTCCGTTGCACTGCCAGGGAAGAAACCAGCCGTGGAGTTTCTCAGGTAAAAGGAGCGGTCCTTTAATTCGCGGTCCAGTGGTAAGTGGCTATCCGGTTGCCGGGTGCTTGGCACAGGCAATTCGACCACAAGCTGGTCTGGGGTGCGAAGAGAAGAAGGTAAACTGGTTGTGCCCACCAGTCAGGGGAAGAAGCCTCTCCAGCCGGGAGATCTTGTCTGTCGTCGGGAAGTGGTGAGTCGGTTCCGCAGGGCTCCACCGGTGGTGTCGTCGTGGTAGGTCGGCTCAGCTTCTCCCTCGTTGGATTCTCAGGTCCTGTGGCGACTTCTGAAGTTCCAGTCCCCAAAGCCCTGCTTTTATGCAGCATACCCCCATTCATCAGCCTAGCTGTCAATCAAACATGCTAAGTGGTGAGCCGGCCGGCTCACCACTTGGGCCAATCACACAAGAGTGCGACTTGAGTTACCAAGGTAACTCAGTCCAGGGTGCCTAAACCCCCTCCCACACCCTCTGTGGTACCCAGACAGAGTGGCACCACTTTTGGAGGTTTCTGTGGAGAAGCCCGCCAAAAAGTGGAACAAAGGGCTCGACTTGGGTTGGAGTCACAGAAGAGAACACAAACGCCATTTTAGGATCGAGTCCTGGCAAAAAATACCAACCGGCGAATTAATATTAAATAAACAAACCGGCGGTATGTTCGAGGCTATGAGAATTAAATAATTAAAGTTGGTAGCCTCGAACAATGGGAAAATCCCATAGGGATATATTTGCGGTCGAATATAAAAAGTAGTATCCACTGCCACCAGCCAAAACTCGATCAGGGGGGACAGAGACGTGCCCCCTCGACCAACAGACCCCGGGGAAATCGAATTGCCCCGACCAGTACGTCCACAATATGATGGTTTGTACTGGTTTCTGTTCATAATTTGGGACTAGTAAAGCCAATGGTGACTTTACATGCCCTGGGAGACAGTAGTCAGTCCCAGAGTATGGAGTCTATGGTGGGGTGTCACTATGACACCCCTGTGTCACTGCACGGAGGGTGCTGTGTAACACACATAGTAAAAACACATGAGACCCCATGGAGTAAAGGACACCATAGCCCATCAAACACATTAACAGTCAAAGGAACACCATAAATCATGTCCAAGAGTGGGAGAAAAAGAGTCTCACTCTTGGCAGAAGAAAAAAAACAAACTCCAGAAATCCAGCAAAGCTGCTGGGCGACTCACTAGGTTAGGAAATTCAGCCTAAAGAGAGAATTCTCCCTAACACTGGGTGTTTCAGTTCAGACATACCTGGAGAGAGAAGAACCTGAAACCAGAGGTTGAGCAAGATATTTATTGGGTAATAAGGTTGGTTTGACTTTGTGATTGCCACCCTTTTTACCCTCGTCTCTGTTATTTTGCATACAGGTCTGTTTTGTGCAATACAAAAAAGAAAATCAACAACAAGCTGCGAGAGTGGTTATTCGGGAGCCTTAATCCAGACATTTTACAATCCTACCTTAAATTCTCTGCCTTGTTAATGCCAGTATTTGGGTGTATGTTATATATAAGATCGGTCATAGGTAGAATGCCACCTAGAAAATGCTTGTCTATAATATCTTTCAGGCAGTCATTAACTGAACTGCCAGCAGTTGTCATCAAATGCTTGTTGAATCTTGGAAGATATAGGGTGAGGCATTGGATGGTCTGAAAAGTCCCAGCCTATGCTGCATTAGTGATAATGGCACTCTGAATGGTTCTAGTAGGATTGAGCAAGGCACAACCCCATTGATCTATAGATGAAAGGAGAGGTTGCTTGAGATATACTTAAGCACGTGCCAAAACAATAGGGCAGAAAGACTGGCATCCTCTGCACTGTGATTTGGTTCCATACACACTTATTCGTTTTTTAAATGGAAACCAAGACATTTTTGGCACAAGAACGCTTGCAAAATGTACCATTGATAACAGAGTGGAGAGGACATAGGTCATTTACAATTGGGTGAATAAATGTGACTAGCTTTTGCAGGGTAAGTTTGGATATGTTGGAACAAGCAGTGGTGTACTCAGATATGAATACCTTTAAAGAGAAATTTACCAGGTAGCAGAGATAGATTGATGACGTGTTCCTGTTGTGGACCTGCAGCCTGGAGGAGGCTAAGAGTTTCATGCTATGGCTGAATGTCCAAAACAGGTACTTGAATTTTACGGCATCAATGAGCAATACTGAAGTGAATTACCCAGAGTTTAGCCCTCTATTGAGGTTTTAGTGATAGTAGGTCTTTTATGAATCAAGACCTATTTTAGTTGTTTTTCTTCCAGGATAGCAAGATTAAGATAGTCTGATAATTTCCAAGTCAGGAAGTTAGCATACAACAACACAAATGGTTGCAGGTGGTCCAAAGAAGTTAATTCAGCAACACCACCCAGGTATATTAATAGCAGATATATCTGAAAACCCCTGGCGGAAGGGTGAATTGTGAAGTCTAGTAAGAAGACGATTATGGTGTAATAAAAATGTATGTCTTTATCCCATTAAGGATTCTCAGGAAGTCCAGGGTGATAGAGGACTGAAACCAACTGCCAGCCAATACACGGTACACACAAGTGGATTCATTATGCCCCTGATGAATGTCCAGCAGATTTAAGCCTCAAAAGGACAGAAACTTGTATGAGTTGGGCTAGCATCACAGCGTGTAAAATGGTGTTTCAAAAATCCACGCTTGTGTAAACTAGGTCATTGTGATACTGGAAATTATGTTAATTGTGTAACTCTGTATACAATTTGATGTTTGATTTGATTTTTGTACTTAATTGCCATTAACCACATTCTTTCCTGAGGATTCACCACAATATTAATGGAATCCATAACTCCATGGGGAGTTCTATGAACTTACCGTGAGTAATTCCACATGGGAATTGGCCGATTAGTGGGGGTAAAGTGGAGGATTTACCTCCAGCATATTCTCCATTTCACCTCCAAACTTGTATTTCGGCAGTGTGGTAAAGATGGAAGTAATCCCCTTCCCGCCAAAAAAGTGGTAATAACCTAATTACGGCCAAACACTGTCCACACTGCCAAACTAGTAATAAAGCCCATAATACCACTTACATACTTGTGCAGATTCACATTATTAATAATGCAACTGATCTTGAACCCAATGCAGAACGCAATGCATACAATTTTATATTTGTCTATTAAGAATGCACCCAATTTATACATTATGTGTACGTGTTATATTTGAAGTGTGAAAGTTAATGAAAATTAACAGGGTAATTCATGGAATAAATGTGTGCCGAAAAGAGGAGCGCAAGCGTGAAGATTGCAGTGCACACGTGCTAAAGCCGCGCACACAGCCATTCATTGATTCATGGAATGCGCTGTGCGTGTAAAACCTGGGATGGGCGCCAAATCCGTGGGTGGCGCACGTGGGCGCACACGCCACTAAATGCTGTGCGCGCCGCGCAAAGGGAAAGTGAACATTGTGTAGCGCACACAAGAAAAATGGGCGGAACACGGGGCGTAACACGCGGAATGGGGAACAACCCGTGAAAATGTGGGCGTTACGGGGGAAGTACGGGAGGTAAATGCTCGCAAAACGCCCACACGCACGCTAACAACACGTATTCATGGAATCTAACAGGGGAAACCCGTGAGCCAAAAAAGACACGCTAATCCGGAAACACGTACGCCAGCAGGAAGCAGGCATAAGCGGCCCCACGCAGCATAAAAGTGCACACAAACAAACAAACTCATACACTATGATGAATATACCGTTCCTCGCAGCAGTGGTTGTGGAACACCGCAGGAGGAGGAGGATAGCCAGGCCCCGCATTTTTTTATCCAGGACCAGCCTTTTTGGGATGCCTGATGACCAGGTGTATGGGAGGTACAGGTTTCCACCACTAATAATCCTAGAACTGGTCAGGGAGTGGGAGGATGACCTCACATCACCCACCCTGTGCTCCCAAGCACTGAGTCTCTTGGAAAAGGTACTCAATGTACTGCACTTCTTGGCTACTGGGTCATTTCAGCGGACAAGTGCCATAGTTGGCAGTGTCTCACAGACCACGCAGTCACGCTGCCTACACCAGGTGTTGGCGATCATGACTGCATGCCCCTCATTCCGCAGGCACATATACATGCCCAGAACACCTGCAGAAAGGCAGGCTGTCATCCAGGACTTTTACGGGGTGGCACACTTGCCCAAAGTGCTAGGTGCCATTGATTGCACCCATGTGGCTCTACTTCCTCCCAGGGCCACTGAGCACATCTATCCAAACCGCAAGCACTGTCATTCCATAAACGTGCAGGTTGTATGTGATGCCAAGGGAATCATCACCTCAGTATATGCCAACTATCTGGTGTCCAGCCATGATAGTTTCATATTCCGAATGTCACCCCTAAACCGGGACCTGAAAGCTTGCTGGCATGGCGACACATGGATAATTGGTGAGTATAAATGCCTCTGCACATGCATGCATGTCAGAGACTGAGAAATGGGAAAACCCCACTAATGACAACCATTATCACCTCCCCAGGGGACAGTGCCTACCCTCTGAGCACCTACATGATGATGCCAATACAGAACCCCACCACACCACCCGACATAAGATACAACACAGCCCATATTGCAACCCAGGGCATAGTGGAGCGCACATTCGGAGTGCTGAAGTCACGCCTTCGCTCCCTAGACCACTCTGGTGGGCGGCTGCTATATGCGCCCCCAGTAGTGTGCAGGATCATAGTGGCAGCATATGTCCTGCAGAACGTTGCAACCCGGCGGGGCGTGCCGGTGGACATGGTGGTGCCCCCACATCCCCAACCACTTGCACGGCTGCTGCGCATGGGAGGTGAAAGGGCACGTGGTGAGGCAGCCCGTACCCAGCTTGTGGCAAATTTGTTAACCTAAAATCCCACCCCTGCGGAGTGCACACAGGCCTGGCACATACCAGCTGACAATTTATGATGATGACAAAAGGGACAGTCAACTGTCACAACCATACCACCCTGAGATTGTTTACCTGGAAGTGCTACATTGTGTGCATCCCTAGCTACTTAAACACACCCAATGCAGTGTCAGTAAAAGGCACACATGCATGTAGCATGAAGGACTACCCCTTGCAAAACACTACAAACAAATAGTGGCATGTCACACAACCCCTCCCTAACCCCATCTCAGCTACCCAACACACCATGGCATGGCATGCGATGTGAAAGCAATACAATGAATGCACATCACATGACACAAGTGTCACAAAGTGCACCGTCCCAAACGGAAACAGCCCACAGACAATTGCCTTTCACCAATGAAAAAAAAAACAGCACACATTAACAAATACTTACCAGCAAGAAAAAACATCAGTACAGGATGCAACAGTGGCAACATATGACAGTAAAAAATTAAAGTAGTGCAAGTGACACAACCTGACTAAGGCAGCACATCAACCCCTTCCAACTGCAGAGTGTTGCTAGTAGGCAAATGTGGCAGTGTACTGCATACAACATGAACTGCATCTGCAAAGGAGACTGGCTCGTTAAAACATGAAGAAACTACATGTATATATGCAAAAAGGCCCTATGTAAAACCATATACAAATCCACCATGCAGTGGAGAAATGAACAACAATCCCCACTAGGATGTATACACAGTTTGGACTACAGACTGCCCACATAACTTATAGGAGCTCAATGCCTCTGTGTAAATCACTGTCACTTGGTCACACACTTTGCGTGCCCATGGAAAGGGGAAGCAGGAGGGGTGTGTGTGTCAGGAACCCAAGTTTCTAACCCAAAGACAGGACAAGCCTGCATGTGCGCAGCTGGAATACACAGTGGATGCCTAGGGGAGCCACACAAAGCAACACACTGTAACATTAATTCGCAATCTGAAAAAAAATGGTTATGAACAAAAATGTAAATGCAAATCAAATATAGAAAAAGCAAAAGTAAATGTGAAGTAAAAGAAACAAATTAAATAATAAAGTAAAAATCAGAAGCATAACCAAATAAAAATAAATGTATGAAAATCAAAATAACAAATCAAGAATTAAAATAAAATGAAAATAATAAGTAGAAAAAAAGAAGAGGAAATAAAGATAACAAATTAATTAAATACTAATTTCATTTAGCAAATCGGAATCAAATGTGAAAAAACAACAAAACAAAAAAATTAAAAAAAAATTAAAAATGCCCATGTGTGGACCGGGGGGGATGCCACCCAGGAGGGACGAGGTACAGGGTGCACCCCAACACCCACATGCGTGGATGTTGAGAAATAAAAACCCTCCATGGGCTCATGGCCTGCACGGCTACCCTACAGTGGGAGAACTGCCGTCGCTGTCATCACCCTCTGGTGGTACATCATAAGGTGGGCGTGATATGGGAGGCAGACCACGCAAAGCTCTGGCATGCTCCTCTATGGCAGCAAGCATGCGGGTCTGAAAGGTTTGGTTCTGCAGGATGATGGTACGGAGATCCCCATGCAGCACCTCACGGGTAGCACGCATTTCTGCCTGCAAGGCCTTCCGTGATGCCCGGATCTCCTCACGGGTTGCCTGGAGCTCAGCTGAGAGTGTGCGTGTTAGCTGCTCCAGCTGCTGTTCTGACCTTGTACTGCAGGACACCTCAAGTTCACCCAGTGTATCTCTGAGGGACCTGTGTTCTAACCTCAGGGCATCCCTGTCAGCCTGTGACTCTGCATATATGGCTGTGCGCAGAGTCTCCAGTCCAGCCCGTCGGTCCCTGTTGGATGCCAACATGTCCTCCCTGTGTGAGTGGCAAATGGACTATGTTGCCTGCTGCTGGAGCTCCACCTGCCTTTCAGGGGGGAGAATGGAATTGGCCACCCTATCCACGGCCTGAGCCATCATCTCACACAATGCCCCCTGTTGTGCTGCAATAGTGTACATGGAGTTCTCCCACACAGTATTGCCTGGTGGCGCACGGCCACCGCGTTGGCGGGCACCACACCTGTTTGGGGCAAGGTGATGTGCACCTTGCTGTGCTGGCACTGCCTGAGGCTGCAGGACTGCATTCCTCCTTTTGATCTGCTGACTCTGCATCCGAAACCGCCACAGGCGGACTTTTCAACAATGAATGCCCCATAGAGCGGTCTACCCCCAGTGCAGGTGGGTTGGACAGAACAGCATCCCTGCCAGAAACATTCACATGCAACGGGACATATGTCTCAATGTCAGATTCAGCACCTGATTCATAGAGGTCTCTGGAGGTGTATCCAGAGACACCCATGGACAGTATGGTCTGTAGGAGTTATGGGTTTTCACCCACCTCCACCCCACGTCCTCCACTGGTGCCTAGTTGTGGCTGTGAGTACTCCTGCCTCTGTGCCATCTCCTCCTCCTCAAAAGCATTTCGGGCCTCATCACCTGCAAAAACATAAAAGAAAAGTAATGAAAACAGGCATGAGCACCATAGCCCACACACATAGGCATGACGAGGCAGACATCCAGTACATAAATGACACATGTCACACATGACAATAACTCTGGCATGCATGCACTGGCAATGAGTTGGAAGGGGAGGCAAAAAGCAGACAGTGAGGACTCCAAGATGGAAAAGCACCACATGTGCTGCATGCTGGATAGCACTGGCATCACACATTAGCCTGTGAGAGGCATGGACAATCCACATACATGACACATGCCAGCACACAGATGGTACGTAGCATAGCCATGGCAGATTTGACAAGGACACCCAGATGGTAGCAACTCAGTACTGTCATCCATCCATGTGAGATGGACATCATGAAATAGAACATGCAAAATAGTGTGACAAAACACGCATGTGCCACACTCTGCAACAAAGCCAGTGTTCACTAATGCAGTGATGGCAGGCACATGGATACATCAATGGTTGGTCACTTCGACATGACAGAAGACAATTGTCATGTTGAACATTCAAACATTGCCCCAAAGTGATTGAGTGCAGGCCATGTGTAGGTGCACATTACTCAATCAGCCTGATTGATGAAATCATTCCTATAATAAGGAAACATATGTGGGCCATTCTGGGGTGTAATCTATGTCTGAAGTATGTTACATTTGGGGCAGAAGGGCACAAAAATGTGTGGTAACATGCAAAGGATTTAATCAATCAGGCAGAATGAACAGGAAAACAGTATGAACAATGTTGTGGCAAGATGGCAGTTGAAGGGCAAGTGCAGTAATCAGGTGCAAATTGTCAACTGCGGTCAGAAGGGATACTTGAAAACCCAAACACAAGGCTGGGCTATGGTTTGGAGGCACCACATGGGTGACCCATAGCAGTCATAACTACACAGCCTCACCTGGCACTCAATCAGAACACATCACACAAGCAACATACACATGGTTTGCACACACATGCATGGCCACTCACCGGACATTGCCTCAAGATCTGGTAGGTCTCCCACGCCTTGGATCTGATCCTCTGTGATGAAGCCTCCAGCAATAGACTCATGTTCTGTGAGTACTTCCTCCTCTGGTGGAGACCCACTGCCAGTCACCAGAGTAGAGGCATGATTGGAAGCCAGCTTGTTCGTTTGAGGTCATTCCACCGCTTAGAGCAATCATCAGCTGTACGCCTGACAAATCCAAGGGCACTAATCTGGTCCACAATGCACTGCCAGTGGGCCTATGTTGAGCAGTCATAGTCTTGCACCTTGCAGTCACCAGCATTTCGTGGCCATGGGCCGACACGTAGCCCCACAAGTGCGTCTAGTTCAACATCATTGAAACCACGCTTCCTTGACGTGCCGGAGGGGGGAGCCATGTCTGGGGTCCCAGCCTGTACCGCAAGAGCACTCTTCTTCCTCTTGGGAGGTGGTGCGGACCCTGAGTGGCTTACGCCACTCTGGTTGGTAGGGGCTGAAGAGCAGGTGGACTGGGCACTGGAAGTAGCCAAAGGCACGATGACCAAAGATCTCACTGTAGGCATTGGCTGCTGGGTGATGTTGGCAGGACCAACCTCGGTGTGATGGACTTGGACCAACACTGCCCTGACTGGGAGACTCGGAGCTGAGGTGGATTGAGCTGCAGCTGCCCCTGCAGCCTCCTCACCCTGGCTACTTGGGGCAGCAGATGACATTGCTGCCCCATATCCACAGGGCCTGGTGACAGCAACTTTCACTGCCACACGTGGCTTTGACTTGGTGACACGGAAGTCAGCCTGAGAGTCATCCTGTGCCGGTTCGGTTGACAATATGGGCCGGGTTAACAAGGCCTGAGCTGGGATGGTGTCAGCTGCATCTCCCCAACCCATTGGGGGGGGGGCAGGTGTCCCTAATTGGTCCTCCACACACTGGCCTCTTGGGCCGCCCTGCACATCCTAGCCACGTCCCCTACCACGCCCACCTCTTGGAGGTCGGCCACCTTTGCCTCCCTTACCGCTTGGTCGCCTCCCAACCATGGCACTGATGTTCTTGTGCGAATGGGAGGTGCAGTAAACAATTGTCCTTGGCAATTTGGGTGAAAGGGGTAAGGCACTAGATGGAATACGTACCCTAGTGCTCTAACAAGGCTGTCTGTGACCCCTGGGGGAAGATGACGGGTCACGCAATGCTCAGGCACCCCAAAAACAAAATGTATCGTGCACACGACCCCTGGTAGCCCACGTGCGTAGAATAAAGTACCCGCACTATGCTGTGGCACCCAGAAACACAAAAAGAAGCGTACGCGTGTTACACACTGGCTACAATGACCTCTGAATGGGTATGCGACACACGGGGGCAACCACAGTTGAAAAATACTTGCGCGACTCACCGTCTGCCTGGAAAAAGAACGTGAAAAAGATGCACGTGTGCGCGTTGGCAACACCCCCGCCAAAAGAAGAATTGAATGGTGTCTGAGTATACAAGGAGTACGAACTGGAACCGTTGTGAATTAATCGCATGTGAACCGACAAGAAGTACAAGAATCACCCGCTCGCTCTCCACAAAAAGCATGTACAAGAAAATGGCGTCCTACGTGTACCTTTTAACCCAGCCCACATGTGCAACGTCACTTACACGCGTACGTGCTCAGGGCTTTTCCTCAAATTACACGCAGTGACACCCGGACGTGCAGTTTTTGCATGTGTACAATCAACATGCACCCGTGTGGAGGGAAACGCCCACGCGCGTTACGTCAAAAATGCGCTTAAGCGCTAAAGGCCTTTCTTCGAATTACACGCTGACGTGCACTTTTTTCACATGCCAAATCACTCCGTATCAAGCTGGCCATGCAACAACACACAGAAGACCACGCTCCTGCCCAGAAGGCCATTTCTCCTGCCCCCCAGAGCCGCGAGCACACTCCCACCTGCCATCTGCTGCTGCCTGCCTGTCTGCTGGCCACGTGCCCTGCCGTTTGGTGCCTGCACGTCAGCCATCTGCAGGGGTCCTGTTGCTGTGACCACCCATGCTGGAACAGAAGACTCCCGACTGGCATTCCATCGCTCCCCAGCCCAGCCCCAGGACCCAGTTGCCCACCCACACCTGCCTCGGGGGTTGCCATGTCTGACACAACACCATCTGGCACCAGTGGCAACCCCCCAGCAGAGAGGCAGAGGGCTGCCAGCTTCAGTGCTAATGAAGTTGGCATCCTGGTGGAGCAAGTCCTGGGGCATTATGATGCCCTCTTTGGAAGTTCACGCGCCGACAATGAAGGATGGAAGAGGATCTGGAAGGATATCGTGACTGCCATCAACGTGGAGGGGGTGGCAGCCAGCGACATGCAACACATCCGGAAGCGCTGGGAGGACTTCAGGTCCAGGACCCGCAGCAAGGCCCGGCGCCTCTTGAAGGCAAAGCAAGCAGAAGGGTGCCGGGTCCGCCTTACCAACATCCAGATGAGGGTCCTGGAACGCATACACCCAGCACTCCACCTCCAGATCCTTCAGAGGCAGACCCGTCCAGAGTCAAGCGGTAAGTGTCCATGCGTACTGATTGGACGCTGTGCATGTTGAGGTGTGGCAGGAGTGTGCAGGTTGCACATATGTCTTGGAAGGGCCATGTATGGATGTGTATGTACAGGGACATGAGCCTGTCGCATGCAAGTCCATTCATGTGTGAGGCACATCAATGGTGTGTTCAAATGCATGTGTCGGTGCACACATGTGTATAATTATGTGTATGTACTCTGACATGGTTGTGGTGTGACACATGGATGCTGGTTCCACCTTAATGTATGTGCACAATGTACGTGTGCGTGTGTTTGTATTTGACATGTGTGCCACTGTGATACACCATGGATGCATGTGACACCGACATGTAGGAGGCTGATTGGCAGATGTGACATGGATGCCGATGATTTAACTGAGACAGGTGGTGAGATGTACAGATGCATGTATGTCTGGTGGCGTGTGTGCATGTGTTTGGCACTCCCCGTGTTGCATGTGACGTCAGGCTAACCTTCGGATGCTCATGCTGTAGTATGTGTATGGATGGTGCTGCCTGCTGCAACATTCCTGTTAATTTGCACATGTGTGTGGGTTCAAATGATAGGTGTGTTGGGGATCGTGATGACATGTGTGAAGTTTGACACTGCCACTCATGTGCAACTGTCTTGTGTGTATCAGACCATTGTACAGTGCCCTGATAGCTGTGTTCTGTCTCTCCCTGTCTACAGGCTCAACTGATGAAGAGGACGGAGACGGTCCTGTGGAGCACAGCGGCAGGGATCTCACTGCCAGCCGGAGACGCAAGGCCCAGCTCCCCTCCCAGGTTGTCATCTCGTCGGGGAATGAGGGGTCTGGTGCTGTGTCCACGGCCGCAGCTGCCGAGGGTAGGTCCAAGAGGTGGAGGTCGGAGGAGGACTCCTCGGCAGAAGAAGGGGCAGCTGAGACCCCACAGAGGCCTATGGAGGAAGATGGCACTGAGTCATCCAGGTTGGTGGAGGGTTTGGTTGAGGAGGAGGCCAACGAAGGGCCACACACAGGGTCTGGTGGGGGGATTCCACTGGTGCTAGTGGTGCAGACAAGGGGCAGGGACAGGAGGCAGCACAGGCGGCCGCAGAGGTGCCTGTGTGTAATCTTGTGCCCGAGCCTGCGACTGCATCATCCTGCACCAGCAGGGATGCCTTCGTCCAGACCCGTTTTCAGGGAGGGGATCCGCTAACAACAACTGGCCTTCCTCTCCCTGCGGACGTGGCAATCCGGGACTGTGTTGAGCCTGTCCTGGCTGGGGTGGCGTTGCGTCAACTGGGCATCGGGATAACGTGCAGGGTTCTCGTGAGGACCCTGCACATTACTTCAGATGCCTCGTTGACCGCGTCGACTGGCTAGGAGGGATCACCGGTGCTGGGTTCCTCCGTGTGCTGGTCCTTATGCTGACCCCCTCCTCAACTGAACCCCCTATGCGCCAGTCATCCTCTGTGCCATCTTCCGGGCCAAGTATCACCTGGCCACCCCGTGGAGCTGCCTCTGACCCAGCAGCCTGGCTGGTGAAGGACACATCCCTGCCACAGTCGGGAGTCGGAGGTCCAGCAGGGGTGACCACCCCAACAACTGGACCTCAGCAAGAGGAGGACGTGCAGGCATCAAAAGGCAGGGCACATGCACGGCAGCAGCAGGCTCAAGGTGGGAGCGATGATGGCTCGGGCCATCAACATCAGAAGGGCAGGCATCGGCCAGAGGGCAGGGGGACCATGGATTGGGAGTGTCTTCCGTGTGGCAGCTGTTGGGCCACAAAATAGATGCGGAGCGGCGGCGGGCGGAAGAGGCACGGCTCACTATGGTCAGGGCGGAGAACTCCATGCCCAGGGCGCTAAGGCAGGCTGAGTGCCTTGAGGAAATTTGCAGGGAGTTGGAGGTGGACATGGCATTATTCCTGCGAGACCTCGGGGCCAGGGAACAGGCCCGCCTCCATGACGTTGAACAGGAGTTCGATGATGTCCTGGCCCGGAAAATCAAAAAGTGAGCCGTAGGACTTGCCCACCGCCTTTGTATATAGTTCATTAGTGTTATGTTTCCTTTCTATTTTTCTTTCATTTGGGGCGCATGGAGTATGCCCCACCTTTTTGTATATAGTTATTTATTAGGTAGGGGTTTTTGTAAGTTTCCTTTGGATTGTTGGGCTCATGGACCCTGTATTTTTATATTGTATATAGTTCAGGACTGAATTTGACTTCATTGATTTTTTTTTTCCCATGGACCAATGGTTTTCAATTTTTTCTACCTTTGGATTTGGTTTGATGGACAAACCTTTTGGAGCCATTTTCATTTGGATTTATTTGGATTCAGCATTCATATATTTTTAATTAATTTTGGACATCCAGCCTTTTGTTTATTTTTTTTTTTCTTGTGTGGGATTTTCTTTCATTCCGTTGATTTTGTATTTAACACATTTTGATTTCATACTTCATTCGTGTGGTATTCTCTCATTGGTTTCGTGCATGTCACGATTTGGGTTTCTCATTCACTTGCCCCCATTGTGTGTGTCTGGCGGACAAGTATTGATGTGCATACTTGTCATTTGGGATCTAACATGACATGGGTATTTCTATGTGGATTGGATGGACTACTTGTTTGGGTGTTTGGACTGGGGTGGCGTGGGATGGGATTTGGGTGGCCATTAGGGCCACGAGTGTGGATCGTGTGACGTGTTGGGGGGACATGAGTTGGGGCCTGCTGGCAGGTGCCCGTCACTGCTGGGTGGGTGGGGGTCCAGGGGGACATGAGTCAGAGCCTGCTGGCAGGTGCCCGTCACTGCTGGGTGGGTGAGGGTGCACGGGGGCATGAGTCGGGGCCTGCTGGCAAGTGCCTGTCACTGCTGGGTGGGTGGTGGTGCAGGGGGACATGAGTCAGGGCTCACAAGAGTGCTCACAAGTGCATGGTGGCATGTGGGCTGCCTGCAGGGCATGGTGAGGGTTGTAGGGTAGTCCCCTGTGGTGTGGGCTGCCTGCAGGGCATGGTGAGGGGGGAAACCACACACCCGGAAGGGCCCACGATGCCAAATAGCGTGTGAAACTTATCGCGTGTGAAACTTCCCGCGCACCCCCAAAATACACAAACCCCACTCGCACAAGGCCTATCACGTGTGAAACTCCTCGCGTACCCCCCAAATACATGTACCCCACTCTCGCCTGGAGTATCGCGTGTGAAACTTCCCATGCACCCCCAAAATACACATACCCCACTTGCACAAGGCCTATCGCGTGTGAAACTTCCTGTGCACCCCCAAAATACACATACCCCGCTCGCACAAGGCCTATCGGGTGTGGACCTCCCCGCGTACCCCCCAAATACACGTACCCCGCTCTCATCTGGAGTATCGTGTGTGAAACTTCCCACGCACCCCCAAAATACACATACTCCGCTCTCGCCTGGAGTATTGCATGTGAAACTTCCCACGCACCGCCGAAATACACGCAGCCACCCCATCCACCCTGGCCATGCCCCACAGGCAGCCCATTCACCCTCCCCATGCCCCACAGGCAGCTCATCCACCCTGGGCATGCCCCACAGGCAGCCCAAGCCACAGGGGGCTGCTTTTTCTACGCAATTTACCTGGTGCGAGCAGGGTACGCATATTCCGAGGGGTGCATCAGTACATTTTCACACTTTTGGGTGCCGTGAGCGGGGTGCGCATAGTATTTTCACGCGATTACAGTGTACTGGCCCTGAAAGCTGGTGCAGGGTTAGCAAGGCTCTTCGCGCTGCATTGGGGATTTCAATGCCTTTTCCTTGCACAAGCGGCGTTCTTGGGGGCGTAACTGGTGCTGCGGGATGTTCTCTGCGCCAGCGCTCAAAATGGCTTGGTAATTCTATGAATACGCGGTGCGCCAGAATGCTGTTTAGCGCACACGGCTGGCGCACACTCCTTCTCAGCGCTGCTCGCGTGCGCTGCCTCTGCGCTGAAATCTATGAATTACCCCCCTAAATTTTGACAGAGCACCCGCCCCCACACCTGATAAAATGGCTGCTGTTAAGGACCTAGCCAGTGCCTACCTGCCTTTAATTAGGCTACAAATGCACGCATGCATTTTACCGCTCAGACAGTCTTCCAAAGTGTGTTCAACCTCACAGCGCTTCGAGGCCATACCAATGGCAGCAGGTGCTGTAAAATTCCAAATAACATAACATATGTTTGGCCACATTTTTAATTTTTCCTCTGTGTTGTGGTGCAATTAACCTGGAATAATCTTACACCATGTCAGATCACGACTATTGGGCTGGAAGGGTTTGGTTTTTTAATGAGGTGTAATTTGCACATTTCTTCTGAAGGTATAAGTTACACTTGATTTCTTTGGGAATCCTGTTTGCGAGTGGAGGTTCCAACGAGCCGTTCGCATATCTAACAACAGACGTAGCTAACAAAAAAACACGTTATTTTTGAGTGCGTCCCCTTTGCAAAAGCCATATTGAACATTCTTCCCCCTTACAGACCCACTCTCAAATCTTCTACGCCCCTTTTCCTATTCACTTCCTTCCCAAATTGGGTTCCCAGAGTCAATATCTATTGCGCAAACTTCCCTTGTGCGATGCTCTAACAAATCACATTTCCCATTTACCCATAAAGTGATCCCTATTCTCCCATTTTCACATCAAAATCTAAAAACTTATTAAAGGATATTCATGAATTTTTGCAACGTTTCTATTTATTTATTCATTTGGTAATATGGTTTAATACCAAACTGTCCACACATCAATACAATATACTATTATCAAAAGAAGATTAATAACAACAATGATTTTACCGTACTTTTCAAACAAAAGTTAATAGTCAATTATAATGAATTTATTTATTTGCATTTTTAAAGCGCTCACACAGCCCGGGGGCATCGAGGCGCTGTTACAGAATTTTTTTGTTAATGACAATAATAAGTATACGTAGCTAAAAGCAGCCAAATGTGGTTCCTAATATCAGTCACGTTCAAAACCTATCACAATCTAAAAACACTTCATTAGAAACATATTGATTAAAAACCTTTTTTCGAGAATTAAGCAGCAGTGGACAAGCAGTGAAAATACGACAGGTTCTCAATAGATTGCAAAGGAGAGAGTTGTGGGCACTGTTCAACTGAGCGCTGGGTGGCTGATTGACTCAGTTAGTCTATATTGTTGAAATAAATTGATTCAATTCAAGTTAGTAATGCTATAATTATTGATAGTTGTCAGCTGACATCTTTCGACCCTCTTTCAAAAGATCACCTTGACCGCAACAGGAAGTCCTCAAGTCCATCGGGGCTCATAGGCTAAAGAGAACTCCATAACTGTTAGGCCTCCACAGGCTCCCACTTGGACCACTGGACAACACTCCCAAGCAGGATACATTGGACCACCCACTTCAATAATGACTGCATCTATAATCTACAGACCTTGAAAAAGACCCCTAAGGGTTGAAACACGTGCCAGCTGACAGCTATCAATAAATATAGCACTACTAACTTAGATTGAATCAATTTATTTTATCAATATCAACAAACTGTGTGTCTCCTTCCGCACTACTTTAACATGCTCAAAAGGGTTGTGTTCAACTGTCTTAACAATATCTTAGACATCCACAAACTTCGAGACCCCCTACAAACAGGTTTCCGCTCCTGTCACTCAAGGGAAACAGCCCTCATGATTGTGTCCAACTTCATTGTCTCTGCTAAGCACTCAAACCTATCCTCTATGCTAATTCTCCTTGACCTGTCTGCTGCCTTTGAAACTGTCGATCACTCTGATCTCCTTAATACTCTCTTTCTTTTTGGGATTTGTGATCAAGCCCTTGCCGGGATTGAATCCTACCTTGCACCTCCCGAATTCTGTGTCTCCTGGAGCAACAACACTTCTCAAATCACTCCTCTAAGTGTTGGTGTTCCACAAGGCTCTGTCTTGGGTCCATTCCTGTTAAGGATTTCAACCAGGCGACACACCTTAGTCTCGGCCCAGTATGCAGCGCATGATTAAAAGGCTATGTAGATTAGATTCAATATTAAGATGATATACCACTCATATCACACCCCCTTTTCAAATACCCTGGGTCACAATGGACCATGAACCAGGCTGGTTGATAAAATACAATATTTATATATTTATTTGAAAATTAAAAGAAATCAAATGTTATCCCCAATAAAAATATCACCTATGGCCGTTCCTGACGACCATATATACGGCGATATTTTTGTTGGGGATATTACGTGATACCCTCGTATCATGGAACTTAGAATTGTACTGCAGTATTGTTATAAATGTGGGGAATACTTTAATGACATTGTATTGGAAGCATTTTCGAAATTACGCCTCCAATCCCATAAAAAGGCTTCCTTATGGACTTCTCTCAGGTAAATTCCTATATGTATCTACAGTTGATAGATAGTCTGAATTAGTTGTGGAAAGGTTTTACACTCAGTTATCCAACAATCCTGTTTGCTAATAAAAGGGCGCCTCTTTCAGTAAAGAGAATACACAGGCCGATTCATGGAATAATTAGCGCGGCGCAAGTGGGCAAAAACGTGCAAATCGCAGTGGAATAGCGAAAATCGCAGTGCAAGTGCGAAAATCGCACGAAAAGCAGCGCACATCGATTCATGGAAGTCCGTGCGCGAGAAAACCAGCGGATGTGCGATAAAAAAGTGCGCGGCGCACGTTGGCGCACAGGCCATCTAACAGCGTGCGCCAGGTCACAGCGAAAATCGCACAGGCCACAGCGAAAATCGCACATAGCGCGGCGCACGCAACAAAAGTAGGCGGAACACGGGCGTAACACTCGGAATGGGGAACAACTTGCCAAAACGTGGGCGTCACGGGGGAAGTACAGGGCACAAGTGCGCGGAACGCCCACACGCTCGCCTAAAACACGTATTCATGGAATAGAAAAGGGCAAAAAAGCGCACGCTCAAACCAGCGCACAGGCACAAACACGACCGCCACAAGAAAGCAGGTGGTAGCGTCTCTGCGGCTGTAAGAAATGTGCGCCAAAAGGTGCGCCAACAAATAGCACCTACATACTGCCATGATGAATGTCCTATACTGTGGCCCTCCAGGACAAATGACGTGCAAAGGGGTACCCACAAACACAGACACCCGCTGACAAAAAATACGTGTGCGTGTATACCGGGTGCGCGGGAAGTCTCACACGCGATTTGGCCGGGTACGTGTATTTCAGGGGTGCGCGGGAAGTTCCACACGCGATTTCATCAGGGTACGTGTATATCAGGGGTGCGCGGGAAGTTCCACACGCGATTTCAGCAAGGTATGTGTATTTCAGGGGTGCGCGGGAAGTTCCACACGCGCTTTCATCAGGGTACGTGTATTTCAGGGGTGCGCGGGAAGTTCCACACGCGATTGGCCCAGTGCGAGCAGGGTACGTGTATTTCAGGGGTGCGCGGGAAGTTCCACACGCGATTTCATCAGGGTACGTGTATTTCAAGGGTGCGCGGGAAGTTCCACACGCGATTTCAGCAAGGTATGTGTATTTCAGGGGTGCGCGGGAAGTTCCACACACGATTTCAGCAGGGTATGTGTATTTCAGGGGTTCTGGGGAGTACCACACGTGAATTGGCCGTGTGGGCCCTCCCAGGTGTACGCTCCACAACCTCCACGGACCCTGCAGGCAGCCCACACCACGGGGGACTACCCTGCACCCATGCTCATGTCCCGCAGGCAGCCCATCCACCATGGGCATGCCCCCCAGCCAACCCACATGTCACCTTGCACTACTGATCAACAATGCATGTCTACCACCACCCCCACCCCCTAGCCACCAGGGGCAGCCTCCACCAGGCCCCCACTCATGTCTCCCACCACCCCCACCCCCCAGCCACCAGGGGCAGCCTCCACCAGGCCCCCACTCATGTCTCCCACCAACCCCCACCCCCCAGCAGTGCAGGGGCAGCCTCCACCAGATCCCAACTCATGTCTACCACCACCCCCACCCCCCTGCCACCATGGGCATCCTCCACCAGGCCCCCACTCATGTCTCCCACCACCCCCATCCCCCAGCCACCAGGGGCAGCCTCCACCAGGCCCCCACTCATGTCTCCCACCACCCCCACCCCCCAGCAGTGCAGGGGCAGCCTCCACCAGGCCCCCACTCATGTCTACCACCACCCCCACCCCCCTGCCACCATGGCCACCCTCCACCAGGCCCCCACTCATGTCCCCCTGCACCCCCACCCCCCAGCATCCAGGGTCACCCTCCACCAGGCCCCCACTCATGTCTCCCACCACCCCCACCCCCCAGCCACCAGGGGCAGCCTCGAGCAGGCCCCCACTCATGTCTCCCACCACCCCCACCCGCCAGCAGTGCAGGGGCACCCTCCACCAGGCCCCCACTCATGTCTCCCACCACCCCCACCCCCATGCCACCATGGGCAGCCTCCACCAGGCCCCCACTCATGTCTCCCACCACCCCCACCCCCCTGCCACCATGGGCAGCCCCCACCAGGCCCCCACCCATGTCTCCCACCACCCCCACCCCCAGCAGTGCAGGGGCAGCCCCCACCAGGCCCCCACCCATGTCTCCCACCACCCCCACCCCCCAGCAGTGCAGGGGCAGCCCCCACCAGGCCCCCACTCATGTCTCCCACCACCCCCACCCCCCTGCCACCATGGGCAGCCTCCAGCAGGCCCCCACTCATGTCTCCCACCACCCCCACCCCCCAGCCACCAGGGGCATCCTCCACCAGGCCCCCACTCATGTCTCCCACCACCCCCACCCCCCAGCAGTGGAGGGGCAGCCTCCACCAGGCCCCCACTCATGTCTCCTACCACCCCCACCCCCCAGCCACCATGGGCAGCCTCCACCAGGCCCCCACTCATGTCTCCCACCACCCCCACCCCCAGCAGTGCAGGAGCAGCCTCCACCAGGCCCCCACTCATGTCTACCACCACCCCCACCCCCCTGCCACCATGGCCACCCTCCACCAGGCCCCCACACATGTCCCCCTGCACCCCCACCCCCCAGCATCCAGGGTCACCCTCCACCAGGCCCCCACTCATGTCTCCCACCACCCCCACCCCCCAGCCACCAGGGCAGCCTCCACCAGGCCCCCACTCATGTCTCCCACCACCCCCACCCCCCAGCAGTGCAGGGGCAGCCTCCACCAGGCCCCCACTCATGTCTCCCACCACCCCCAACCCCCAGCCACCAGGGGCAGCCTCCAGCAGGCCCCCACTCATGTCTCCCACCACCCCCACCCCCCAGCAGTGCAGGGGCAGCCTCCACCAGGCCCCCACTCATGTCTACCACCGCCCCCACCCCCCTGCCACCATGGCCACCCTCCACCAGGCCCCCACTCATGTCCCCCTGAACCCCCACCCCCCAGCATCCAGGGGCAGCCTCCACCAGGCCCCCACTCATGTCTCCCACCACCCCCACCCCCAGCAGTGCAGGGGCACCCTCCACCAGGCCCCCACTCATGTCTCCCACCACCCCCACCCCCCAGCAGTGCAGGGGCAGCCTCCACCAGGCCCCAACTCATGTCTACCACCACCCCCACCCCCCAGCAGTGCAGGGGCAGCCTCCACCAGGCCCCCACTCATGTCTCCCACCACCCCCACCCCCCAGCAGTGCAGGGGCAGCCTCCACCAGGCCCCCACTCATGTCTCCCACCACCCCCACCCCCCAGCCACCAGGGGCAGCCTCCAGCAGGCCCCCACTCATGTCTCCCACCACCCCCACCCCCCAGCAGTGCAGGGGCAGCCTCCACCAGGCCCCCACTCATGTCTACCACCACCCCCACCCCCCTGCCACCATGGCCACCCTCCACCAGGCCCCCACTCATGTCCCCCTGCACCCCCACCCCCCAGCATCCAGGGGCAGCCTCCACCAGGCCCCCACTCATGTCTCCCACCACCCCCACCCCCCAGCAGTGCAGGGGCACCCTCCACCAGGCCCCCACTCATGTCTCCCACCACCCCCACCCCCCTGCCACCATGGCCACCCTCCAGCAGGCCCCCACTCATGTCTCCCACCACCCCCACCCCCCTGCCACCATGTGCAGCCCCCACCAGGTCCTCACAATCCCCAATCATGTGCGTAATGGTCAGCCTCCACAGCCAAAAAGCCCTACCAAGTAACCCATTCACCCACATGGAAATGGAAATCACATGTTACACCCCCAATGTTCATGAAGCTAATGAACCCATGTCCGTCACACACAATGGTTGCAATTGAATGGGAAAACACCCAACATGACATGCATGAAACCAATGAGATGATACCACACAGTGAAGTATGGAAACAAAATTGTATTGAAAAAAATAAAGAATGCTAAAGAAAGAAAACAAACTACAATGTGAATGAGAAAAATAAAGCTGCATGTCCGTATAAAAACACAAAACTGCAAATCAGAATCCAAAATATTTTTGTCCAAAGTCAAATGTAAAAAAATCTCCATGCAATAAAGAACTATGTAAAAAACTACCAAGGGTCCATGAGCCCAACTGAACAAAGGAAACCTACTAAAAAACCTACCTAAAAATCAGCTATATACAAAAAGTGGAGCAGTGTCCGTCGACTCCAAATCATAATAAGAAAGAAAGGAAACCTAAAACTAAAGAACTATATACCTAAGGCGGCGGGCAAGTCCAGCGGCTCACTCCGTGGTGTCCCGGGCCAGGGCATCATCGAACTCCTGTTCGATGTCCCGGAGGCGGTCCAGTTCCATGGCCCCGAGGGTCCGCAGGGACGACGCCATGTCCTCCTCCAACCCCCTGCGGATTGCCTCGAGGCACTCGGCCCGCCTCAGGGCCCTCCGCATGGAGTTCTCCGCCCTGACCATTGTGAGCCGCGCCTCTTCCGCCCGCCGCCGCTCCGCACCTATGGCGTGGCCCAACCGCTGCCACACGGAAGACACTCTCTGTCCTGGGTCCCCCTGCCCTCCGGCCGATGCCTGCCCCTCCAATGTCGAAAGCCCCGAGCCTTCATGTCTCCCACCATGTTGCTGCTGCTGCTGCTCTGCCTCTGCCCGTGCACTGCCTCCTGCTGCCTGCACATCCACTGCCGGCTGGGGTGCAGTTGTTGATGTGGCCACCCCTGCTGGACCTCCGACTCCCGACTGTGGCAGGGATGCCTCCTCCACCAGCCTGGCCGCACCGTCAGAGGCAGCTCCACAGGGCACCCAGGTGACTGATGGGTGGGAAGATGGCACAGAGGACGACTGGCGCGTAGGGGGTCCAGTTGAGGAGGGGGTCGGAGCAAGCCCCATCAGACGGAGGAATCCGGCCTGGGTGACCTGACCCAGCAGGCTGACGTGGTCAACGAGCCATTCGAGATGACGTGTAGTCTCTCCATGAAAAGACTGCAGGTCACCTCGCATGGCCCGTTGACGCAACGCCACACCAGCCAGGACAGGCTCAACCCGGACCTGGAAGGCCACGTCTGCAGGCAGAGGAAGGCCAGTTGAGGTCAGCTCATCCCCTGCCTGAAAACGGGTCTGGACGTAGGCATCCCTGCTGGTGCAAGATGATGCAGGGACAGGATCAGGGACAGGATTGCACACAGGCACCTCCGCGGCCGCCTGTGCTGCCTCCTGTCCCTGGTCCTGCACTGCACCACTAGCACCAGTGGGATCCCCACCTCCAGACCCCGTCTCTGGTGCTTGCACGGCCCCCTCCTCCACCAAACCCCTCACCAACCTGGATGACTCCGTGCCATCTTCCCCTGTTGGGCCCTGTGGGGTCCCAGCTGCCCCTTCTGCTGCCGAGGAGTCCAACTGCAACCTCCGCCTCTTGGACCTCCTTCCGGCAGCTGTGGCCTGGGACGCGGCACCGGACTCCTCACTCCCCGACGAGATGACAACACGGGAGGGGAGCCGGGCCTTGCGTCTCCGGCTGGCGGTCGGATCCCCGCCGCTGTGCTCCACAGCACCTTCTCCGCCCTCTTCATCAGTTGACGCTGCAGACAGGGAGAAACAAAACACAGGCATCAGGGCACTGTACAATGGAAACATACACGCATGACAGTTGCACATGAGTGGCATTGGCAAACCTCAGACATGTCATCACAATCCCCAACACACATGTCATTGCAACTCGCACACATGAGCCATACCACAGCCATATCGCAACTGCCACCACCCTCCCTACACATACAACAGCATCAGCAGCCAAAGGGGAGCCAGACATCACATGCAACACAGGAAGTGCACCACACATGTACACACACCACCACACTTGCATGCATGTCTACACCTCTGCCAAGTGTCGCACTGTTCAGACGGGCATCCATGTCACATCTGCCAATCAGGCTTCCACATACCGCTGTCACATGCATCCATGTTGCATCACTGTTGCACCCTTGACAAATACACACACATGCACATGTACACAGTGCTCATACATACAGCCGAAAACAACATACATGCCTGACATCACGGACATGTCTACTTACATACACATTCATCCAAACATGTGTGCACGCACAACTGCATTTGCCATGCAAGCCCACACACACAAGCACCATCCATGTCTCACACATTACAGCCCTCGCATGTGTCAGCCCCACGGTCCTGTATACCCCCACCCATACTCGACCCCATACAAACAGATGTGCAACCTGCACAATACCGAATAATCACCACACGCACTGCTCACAATCAGGATGCATGTACACTCACCGCTCGACTCCAGACGGGTCTGCTTCTCTAGGACCTGGACGTGGAGCGCTGGGGATATGCGTTCCAGGACCCCCATCTGTTCTTCTGACAAGTGGCCCCGGCGCCCCTTGGCATCTGCTGCCTTCAAGAGGCGCCGGGCCTTGTTCAGGGTCCTGGACCTGAAGTCCTCCCAGCGCTTCCTGACATGTTGTAAGTCCCGGACTGCCACCCCCTCCGCGTTGATGGCAGTCACGATGTCAGTCCAGATCCGAGTCCGTCCTTCCTTGTCGGCGCAGGAACTTCCGAAGAGGGCATCATACTGCCCCAGGACTTGCTCCACCAGGACACCAACTTCGGTGGCACTGAAGCTGGTGCCCCTCTGCCTCTCTGGCCGGGGGTTGTCAGTGGTCACAGATGGTGTTTGCCCCGACATGACAACCCCAGAGGCAGGAGTGGGTGGGCAACTGGGTCCTGGGGCTGGGCTGTGGAGCGATGGAATTCCAGTCGGGAGTCTTCGGTTCCAGCAGGGGTGGTCACAGCAACAGCACCCCTGGCTGATGTGCAGGCAGCAAATGGCAGTGCACGTGGGCAGCAGGCAGTCAGGCAGCAGCAGATGGCAGGTGGGTGCGTGCTCGGGGCTCTGGGGGGCAGTAGTTCGGCCTTCTGGGCAGGAGCGTGGTCTTCCGTGTGCTTACGCGTGGCCAGCTTGGTACGGAGTGATTTGGCACGTGAAAATCCTGCACGTCAGCGTGAAAACCGAGGAAAGGCCCTTAGCGCGTAAGCGCGTCAGCACGCATACGCGAATCTATTGGACTAAAGGCCCTCAGCGCGTAAGCGCGTCTGTGACGTGACCCGCACGGGTGTTTCCCACACAGCACGTGATGACAGAGCACACGTGGAAAGACTGCACGTCAGAGTGTCATCGCGTTTAATTGGACAGCACGTCAGAGTCTCATCGCGTGTAATTGGACAGCACGGCAGAGTCTCATCGCGTGTAATTGGACAGCACGTCAGGGTGTCATCGCGTGTAATTGGACAAAAGTGCGCGTACACGCGATTGGCCTATGTACGTGTATATCAGGGGTGCGCGGACACTTACACACGCAAGTACGTCAGCGCACCTGTATCCCGGTGTGCGCGGGAATTTCTACACGCTATTGGACTGGGTACTGGATTTCAGGGGTGTGCGGGTCACACGCTCGCCTACAACACGCGCAACGCATTAATTTGCGGCTAACAAAATAACAAGCTCAGACCCAGGATGAACATACCGTTCCTAGCAGCAGTGGGCGTGGCCTACCAAAGGAGGAGGAGGAGGATAGTCAGGGCCAGAATATTCACACCCAGAACCAGCCTTTTCGGGATGCCTGATGACCAGGTGCATGGGAGGTACAGGTTTCCACCACACATCATACTGGACCTGGTGAGTGAGTGGGAGGATGACCTCACATCACCCACCCTGTGCTCCCAAGCACTCAGCCCCCTGGAGAAGGTCCTCAATGTACTGCACTTCTTAGCCACTGGATCATTTCAGCGGACAAGTGCCATTGTGGGTGGTGTATCACAGGCCACCCAGTCACGCTGCCTACACCAGGTCTTGAACATCATCACTGCACGCCCATCAGTCCGCAGGCACATATACCTGCCCAGAACCCCTGCAGAAAGGCATGCTGCCGCCCTGGATTTTTACGCTGTGGCACGATTCCCCAAAGTGCTAGGTGCCATCGACTGCACCCATGTGGCTCTACGTCCCCCCAGGGCATCTGAGCACATCTATAGGAACCGCAAGCACTGGCATTCCATCAACGTGCAGGTAGTATGTAATGCCAAGGGAATCATCACCTCAGTATATGCCAACTATCCCGGGTCAACCCACGACAGCTTCATTTACCGAATGTCCACCCTAAGCCAGCACCTAGAAGCTGGGCGGCATGGCGATACATGGCTGCTTGATGAGTATGAATGCCACTGCACATGCATGCATGTCAGATACTGAGCAAGGTCACAACCTCACCAATGATACCAATCACCACCTCCACAGGGGACAGTGCCTACCCTCTCAGCCCCCACATGATGACGCCAATTCGGAACCCCACCACGCCACCCCAGGTAAGATATAACGCAGCCCACATTACAACCCGGGGCATAGTGGAGCGCACATTCGGAGTGCTGAAGTCACGCTTTCGCTCCCTTGACCGTTCTGGCGGGCAGCTGTTGTACGCTCCCCCAGTAGTGTGCAGGATCATAGTGGCAGCATGTGTCCTGCACAACGTTGCAACACGCCGGGGCCTGGCCGTGGACATGGTGGTGCCCCCCCATCCCCAACCACATGCACAGCCGCTGCGCATGGGAGGGGAAAGGGCACGGGGGGAGGCAGCCCGTACACAGCTAGTGGCTAATTACTTCACATAGAAATCACACCCCAGTGGAGTGCACACTGCCCTGGCACATTCCATCTGACAATCAATGATGACTCAACCTGACACTGATCCTGAATGTCTGGAGAATGAACCGTGAAAACCATATCAGCCTGAGATTGTTCTCCTGGAAGTGTCACAATGTGTGCATCCCTACCCACACAGACACCACCAATGCAGTTTTGTGAAGTTACACATTCAAGCAGCTAAAATGAATACCCACTTGCAAAATGTAACAAGAGGACAGTGCCATGTCAGCCAACCCAACCCCAGCACCGCCACACGACACACCGTGCCATGTTATGCTATTTGCAGGTAAACAAAGTAATCCCCACAACATGACACTAGTGTCACAATGTACAGTGTCCCTATTAGAAACTTGCAACACCTGAAATGCTCACAGTAATGCCGGACCAACAACAAACTTGAGCACGTACTACCATTAACATGACATCACTAATGTTAAATATTAGTAGTCTCACCACCTGGAAATGCCTGCACTCCCACCACTACCAACTGTGCAGTGTTGGCGCCATGTAGAGTTGTAGGTGCACTGCTGCCAACATGGACCACATCTCCAGACTAGAGGTCCTTGTGTAGACATGAGGAAGGGACCTGCAAATTGGGAGGTAGACACAGAAGATGAGTTACACATCAATGCAACATGCAGTGTACAACACAACAGCAATATGCACTAGGAATGTATACACAGTATTGACTACAGACTGCCCACACAGCTCATGGGAGTCCAACGTCACTGTGTAATTCACTGTCACTTGGGCACACCCTTTGCAAGCCCATGGAAACGGGAAGCAGGAGGGGTGTGTGTGACTCAAACCCAAGCATCTGAACCAAATACATTACAAGCCTGCATGTGCCCAGCCACAATGCAGCGTATGCCCACAGGAATCACGGAAGCCAACAAATCGTCTCAAAAAAATTGGGAATAAAATAAATTAAAATAAAAATAAAAATAAAAAAAAAATCAAAAATGGCCATTGAAGGGCCCAGGGGGTTGGGGAGGCCACCCAGCAGGTCCGAGGACAGGATGCACACCAGAACCCACCTGCGTGGATCCTGGGAAAAAAAAACACCTCCATGGGCTCATGGCCCACACGGCTACGCTATTGTGGGAGTATCACTGCTGTCGCTATTATCACCCTGTGCAGCTGCATCCGGAGGTGGTTGCACTATGGGAGGCAGCCCACGCAAGGCCCTAGTCTGCTCCTCCATGGCTGCAAGCATGCGGGTGTGGTAGGTCTGGTTCTGGAGGATGAGTGTGCGGAGGTCCCCATGCAACAACTCACGGGATGCCCGGACCTCCGCCCTCGTTGCCTGCATCTCAGCTGAGAGCATACGGATGAGACGCTCCAGCTGCTGTTCTGTCCTTTGGTGTGTTGAAGCCTCAAGCTCAACAAGAGTCGTCCTGAGGTGAAGGAGCTCCTGCCTCAGGGCTTCCCTGTGGCCCTGGGACTCAATGGAGATGGCCTCCTGCAGAGTCGCCAGTGCCGCCCGCCTGTCCCTGTTGGACCCCAACATGTCCTCCCTGTGTGACTGGCAGATGGAGTCGGTTGCCTGCTCTAGTCGCTCCATCAGCCTTTCAGGGGGGACAATGGAAGTGGCCACCCTATCCATGGCCTGAGCCATCATCTCGGATGATGCTGCCTGTTGTGTTGCCATACGGTAAATGGATTGCTCCCATGCGGTATTGCCAGATGGCGTACGGCCACCACGTCGGCGGGCACCACACCTGTCTGGGGCAAGGCGAACTGCGCCTTGCTGTGCCGGAACTGCCTGAGGCTGCAGGACTGCATTCCCCCTCTGATCTGCTGGCCCAGGAACAGGATCAGATGACGCGGAGTGTGACCCTGCATCCGTAACCACCAAAGGCGTAGCTGCCAACACTGACATCCCCATTGAGGGTTCTGCCCTGGTGCAGGTGGGTGGGACAGAACAGAATCCCTCCCTGGAACACTCACCTGCGACGGCACGTAGGTCTCATCCGAATCAACACCTGAGTACAGCTCGGGGGAGGTGCAGCCAGAGACACCCCTTGAGAGCACGACCTGCAGCACTTGTGGGTTCTCACCCACCACCACACCACGTCCCTCACTGGTGGTTGGTCGGCCCTCGGACCCCTCCTGGGTCTGCACCATCTCCACAACCCCAGCAGTATCAGGTGCGTCTTCCCCTGCAAAGACATAAAAACAAAGAAATGGAAACAGGCATTAGCACCATGGCACACAATGAGGGCTGAGAAGCAAGAGAACCAGTACTTGTTTGACACATGTCCCACATGACTAAAACCCTCCCATGCATGCACCCTCACTGAGTATGAAGTGCAGGCAAATGGCACACACTGATGACACCAAGATGGAAGATGAACACATTTTCTGCATGCTGCCTGGCAGTGGCATCACACATTGGCCTGTGATTGCCAGGTGAAACACACATGCCATCACACAGATGGCATGTACCATTGCTATTGAGTGAAGATGGAGAGGAGGGCAGCACCTATTCATTCAGTCCAGTTCCCGCATGTAATAGCTTTTCTAATTCAAACAGGTCAGATTCTTCACCTGGAGCTGCCAGTCCGAAATGGTGCAATTGCACAGGGACATGTTTGAACAAATGATATCCAGGTAACAAAGTCACTCCACTTTACCATAGCCATGTCAGACAGGTGACTAGGGGACTGCGACATGCCTAGTAAAAGTGGTGGAATGCAAACAATCTGACTAAATGAACAGTGAAAAATTAAGCAACAATGTTGTGGCAAGGTGACACTTCAAGGGCAACTGGCGTGCAGTTGGGCTAGATGTCTACTGTTGTCAGAAGGGATACTGCTATGGCCAAATGCAGCTGTGCAGGATGTATTGCATGAAGCACATGGCTGACCCATACGACTCAGGCGCACACACTCTCACCTGGCACACAAACAGAAGCCCTCACACACACCATGCACATGGATGACACACACATGCATGTGCACTCACCGGACAATGCCTCGTAATCAGCCAAATCTCCCACGCCTTGGATCTGTTCCTCCTTGACGTAGGTCCCAGCGACTGACTCATGTGGAGTGAGTTCCATGTCTACTACTGGAGACCCACCTCCAGTCACTAGAGTTGCGGCATGACTTGAGGCCAGCTTACTCTTTGCCCTGCGCTTTAGGTCATTCCAGCGCTTATAGCAATCATTGGCTGTGCGCCTCACAATTCCAAGGGCACTTACGATGTCCGCAACGGTCTGCCAGTGTGCCTGGCGTTGTGCAGGTGTGGTCTTGGATCCTGCAACAATGACCATCTCATTGTCATGTGCGGACACATACTCGACAAGTGCATTCAGTTCGTCATCCGTGAAGCTGGGCTTCCTGGACGGGCCGGACTGTGTAGCCGTGTCTGGGGCATCAGCCTGTGCCGGACGAGCACTCTTCCTCTTCCGCTTGGAAGGTGGTGGTGATCCTGAGTGTCCTGCGCCGCTCTGGACACTAGGGGCAGGAGCCCTGGTGGACTCTGTATCAGGAGTGTGGGATTGCACACTCAGCAT